>NW_016807514.1:874798-945448 GCF_001698545.2 Rhinopithecus bieti | reverse complement strand
CTCATGTACAGTCTCTCACACTCGTGGACACACCCCCAGATGCGTCTTTACACTCTCGTATGCTGGTTCACTCTCACACTGGCACACTCACACAGCTTGACCCACACGCACACACACCCAGTCATGCACACGTACACACACACTTCCGTGCACGCATTACAATGACACACACAGCTTCCTTCCTTTGTGAAGTCACTCACCGCCTTATAAAGAAAAACTCTACCCAACTTGCTTTCCAGGCCTGGCTTTGGGCAGCGTCAGGCTGGTGCTTGGCACCTGAACACCCTCAGACCCCCCACCCGCACCCCATCCGCTGCAGTTATTATGATTTTTGGATTCATTTTAACTTTCAGATGTGAGGCTGGTGACGAGAAGTGACTTTGAATGACACCTATAATCAGTCCTCAATTATCTGTGCTGGCGGAAGAGGGAGCGTGGGCCTGTCTCCTCTGAGTCCTTCCACGTGGCTCTGCTGCGCCCTGGTTTTCACGTGACACCAGAGAGTCCACTGGTCCAGAGGCGACCCCAGACCTAGTGACAAAGCCGCTCCATGTGAACTGGGGAGGGGCGGCTCCGCCGGCCCTGACTTCTCCCCTGCAGCCCTGCTGCGTGTGGAGGCAGCCCCTCCCTCCTCAAGGTTGCACAGGGTTTGCCCTTTCTGCAGCCCTCCGGGGAGCTGAGGAGGTGGAGAACAGGGTTTCAAAGGGCAGCGGCACTGCAGATAAACAGGGGGAGCAGAAATGTCAACAGAACAAACACTTCGCGTCAATAAACTTTCAGTTTATCCAGAGCAGATCTCATTTCCCTGAGTACGATCCAGAGGAGGCCAGAAGTAAGAAGCCTTCCCATGTACAGCATTTAAAGCAATGCCTGTTTATGATATTCATGCCGGGCTCTGGGTGAGGGGCAGAGGGAGCGGGTGGTGTTTGCAAAGTGCTAGGAAGCGCCTGCGCTCACACTGGGAGCTTGAAACCTCCACTCCTCCTAGACCTGGAGAGGCGCTTCCCCAGTGGGCAGGGGGCGGCCTGGGCTGTGTGGAGGAAAGCACCTGGCCCTGGGGTCCCAGGGGGAGGCCGGTGTCCTGTTCTGCCATCCTGTCACTGACGTCCTCTCGTCGTGTGATGGGCAAAAGGAAGGAGGGACTCAGGTCTTTTCAGGTCATCTTGTCAAGACTGACCTGAAGGCTGGGGGTTTCTGAGGCTCGGTTCTCCCTCCGGCGAAATGGACGATTCGGCTCCCAGCCGGCTCTGTGCCTGGCAGGCGCCTCAGCCCCTCGGTGCTGGGAAGCAGCTCCTCGCAGGCTTGCAGCCCGCACTGTTCTTTTCAGATCTGATGAATAAACCGCACGTGAGTCAGCCTTTGAAGGAAAGGAAGGAAGGGTTTCGGCTTCCCTTTTGAAGTTAGGAGGAGCTCTTTCTAGAGGAAGAGAGCGTCCTTGCCACAGTAGGGGGTGGAGAGAGAGGGCCCCCCGCTAGGCTTGCACTGACCGCTCTTCTCTCCTCCCCCCGCACAGCTCCATGTCCATCCGCTGGCCGGGCCGCCCCCTCGGAAGCCATGCCTGGATACTGATAGCCATGTTTCAGCTCGCCGTGGACCTGCCCGCCTGCGAGGCCCTGGGCCCGGGGCCCGAGTTCTGGCTCCTGCCGCGGTCGCCGCCCCGGCCGCCCCGGCTGTGGAGTTTTAGGAGTGGACAGCCAGCGCGGGTCCCGGCCCCCGTGTGGAGTCCCCGGCCGCCCCGAGTGGAGCGGATCCACGGGCAAATGCAGATGCCCCGAGCCAGACGGGCTCACAGGCCCCGGGACCAGGCGGCCACCCTCGTGCCCAGGGCAGGACTGGCCAAGCCCCCAGCGGCTGCCAAATCCAGCCCTTCTCTCGCCTCCTCATCCTCCTCCTCCTCCTCCGCGGTGGCCGGTGGGGCCCCGGAGCAGCAGACCCTCCTGAGGAGGGGCAAGAGGCACCTGCAGGGGGACGATCTCAGCAGCTTCGACTCCAGAGGCAACCGGCCCACCACAGAGACTGAGTTCATCGCCTGGGGGCCCACAGGGGACGAGGAGGCCCTGGAGTCCAACACATTTCCGGGCGTTTACGGCCCCACCACGGTCTCCATCCTACAAACGCGGAAGACAACTGTGGCCGCCACCACCACCACCACCACCACCACGGCCACCCCCATGATGCTGCAGACTAAGGGGTTCACCGAGTCCCTGGATCCCCGGAGAAGGATCCCAGGTGGGGTTAGCACAACAGAGCCTTCCACCAGTCCCAGCAACAATGGGGAAGTCACCCAGCCCCCAAGGATTCTGGGGGAGGCCTCAGGTACGGCCATCTCTCTTCTGGTTTGGGTTTGCTTGGGGTTGAGGGCTGGGGGCGTGACTCGGGAGAGATGCTTAGATGTCCCTGGGGTGAAGCTACGTGTGGAGGCTCCAAGAGATGCAGGCGTGATGTGTCCATGAGCTTGCACATGCGTGTAGACTGGCAAATACAGGGTGTGCCTTAGAGGAAGGGGGCGTGAGAAGGGAGAGTTTCCCTTTTTAGCATGTACCTAGAAGTGGGCGCTGCACCCCTTGTGCCTCTGTTAGTTATCAGCTGAATCCACCAGGTGCGGAATCCACCACACACAGCCACGTCTTCCAGAATCGTGGAATTTTTGTCTCTAGGGCTGGCCCTTGAGTAAGATGCTTGCTCGTCGCGTGATACAGTTAAGGATCCCCCCGCCCCAGAGTCTTCAAAAGCCTTCAAGGGTGTGGGACCCATGGGCAGGGGCAAGGTGCCTGTCAACTTGACCTTGGTCAAGGATTAGGAATGGCCTTAAATAGCAAGAAAGGCCAAGGCCAGCTAAAAGGAAGAACTTCCCAGCAGTGTTAACAGAAGCTTCGCAGACAGTGATTCAGGTGGCAGCGTTCGGCTCCCTGGGGATGTGTCAGGAGGGTGTTTGGAGGATGGAGATCGGAACAAAGGGCTTTGGTTCTTCTGCTGCTGTTATCCTAGCTGGCTGTGGACACACACAGTTCTTTGGCTTTGGAATATCTCCTTCCGCGCAGTTTTGTTGTTTTTCTTGTTTTCCTCCTGTTCGTTGTCCTCCATTTGCTTTGAAAGGAGTAGCCCTTGGAAATCTCCCAAGCCAGGGCTTGTCCCTGAACTGGTAGCCAGCACTGATGTCACCAGGCTTCACGGCAGGCCTGCGGGGGAGAGCGCAGAGCCCCGGGCACACCCTCACCTCCCTCCACACCCTCACCTCCCTCCAGTTTTCTCTGCCTCTGTTAACAGGCACAGCCTGATGTGCCAGGTTGGCTTAGAAGTTCACAACCTAGATCTGTGTGTGCACATTCTAGACAAGCAGCAACATTTGCTAACTTTAAAATCGGATGCAGATTTCAGGGCATCAGTGCAAAATGGGTGGGGGCACCCTGTGGCCTCCTCACAGCTTGCTTTCCACAACCTCCAGCTTGTGGGCTCGGTAGGCTCCATCCAGGCCTCTGCAGAATCCAGGGGAGGGAAGACAGCTGCTCTTCAGAGCTCATCTGCAGGCGGCCAGCACGGCATCCAGGCCCTCTGCATCCTCGCTAGGCTGCATCCTGGCCCTGGTTCCTCCTCATCTTGGGCAGGCAGGCACCAGGCAGTCGTTGGACAGGTTTTCATGGGGTGGGTGGCTTTTGTCCTTCAGCCGGTGACCTACTTTCTTCCTTCACCTGGACAAGAGAACCTGCGGTTTTTATTCTGAGCTCCTCTTCCCTAGAGAGCAGTGTTTCTGTGGAAGCACAGCCTGGGCTCCCTGTGGATGCTGGGGGCCGTGCCTGGAGAGGCTCTGGAGGAAGAGGCTCCGGAGGAAGAGACTCTGGAGGTCCTGCATCGGCGACCTCCCGGGCAGCCTCTTTTGGGAATCCACAGACGCGGGGTCTGCAGTTCATCCTGCACTGTCAGGCGCCTGCTAGCGGTTTACAGAGTGTTCGTTTTCCCCTCAGTAAACTCAGCAGCCATCATCATAATAGGATTTCGTGCTACTCTCCCTTACAGTCAATCTCCTCTGTATACGTCACTTACTGTATAGACATGGATGAGGAAACAAGTTCCCATTTATTCCAAATTACATTTGTTATTACTAAAGTTAAACACCCGGGACAGCGTTGTAGGCTTAGCAAATTAATTCACAGTGCATTGGATGTTGCTAATCCATCTCGACAGATGCTTATCTTGGAAGCGATTTATGGTTCTTCATAATATAATCTGGTGCTAGATTAATTTGTTTAGCAAAACAAATCTAAAAAGAGGAAAATATGTGTGTTTGTTTCTAATGCAGAGAAATCTTAATTCTGGAACGCGACGCTGGGCCACAGGGAAGGGAACAGGTGGTTTACAGCAGCGCTCATCAGGACTGGGCCACCATCCTGAGCTTCCCGGCCAAGGCAAAGGGAAGAGAGGAAATGCGGGGATGGTTCCCCTAACTGGATTCCTCATAGCCCAGCGGGTACCATGTAAATGAATTAGACCAGAGCAGGAGCAATTTAGGTTAGACACTGGGAAGTACTGGTTGGTGATGTAGGAGGTGAGATCTTTGCTTAGGCTACTGAGAACAGGCTGCATACTCTCCTTATCTGGAGCTCCCAAGTAGAGGAGGATGGGGGACGGGGGAGGAAATCAACTGTTAAAGCTTCCCTGGATGGAAGGAGTGGTGGGACAGAGGGCTGAACTCCCTGGAACCCCCTTGCTTGGCAGTCATCAGATGTAGAGCTGGGCCCCCAACATTTGGTGGAACGTGAACACTACTCACACTTCTCAGACATCTAAGGCAGCAGGAGTGTTCTTGGGGATTCCAGAGCTGCAATCTGGGAGGCCAGGCATTGCTGCGGTTAGTTAGCAGCTGCCTTGAGGCTGAAGGTCTGGGCGAGAATCTGGGCTCTGTCGCATGTCACCACGTGACCCTGGAAAAGGTCTCTTCTCTCCTGATTTCCTTTTCTTCACTTCCAAAACTGAGGCTTAGAAATATTTTTCCTAAACGGTTGCTGTGAGAGTTTCATGGATGAACACTGACCATAAAATAAGGCACCTGACACCAAACAATTCTCCATACTCATCAGTTGTTTTTATACCCAGCAAGAGTGGCCTGAGGAGGACAGGGTTTCCAGTGTCAGAGGCAGAACAGGCTACCAGGGACTTGGGAATCTTATCATCTCAGACACAGCAAGCTTTGCCACTCACTGTGGGGCACCCCAGAATTTGGAATTGGAGTTTTAGGAGGTGGATGAAATATCCATTAAGTGCATTTCACCTGTCCAAAAAGGGATCTTTGGTATCACACTTGGGGATTTATAAATTTTATTTTTGTTTCTGCAGAGAAATATTTAGAAGGGACACATCATATTTTTCTGTCTGTCTATAGCACAGGTATTGCTGGGCGCAGAGAGGAAACGTGGCTGGTGACTTGGGGGCACTCTGAAATTTCTCAGGAAAAGTAACATTACTTGGGATAACTGGACGCAGAGAGGAAACGTGGCTGGTGACTTGAGGGCACTCTGAAATTTCTCAGGAAGTAACATTACTTGGGATAGCTGGGAGCAGAGAGGAAACGTGGCTGGTGACTTGGGGCACTCTGAAATTTCTCAGGAAGTAACATTACTTGGGATAGCTGCTGGAATGACTAAAGGGTTCCCTGTCAGGATTCACCCTACCTATGAAGTAATTGGGAAATCTTTTTGAGTTTCAGGTTAATGGTTAAGAGTCCCACTACCTGTCTTCAAATTCCAGGCTTCAGCTCATGATCGCTGTGTAAATTTGGGCAACTTGCTTGTCCTCTCTGTGCCAGTGGGGATGATAGAGTTAACCATCTCATAATGTTGTTGTAAAGATTCAGTGAGACAGAGCATGCCAAGTACTCAATGCTGCCACATAACAGTTCTCAGTATGTACCTGCTGCTGTTAATATAAGGATGGTGATGGTGATGATGATGGTGAAGATGAGGATGATAATGATGGAGATGATGGTGATGATAATGATGGTAATGGTGGAAATGGTGATGATGGTGGTGTTGATGGTGATGATAATGATGGTAATGGTGGAAATGGTGGTGATGGTGATGTGATGATGGTGATGATAATGATGGTAATGGTGGAAATGGTGGTGATGATGGTGATGATGATGATGGTGATGATAATGACGGTAATGGTGGAAATGGTGATGATGATGGTGATGTGATGATGGTGATGATAATGATGGTGTTGCTTGTAATGGTGATGATGATGGTGATGATGATGGTGATGATAATGATGGTAATGGTGGAAATGGTGGTGATGATGGTGATGATGATGGTAATGGTGGAAATGGTGGTGGGTGGTGGTGATGGTGATGATGGTGATGGTGATGATAATGATGGTAATGGTGGAAATGGTGATGATGATGGTGATGATAATGATGGTAATGGTGGAAATGGTGGTGATGATGGTGATGATAGATGATGATGGTGGTGATGATGGAGATTATAATAATGAAGATGGTGATGATAGTGATGATGCTGCTGATGATGATAATTGTGATGATGATGATGGTTATCATTGTGCTAATTTGCTGCCACTACCTTTACTGCTCTATTGAGGGGTCATTTGATGAGTTCCTGCAGCCATGTCCCTGACCTTGGCGCTCTGTGCAGAGGTATAGATGACACTAGCCAGGAACCTCTTGGGATGGAAAATCACCTGGCGCAGGTTCACAGAAGCATTGAGCTCCAGCCTCATGTGAGCACTGGCAGAGTGTGACTGTCAGATGGGTCAGAAGCTAGCTTGAGGTCGGGGAGGAGGCTCCCCACAGTGCAGCCCCAGCCTTCTATGACAGCTCTCTTGCTGATCAGTTTTCGAATCTGGAATCACAGAGTCTCCTGGGAGAAAAACAGAAAGTCATTTTCTGAGCTTTTATCTTAAAACATGTAAAGGAAACTTGTGGAGAAATCAAGCCAACTGATTTGGGTTTCTGAATATGCCCACTGTGGGAGTGCCTGGGGCAGGAGTACTTGGTCTACAGTTAGTGCTCAATGTAGGTTTCCTAAACCCTGCATGCTGGCACCTGGCCCCAAGACTTTCGCGCCTGCTCAGGCCAATCTGCCGTTTTCCCAGGCTCATGTTGTCTCTCAGAAAACTCGCCACCCAGGAGGGGCTCCGAAATCCTCTAGGTTCCCATCGTCATTCAGGGTTTGCCTCTGTTCAGTCAGTCACGTATTCGTGACATCCAACAGCTCAAGGATGAGATGGCTCAGATGTCATCCAAATCTGGCCTGGAAATTTTTACATTGGAATTCACTCATGCATTTCTAAGGATGATTTCCAAGTTTGCTTTGTCCTTGTCACCGAGTGGGAGCGGGTGGGGGGGGGCCTTCCATGTCCTTTAGGTATGTCCCTCTGTAAGCACAGGTGACAAGCTGGTGTCATTTTCTCTGCACCCCAGCGGTCAGCTGACCTAAGCATCAATGCAAGGCAGCCAACCTTCGGAGCAAGCCTCATGATGGTGAAATATTTTCTAAACACCAGAATTGGAGTGGAAGAAAATGAGAAGCAGATGTCACAGGGAGAGACGTCCTCTTCCCCTTTGGTTTAAAGCTGCGATGGCCATTTTAATGCTGAGCCCCTTTTAATTAACTGCTGGGTGTTTGCTACCAGGGAAGTGAATCTGTCCTTAATTTAAAGATATATGAAGCAAATGACTCATGAACTTCAAAAGTTTTGAGTGGCTTAATTGGGATAAGAGAATCAAAGGACAAATGAGTGCTTGGAGCGCTACAAAAGATCCTAAACTTTGTAGACAGCGAGGCTCGTCTTTAGAGTCTTCACTGGGATCTTCTGAATGGATGCAACGTGGCAAATCCTGAGTGCCGTGGTGCTGGTGGTGGCCTGTGGTTGCGGTTTTATGTTGGCCGACATCTCACTGGACCCAGTCAGCCTCTTAGAGCACTCCCTGTGTTTTTGCTGAGCAAATCTGTGTTCATGCCAAATGGATAAGTGTGCTCCAACTCATGGAAGTCCAGCCTCTGATTCTTCTGGACATGACTGTGTTGCAGGCCTTCTTGCATTTCCCTCTCAAATGTTCCCGGCTTCAACTTATTGCATGTCGTCCTTCTTAAGCTTCTTCATTCCCTCAGGCCCTCGTTCTCCTTCCAAGGGCATGCTAGGGATGTGAAAGGTCTTTAATCCTTAAGAACTGAGATGCCCACCTAAGGTACTTTCTTTCTTTCCCTTTTTTTTTTTTTAGATGGAGTTTCGTTTTGTCACCAGCCTGGAGTGCAGTGGTGCGATCTTGGCTCACTGCAACCTCCGTCTCCCAGGTTCAAGCAGTTCTCCTGCCTCAGCCTCCCAAGTAGCTGGGACTACAGGCACGTGCCACCAAGCTCCGCTGATTTTTGTATTTTTAGTAGAGACAGGGTTTCACCATGTTGGCCAGGATGGTCTCGATTTCTTGACCTCGTGATCCGTCCGCATCAGCCTCCCAAAGTGCTGGGGTTACAGGCGTGAGCCACCACCCCTGGCCTCCTAAGGCACTTGCTGTGGGAGAGCTGCTGGGCTCAACTCTGTCTTCCTTCACCAGGCCCCGGAGAGGTGCCTTTACTTGTTGACCTGTTCCGGAGTTTCCAGCAAGAAGAGGAAGGCCTTAGTGAACACCCCCTCTACCTGGAAACCAGTCTCCTTTAAGGGAATGGGTGGGGTCACTGACTACTCAGGTAGCCGGTGGCTGCACAAAACACACCCTTATAGGATATGCCTTTCCTTACGTCATGAACGTCACAAAACCCTGGAATGATAACAAATCTGTTTGATATATAGTGAATTGAATTCATGATTTCCATCTGCTCACACGGGAATGATTCTGAGTGTTGAGATTAAATGTTAAAATAGCATTTTAGACTTTTGTTTTACTGTGTTACAAGGACCAGTTTTAGAATGTCTGGCTTCTTAATCAATTATTCAATGAACCATCAACTCTCTACTTAGTTGATAGTAAATGCTACACTTACTTGGGGTAGGAGCAGGGTGAGGAGATGCAAAACGTGGCCCCTCCTCCTCTTTTTAAGGAGTTAAAAAAATCCAGTTGGGAAAGCAAGATGGATAAAGACATATCCTTGCACAAGAGAGAAATGACAGGTAAGGACGGTAGAGGAAATGTCACCAAGCCACAGCTTCATCAATCGCCCAATTGTTATTCTGGCAATAGATTGGAAGGAGACAAGCCGTTGCAGGTTTCTTGGAGCCGAGCCCTGGGGTGGGTAGGGGAGGCACAGGAAGAGCCCATCTTGGCGGGGTGTGGGGGGCTGAGATAGAGTAGGCAGAGCTCCTGCAGGCCTGGATTGTGGAGGGAGCCCGGCCAGGCCTCCACCTCCCTGCAGCTCAGTTTCTTGGCCTCTGGAACAGATGCTGAATAAGACGACTCCAAGGTCCCTCCTCTTGCTCCGAATTGCCCCAAGAATGGGCGAGTCCTGGTGTTCCCTCTGCAAGGAGCAGGAAGGACGGTTTTGGAGGACCCCCTTCCCTGACTTGACATCAGTGAAAGAATGCTGGAGAGGTGCACCCCTTCCCTCCCTGCCAGCGTCCACAGTCGGCTGCCTTGGGGACCCAGCAGTGAGCTCTGTGGTCTATGTACACAGGCAAGCTGGGGGTCAGGTGGGACCGATGGCTGTGGGCTCAATTTTAAGCTTCCATTTTGTGATGGCGAGTCACCCTTTCTCCTGGTCGAACCCTCTGCCTGACCTCTGCCCAGGAGTGGACTGTGTTGTGGATGTCTAGCTTGAAAGGCTGCCATGTGAATCCTGCTGGTAGAAAAAGCATCACCCTCATCTTTGCAGCAGATAAGTTGCAAGTGATGCTTGAGGGCTCCCCAGGTGGTCACTGACACTCAGTCTCAGAGACTCAGCCAAATTCAGAGGCAGACGAACGCGTGATGGACCCATGTGCCACGTGGTTAGACGTGAAGACAGGCTTCGGGTCCCCGCTTTCAATGTTGCTCAACATGGTTCAGTGAATCTCACAACTGTCCGCCTTGCTGTCTGTTGTAAGGATGCGGTGATGCAAAATAAAGGGAAAAAGCTTCCCTTTCCAGAAGTTTCTTTCAGCACTGGGGAAACCAAGTTTGTTGGAGGAACAGAGAGACTGAAAATCTCTCCCCAGAGGTGACTGATGGATGGGTGGGACATGTCAGGGACAAAGCTGGTGCCAGCAGAGAGAGCGCCCACCTTGGCCGAGATGGACCCAGGCCATGGCTGCAGGTGTCCTTGGCTCCACCATGTGACCCCATGGTCCTCTGAATCTTTGCCTGCAAAATGGGGAAGCAATTTTTCTCTGACAAGGTTGTTCTGAGACGGGACCGTGCCAGCCCCTGTGGGAAGCTGAGTGCCGTAGGGAGCGTGCCTGGTTGAGTCAGGTCTTAAAAGATGCACGAAGCCCACCTCACTAGTGGTTGTGCCGGGGTAATCAAATGGTGTTTGTGGTGGGAAAATGCCATTTGCTTTCTGTGACCTTCAGTATCCTCTTCTGAGGTCAGTTAGGTTGTATGGCTGCCTGCTCAGTGCTGTTCTGTCCATATCATGATCTTTCCCTGCCTGGAAGGCCTCAGTTCTCACCGTGGTGGTCAGACCTACCTTAGGAAGCCCTCAGTCTGGCTCCCTTAATGTGCCAGGTCAACACACCTGAGGCGTAGTTTGTGTGAGCCCCATGGAGAGGATGGGGGACAGAGATGGGGGCTGGAGCCAGCACCATTTCTTTTTTTTTGTTTTGTTTTGAGACGGAGTCTCGCTCTGTCGCCCAGGCTGGAGCGCAGTGGCCGGATCTCAGCTCACTGCAAGCTCCGCCTCCCGGGTTTACGCCATTCTCCTGCCTTAGCCTCCCGAGTAGCTGGGACTGCAGGTGCCCGCCACCTCGCCCGGCTAGTTTTTTTTTTTTTTTTTTTATATTTCTTTTAGTAGAGACGGGGTTTCACCGTGTTACCAAGGAAGGTCTCGATCTCCTGACCTCGTGATCCGCCCGTCTCGGCCTCCCAAAGTGCTGGGATTACAGGCTTGAGCCACCGCGCCCGGCGCCAGCACCATTTCTTTTGCAAGGGGCCCAACTCCCCTTTACATAGCTCCTTCCGTTACGTACCTGGAATAGCACTTCACGGTTTGCTCAGCAAATGTGTTGTTCTCCAAACCACCCTGGGAAGGGGGAAGGAGGGGGGTCTGCAGCTGAGAGAAGCCCAGGCATTTGTGAGTGGGGACTGGGGCAGAACCCAGCTCTCCTGACTGCAGGACCATGGCACTTTCCGTGATTCTAGGGGTGCTCTTTGGGGCTTGGGGACCCTCCCACCGCTACTTCTTCTGCCTGAAGCATCAGGATGCCCTGAGTGTGGGGTCTAGATCCAAGTGGAAGTTCTTGGTCTGTGTGTAAAGGCCACTGATCAAAGAAGATTCCTGTCTTCTTGACCCTTCTAGAAGCTCCGGGGGGTCCTGTCCATCATGTCAGCAAAGCCATGACAGGCAGATGGAAGAGTTGGATGTCCCCCACCATGTGATTTCAGAGACACCCTCTGGTGCATCCCTGGCCAGGACTTCACGGATGTGTCCTGAGACTAAGGCCAAGCTGCTGAGACCCCCCCTTGGGTCCTTGTCACTTATTCCCACCTCGGCAAGGAGAAAGTCGGTGCTGTCTATGGCAGGGAGGAAGAAGAGAGGCTGTGTGGATAGGGGCTGCTGGGGAATCTTGGGTTAGGCAAAGATGGCTAAAGGGAGGAGAAAGAAAGGCCAGAAGAGCCAGTGCCCGAGTTTGTGATGGATTTTGTGACACTCCCTTTACACACTGCCAATGCACCTTGCATAGAAAACATAATCTGTGTTTTAAAATCCTGATATAGTGTCCTAACTGTGCTGAGGAGGACATGCAAAGGAGAGTAATTTAGGGTAAAACGCTGTATATGTGCATTTAAGTGCCCCAGCCCATCTTCACTGGAGGGGTCTGGTGCTTACAGCATTTTATCTGTGTGTGTGCTGAGGCGGTCAAAGGCTGGCCTCTGCATAGGGTCACTGGGAACACGTCTGCCACAGCTGGGAAAGTTGCATCACATTGAGGGCAGGTGACTTTCCAAAATGATGAACGACTCTCAGAGATGTTTGGGACAAAAATGCACAGTCTTCTTTTGATTTACTCGGTGGTTGCATGCGAGGGCACTTCAGCGTGTTCCAGCCATGCACTGGAGACAAGGGCACTTCAGCGTGTTCCAACCAGGCACTGGAGAATCCCCTGGGTTCCTATGTGGCACAGAGCAGGCCCTCTGGGTTCCAAGTGTGTTGGTTAGTGGGACTGAGCAGCAGGACGGGTGGAAGTTCACAGCGCAGAGGCGATCCGTGATCTGCACACCTGTCCTGTGCACGGCAGGGCCTGCGGCATCCATCCCTGCCTCATTCTGTTACGAATCCCTGCTGTAGTCCTAGACATTCTGAAGGCAGACGTTCACCCAGCACGAGCCTCATCCTCTGTGTTCACATACATCTTGTGCAGGGGAGGCCCAGCCTTCGTCTGTGTGTGAGTCCTGTGGCTACTGTAGCGCATTGCCACAGTCTGTGTGGCTTAAACAACAGAAACCTATTCTCCAGCTGTTCTGGAGGCCGGAGTCTGAAGTCATGATACAAGCAGGGCTGTGGTCCCTCCGGAAGCCCTGGGTGAGGACCCTTCCCAGCGTCTTCCAGCTCCTGGTGGCTCCAGGTGCTTCTTGGCTTGTGGTGGCATCACTCTGGTCTCTGGCTGCATCTCCACCTGGCTGTCTCTCTGCGTCTGTCTTCTAAGGACACTTGTCATTGGATTTAGGGCCCACCTGGATGGCCCAGAATGGTCGCATCCAGTCCCAGTGTTCTGGGAAAGGCAGGTCATAGCGAGTTGGGTTGGGACAGGTCAGGGCATTGGGCTGGGGCAAGGTTCCAGGAGGCTTGGAGGCTGTCATGAGGATTTGGGGTTTATTCTGAGTATGTTGGGGGTCACGGGATACACGGAAGAGAGGTGTGATCTGAGCTGGAGGTATTGGCTGCTCTCTGAGTGCATCCTAGGGGGAAGACAGGAGGCAGTGATTCCAGATGGGACGTGATGACTTGTCGAGAGGTGGGACGCAGGCCCCAAGAGAGCATCGGCTGGAGAGTAAGGGAGAGAACCGTCTAGAGGGTCCCTGAGGTTTTAGTCTGAGCAACTCTTTCTTTGGCTGAAAGGGGTGCATTTAATTGAGAGGCAAAAGCTGGGGAGCAGCAGATTGAAAGGAGCCCTTGGGGCCGGACCTTCACTCACGTGAAATCCAGCCGCCCTGGTGGCCGTCCAGGGGAGCACCTGTGGGTACTCCTTGGATTCCTGAGTCTGCCACTTGGGGGCTGGTGCAGCTTGGAGTAGAAGCTCAGAGGAGCCTCAGGTGTGTGGAGGGTCTGGAAGGCCATGGAGACAGTGGGGACCACTTGGACAGAGTGAGGACTGCAAGAGGGGAGAATGAAGGAGCAGTCGGGAGTGACGACGAAGAGCCCACTGGGAGGAGGAGGCCAGGAGGCTGCAGGAGAAAGCTGTTCCCAGAGCATGGAGGGGTCCTTGTGGCAGAGCTCCCAGGGCTGCGAGAGAGGCCGCTTTTGTGAGGTGGAGGCCGCTGGGTGAGGGAAGAGTCCGAGGGCGATGGAAGGGACGTGGGAGGTGAGCCGCAGATGCAGTGGGTGGAGCTGAGTATTTTGAGGAGCTTTGCTCTGCAGGGGTTTGGGGAAAGGGGAGCTGTAGTTGGAGGACTGTACAGGTGGAGCTGAGTATTTTGAGGAGCTTTGCTCTGCGGGGGTTTGGGGAAAGGGAGCTGTAGTTGGAGGACTGTACAGGTGGATGAGGGTTTTGGTTTTCTGTTTCATTTTGATTTTTTATTTATTTATTTATTGTTTTTATTGTGGGAATATTCGGGCATGTCTGTCTGCCAATGCGAATGACCCAGTAGAGAATGGAAGTGGACAATGTGGCAGGGACAGAGGAACGGGGACAATACAGAAGCCAAGTCCTTAAAGGATGAAAACCAGCCCATGTGTGTTGTTGAGAGGCTGACGCCTGTGCACAGGTGGCGGTGACGAGCTGAGCTTGCTGTAGAGACCTCAAGAGGCATTCGAGAGAAGCCTGGTTTCCGAATTCTGTGTTTCTCCCCGAGGGCTGACCTTTTTACCCTTTTCTTTGTGAGAGTCCGTGATAGTTGGAGGAATGAAATTCCATGGGAACTGCACTGACATGGCCCCCGCCGTTGCTGGGCAGCCTCCCCAGGCTGGGGTGGACAAGGAGCAGGTGCACACGGAGGTCACGTGTGGCGGCCATGGGCACCTGCAGAGGACAGGCAGAACCACGGGCGGTAGTGGTGATGGCAGCTGGGTTGAGGAAGGCTCATGGAGAGGGGGCACCTGAGCGAGGTCTGACTGGAGAGGAGGAGTTGGCCAGGGGAGGATTTCTGTCTCCTCTGGCCTTGGCGGCATGCCTGGTCCCACCTATGGCCCCTCACCTGGTCATGAGCTGGACATCCTCATCTGGTCACAGAAGGGGTCACCACCCTGCATTCCCACCTTCACCCCTCTTATCTCTGAAGATGCCCCCCCCCCCGGGTGGTTTGTCTCCATCGACTGGCATTTACCATGATGTCTGTCTCATTATGGCCACCTGCACTTGCCCAGGGGTGGGCCTGCCCGTCCCTCCCCAGCCCCTCGCCAATATCAAGAATCGCCAGTGTCATCTGCCTGGATGGTGCTTTCCACAGGCTGTCACCTAACCCAGGACTTCTTGAGGGGCAACAACAAGCCTCCCACCCCCAGATCCTGCACCTGCTGTGCCCCTGGCTCCCAGCACCCCACCTGGCCCACAGCCAACTCCATAGCCATTGTCTGAACCGTTTTTTAAAATGCAACTTCTGGGCTTAGAGACAGCTGCAGGGAGCGGGTTCCTAAGTGCTGAAAGCCAGGCAGATCTTGCGATCTTTAGGTGGAAGAGAAAGAGGAAATGAAAACCCAGGGTGATAATGTGCCGTGCTTTTAAAAGTCACTGATGCCAACACTGGAGGGGGGTGCTGTTCTCCACGAGCACCCTCCCCTCCTGCTCCAGACACAAAGCAAAGCTGCATATGCTGGTTTCACCCAGGGCTAACCTGCCCCGGCGCACACTCTCCGGCTCTGGACTGCCCACGCTTGTTCCCAGAGCGAGCCATGAAACTGCCTGCCAGCCCTCAGGGTCCAGAGAGCTGGGAGCACCTGGGGCGTCAGTTCAGCCAAGGCTTGCTGGTCCCTGGGCATTGGGTGCAGACAGCGGCCTGCGGCAGGAACCTCTAACCCAGGCAGAGGAGTAGTGAAGGGATCGCCGGCCCCCAGCAGGCAAGAAAGAGGGTTTCAAGTTCCCTGGAAGAGGCACATGTGCATTGGGTTAAGTGGTTGCTCTAGTGGGCACTCACTTCCTGTGTGTGGGGGAGGAATGTGAGTGGGGTGGGCCATCTGGGATACTTGGTATAGAATCCCATGTCCTCTCATGCCCCATGGATGCCCCGTGGAGCTCATGAGCAGGTCTGTGGTCATGGTCTCCCTCGTGCCTGGCCAGGGCTTGCTTGAGAGATGCTCAGAATACATGTTTAATGAATAGGTAGACCCCCTGTTCACACCCGCCTTCCCTTCAAAGGAGGCTTGAGGCTAGGAGAGAACTCAGAATGTCCAGGATGTCACCCTAGAGGCCACCAGCTCCTTCCTTGGTGGCGGGACTTGCCCAGTCAACGGAACCGGGGGCCTCCTTTGCCGGTGTCCTGGGCAGCTGCAGCAAAGCAGTCCAGCCTGAGCAGCACAAACAATCAAAATATGTTGTTCACCGTCCTGGAGGCCAGAAGTCTGAGGTCAGGGTGTCGTCAGGGCTGGCTCCTCCCGAGGCATCTCTCCTTGGCTTGTAGACACCGTCTCCTCCCCGTGTCCTCACATGGTCCTCCCTCTGTGTGTCTGTGTCTTCATCTCCTCCTCTATGAGGACACCAGTCAGCATGGATTAGAGTCCACCCTAATGATCTCGTTTAACTTTAATTACTTCTTTAAAGGCTCTATCTCCAAATACAGTCACATTAGGGGGTGGAGCGTCAACATGCAGATTTTTGGAGGACACACCTCAACCCATAACACCTCCCACCTCCAGGGATCACGGACCCCTGGGAGAGTGCCTCCGCTGGGAGGAAGCAGAGGGTCCCAGGAGAACTGGAGTAACCTTGCGGGGTGGAGGAGGAAATGGAGCTCCATCGGCAACCCTGCCTAGAGATGGAGAGAGCTGGGCACAGGGGCAGGCCCTGAATCCTGCAGAGAGCTGGGCACAGGGGCAGGCCCTGAATCCTTGAAGGCTGCAGTGCTTGTGCCAGGGTGTGGTGGAGAGTACCACCCTGGGGGGCCGTACTGGAAACTCACAGTGGCGGGGGTTTGTGCGCATGCGGTATTCCAGCATCATCCTGTGTTTAGGGGAGAGCACTTGAATAATGGTGTGATTTAGGGAAGTTGACCCCAGGAGCCCAGTGGGGTGAGCAGAGTCTGCTTCCAGAAGTTCTGGGGAGTGGGAAGCTTCTCGGAGGGGGGCGGGCGTGGGTGCTTCTGGGATGGCAGCAAGTATGAGAGCCTAGGGGAGATCCGGTGGGGGTGTCTGGGCCAGAGGAAGAGGTCAGGTTCTGAACACCCAAAGAAGGTGAGTTGTGAACCCTCAGCGCCCACTGTGTGGCTCTAGTTAAGGTGGGAGTCACCTGGGGAATTGGTTTTAAATGCACATTTCTGATCCCCACTCTCCAGAAATCCTGCTTCAGGCAAGAGGGGCCCAGGAAGCTGCCTACAGAAGCCCTGTTTTCAGTATGTGGGTCTGGGAGGCAGAGAGATGGCAGCCGAGAGCCGGGGCCTGCATTGCATGGCCAGCTGCTGAGCTCGGGCCTGGTCTCCTTCAGGGTCCTTGGGGGATGGGACTGCCTTCGTGTCTGGTGAAAACAGGCACAGAAGAGCTTCCAAGAGGCGGAGGCTTGGCCCAAAGGGAAGCTGAGGGCCAGGCTTGTCCCCTCTGTGTCCTCACTGTGGCTTCTGGGGGATGCAGCTCCCTGTGTGAGAGCCCTCGGGAGCCCAGTCCCCCAGCGTGGGCCTTCCGCCACAGCGAGCCACCTGTGGCAGCGGGCTGCCGTTGCTTCGCAGTTTGGGTTACATCTGTTCCGCCGTGAGTCATCGGCTGGGAGCTGGGGTGCACACAGCTCTCACTGTGCCAGGCGGCCGTTCCCAGGCTCGGGCGGGTGAGCAGCAGATGAAGGCTGTATCTTTGCAGCCCAGCGGGCAGCAGGAGAGGCCAGAAGGACCCTCACAGCCTCAGAACAGTGTGGCCGCTGGCCCTCTCTGTCCCCTCTGGAGCCCAGGGAGTATGGAGGGCTCCCAGCCCCACCCTCCCTGTGTTTCAGGGGTCCTAGCCCATTGCATTTGCCTCCAGCCCTCTCCTGTGGGGGACGGTGTGCAGAAAGCTAATGTCTCCCTTAAATGGCGTTGACTGCACAGCCACATGGACCAGGGCCTCTCTGGTTATGCTGCTCTGACCCCGTCTGCATCTGCAGCACTTGGTCACTGATGTCCTCCACCTGCATGTCTGCCTCTACAACCATATTCTCACCCCTGGGCAGCAGAGAGGCATGCTGCTGGGGACCAGGTCCCTGACACAGGACCCGGGTGCCCGGAAGACCCTGAGGTGGACCTGGGTGCCCACCTGCTGGCATTTGCACCTCTGTGGAATCCCTTCCCCTGTAGTGTGAATGGGGCCATGGCCTGCCCCTAACCCACGGCTACAGCAGCGGTGATGGGACTCTCCCCTGTTTAGTAATTTAAGGCTCCCTGCTGCTGGCCTGGAGGGGCCCAAATGGCAGGGGCTCGCAGGTGTCCAGGAAGGGAAGGCGGCTCCCATCCGCAGCCATCAGGAGGCCTAGCGCTCGGTCCTTCAGCCGATCCTGACAATGCCCGGAAGAAGCTTGAAAGTGGAAGCTTCTCTAGGTGAGCTCGCAGATGACAGCACAGCCCAGCCCCGGGTGCTACACAGAGCCTCTGAACAGCAGGGCCCTGGCCCCAGCGTTCCCTGTGGGACCTTGAGCAGAGGACCCAACAAAGCCGTCGCCAGACTCCTGCCCACCGAACCAGAGATCACCAACAGGTGGTCAAGCCGCTAAGTTTGTGGTCATTTGCTACTTGGCAAAGACAGCTCATAGAACCTGGAACCAGGCAAGGGTCTGTGGGTGCTGGGTAAATGCGCAGGGAAATGAGGGTCATGGGCAGGGGATCCGAGTGTGGAAGCTGATGAGGCATGGCCTTTGGCAGCTTGGAGAGGAGCCCTGGGCCCCAGCGGACCCTGGCTGAGCACGGGGCCCTTCCGATGGCATGCTGGAGGGTTATTCCAAACTCCCTTTTTTCCCTGGAGTCATTGCGTGGCCCATGGTTGCCTTTTAGTCCAAACCTGAGGAATGCGCTCACACTGCCACAGCCAAATGCACCTGCATGTTCCCACCTGGCCCTGGGGTTGAGGTTTGCATCTGAGTGACTCCCGCTCCCAGTGGCTGCCTCGATGCTGTGTAGGGGTGTGTGCGGCCATCACAGCCTGCTCTTGCGGTCACCGTGGGGCCTGACCTGCTCCAGGGTGGGCTGTGTCCATGGAACCAGCTCCTGAATAGCCCTGTGCTCTGTGGAAAGGCAGAAAGAGCAGGACAGACCCTCAGGCGCAACTACAGAGCCCAGGGGTCCCTCTGCAGCAAAAGGTCATTCTGCAATGTGTTAGAAACTTCTGTCTTTTGCTGCTGATAGCTGGACCCCAGCTCCTCAGAGGACACTGCGTTGACTTTTTTGGGTGGTCAGGTTTTCCCTCCACCCTGGGCCTGGGGCTCGCTCAGTCTAGCCCCCCCTGCCAATGGGCTCTCTGTCATTCTTCCCTATTGAAACCAGCATCCTGTCACCTGGGACACGTGAGCTCTCCAGGGCTCCACCGGCCCTGGGCCCAGCTGCCAGACCGCACATCCATGTTTCCATTAGCCCCTGAGGCTCTGTGGGGCCTGCAGACCCCGAGGATGCTGCCCACTGCCCTGCTGCTCAACTCCAGCGCTGGTGAGCTCGGGGCCAAGTCTTCTGATACATCCTGGGAAAAAAAAATCATTGAAATGAATTATACATCAACACGAAGAGACGGATCATTAATTAATAAACTCAGCCATCTCAACTTCCCACAGTCTACACAGCATCCACGGTGAATGGGTAAGCGGGTCCAGTCTCGCAGCCGGGGTGCGGATGAGTCTCCCTTTCTTGTGAGAAGGGTGCAGGTTGGAGTGAGGGAAGCACTGGGCAGGGCCCGAGACTCGAGGGCGTCGCTCCTCCTACGAGTGCAGACCCGGGGCCTGGGGTCCGGCTGGCCGGTGTGGAGCTGCCCTGTGAGACTTGGAGCTGTGCCCTGGCCCTCCTGGCGAGCTAGGTTTTCGGCTCCTGGACTCTGAGCTGTGCCTACAGGGTGACCTCGAGCTGCACGGGGTGGGATTCTGCTGACAGTTGATCATCAAAGTGTGGGGTCTTCCAGTCTACAGGAAGGCGTCAGAGACCAGAAGGAGCAGCAGGACTGGCTCCTGGGGCTGTGAGAATCTGTCCTCTCTCCCAGCTCTGGTGCCCTGAGATGCCGTCTCCACTGGAGCCTTCCCGTTGTCTTTCCTCTGTGTGTGTCTGTGTCCAAAGTTCCCCTTTTGATAAGGGCAGCAGTCCTATTGGATGAGGGCCCACCCCGATTGCCTCATTTTAACTTGATTCCCTCTTTCAGGGCCCTATCTCCAAATAAGGTCACAGTTCACGGGTAGTGGAGGTTAGGACTTCAGCATATTCATTTGGGGGGCGCATAATTGAACCCATAGCACTTGTCCTTGGATTTAGGGGCCGCCCTCATCACCCAGGATGAGCTCCTTAGTCACGTCGGCAAAGCTCCTCTTCCAAATAAGGTGTCGTTCAAGGCACTGTGCGTTCGGACGTTAGCATCTTCTGGAGGAAAAACGTTCAGCCCCAAAAGTACCCTCCCTTCCTTCTCCTCCCCATTGTGTAAGCAAAACATAGCTCTTGGGGCAATGACCCCCATGCAACCCCAGAAGAGGGAAGCCTTAAAGAAACAGGCGTTCAGTAAGAGGCCCACAGGGTCTGCAGAGGGCAGGGGACTCTGCGGGATATGTCCGCACCGCCTGTGCACCTGGCAGATTCCACACCTACAAGAATGGAAGTTTCCAGAAGATTTCCATGGCTGCTAGTGGTTTAACATCCTATTAGAGGAGGAGAAGGAGCAAACAAACTTGCTGCTGCGTTTGTAGCCAAGGTGTGTTGTAAACTTAGATTTTATTGTTACCTTTGGCTCCTGGGGAGAAAAATAGCACACAGACACTGAAACAGCTTGGCACAGCTGTTCCAGAGCCAGGCTGAATCTGCAGCTCACCCAGCCTGGAGCCCAGAGAAGCGGGTGTTGGGAGAATGCCTACCTTCCTCTTGATCCCTCTCATTTTTACAAATTGTCAAGAAAAGCAACAACACAAGCCGCTGCCTCTGCTGAAGCTGCTGCGTGTGTGATTGATTCCTGGAAGGCACACAGTGTCTGCTGTTAACCCAGATACCAGGAACCTCTGCGGGGCTGCCCCTCTGCACCTAGCAAAGGCGTTGTCCACCCCCAGGCCACCTTTCAGAAGCCAGAAGCCTGGGGAAAGGACCCAGGAGGAAAACACCAGCCATATCTGACCTTCCGTGTTGAGCCACACCTAGGCCATGCCTGGGCCAGCATTTCTTGAGCTCCTGTGAGTGCAGCCTGGAGTTGGATACCCAGAGGGACTCAGAACAGACATCTCAAGCAATGCCCAGACCTGGCCCTTCCTGCACTTGGTGCTCCAGTGTTCTCATCCCCTGCTTGGCTGGATCAAACTCTGCCTGCAGCCCTTCTTTCCCCTAATCACAAAGTATGTCCCTTACCCTGTTGGGTATGTCCTCTCAGTCTCACTCATAAACTCAACTCCTTGACTTAAAAGGAGATTGCGGATGTTTCACCATGAGAACATTTGTTTTATGTTTTGATTTTTTAAAATGTTATTTATTTTAGGTTTTGGGGAATTTTTGTTTGTTTGTTTTTTGTTCTTTTGTTTGTTTTGTTTTATTTTTTGAGACAGAGTCTCTGTCACTCAGGCTACAGTGCAAAGGCGCGATCTCAGCTCACTGCAACCTCCACCTCCCGGGTTCAAGCGATTCTCCTGCCTCAGCCTCCTGAATAGCTGGGATTACAGGCGTGCACCACCACGCCCAGCTAATTTTTGTATTTTAGTAGAGACAGAGTTTCACCATGTTGGCCAGGCTGGTCTTGAACTCTTGACCTCAGGTGATCCACCTGCCTCAGCCTCCCAAAGTGCTGGGATTACAGGCGTGAGCCACCGCACCTGGCCTGATTGTGTTTTTTGAAGTAACTGAAGAGCTGACATTTGCTCAGACTCCTTCAAGATGTTGTCACTGCCGGGCAGATCCAGGCAGATCCTCAGCTCTTTGCTTTTCTAGTGGCCCCCAGAGACTTCAGAAAGGTGTGAACGTTGTGCGTGACAGGTAAGAAAGCCAGGGGCGTTGGGACTTCCTCAGCCTGCAGGAGTTACGGGGACAGCTTGAGAAGGAGGAAGAAGCAGGTGGTTTAGGGCCTGTGACCCAAAAGCTTTGCTGGTAACATACAGGGTCCCCAACAGAGCTGGCTCATTCCACAGCAGGATGCTCTACACAGAGGTCCAGAAAGGCCCGGGACCTGGGCTCCAGCCTGCCTGAGATGAAGGCTAGAGAAGCACACAGGGCCGCCGCTGTTTTCTGGCTGTTTTTGGAGAAAAGTTCAAGCCAAACTCAGCTCCTGGAAGAATTGCCCCTACCCTTCCGCCCCTGTCCTTCAGCTCAGGTGGGTCCTGGGAGGCTGGGAGCCCTCACCACACTCATGGAGAGGGGCCAGGCGTCACCCGCAGCCGTCTTCTCCATGCTGCCCTTCCCTCCGACACCCCCTGGGTGGCCAGGAGGCCTCCCTTCCTGATAAAGGCAGCAGCCTTAGGGACAGAGTGGGGAGGCTTGTGCCCTACACTCAGGAGCCCCCTTTCTGAGGGCCAGCAGGATATGCTCTTGGGGAGAGGCTGTATGAGGTACGGGGGACACGTTTCCTTAGGTCTCTGAACATTGGTACAGGGAACACCTTCCAGCCAGCCCCTCTTGTCCCAAGAGCCCCAAGATGTGGGGATAGGGCACGGCCACCTTCTCTCCCTTCCCCAGAAGAGACTGAGAAGGGAGCGGCTGGTGCTAGGACTCTCCCTCCAGTCTACTGTACTGATGAGGCCAGGCAGGTTCCTGAGGCCCTAATGCCTGTCGCCATCCTCCTAAGACCTGGCATGGCTAGGGTGTCACATGGGCCCACCTGGGCAAGGCCACGCCTGTAGGAAAGGGAAAGGGAGAAATTGTACGTGGCTGCTGGAGGGTGGACCTCCAAGCTGCCCTGCCCTGTGGCTTTGCCCTCCCACCTTAGGCCCTCTCCCTCACATGGCCTGCCAGCTGTCCCTCAGTTCCCTGAGCCCCAGAGGCCCAGCCTGGGCTCCTACGGGGCCCCCCAGAACTGCACTCTGCCTACAGACAGCTTCTCAGTGCTGTAACTTACTGTCAACAAGAGTGTCCCTTGTCCCAGGCCCCACTGTGCCTGTGCAGACAGGTGAGAGCAGCTTCATAGCTTCATTGGAGCGCAGGAGTGAGGGAGTGAGGGTGAACCCCTGGCCCTTCTGCGAGACCTGGGGTGAGTCACAGAGTCCGGAGCCTCAGTGAGCTTGATACAATGGAGATGATCTTCCACACCAGGCCCCGCTCAGTTCTCCAGACCAGGGAAACGAGAGAAGGCTTAGTAAGTTAAAGTCTGCTTCGAAAATTGAAGCCGTTTCCTCCCTTTCCCCTGACGTTCTCGGGAGATCCTTGGAGGAACTGCGTCCCCAGATAGACATCTCAGCCTGGACTTCTAGCTATGGCCTCTTGGGGTCCAAATTCCCCACAGATGAATGAAAATAGGATTTCTGGACTATTCTCTGCCCAGCAGGACATTTCAGAATCTGTTTGCGTTGAGAAAAATTAAGAAGCTGTTAAAGTGCTTATTTTTGCCTCAAGAAACTTTTGCGGGATTTCATGCCCCCCTCCAACGAAGTGGGCAGCCCCCACCGCAGACCCGCTTCTACTCTTAGAATTGGGGCTGGGAAGGTAGCGGAACCCCCAGGGCTTGGCTTAGGTTTTTCGCGTGATTTTTTAAATGCAATGCTGCCTTCAGATCTGCCCATCCAGGACGTCAGCGTCCCCGGGGAGCTGCAGGTCTGTGCTTCCCCAAGGCTGGATGGCCCCAAGAGTCATCACTTCCGAAGCCTGGGTTTAGAACCCAACAGATGCAGGTCACAAGACAGCGAGAAGCTGCTCAACAGAACCCCATTCTCTTGTTCACCTGTTCAACCATTTGTTCATTCATTCATTCAGCTGCCCAAAGTATCTCGTGTGCCCAGGGCTACCCTTCACAGGCTGCCACATAGACTCAGCCCCTGCCCTCACACGGCATGCAGCCCAGTGGGGAGCAAGTCCAATTGCACAGCTGTCTTCCTGTCCTCAGAGGCCCGCCCTCCTTGTTCCGGAAGAATGGGATGTGGAACACAGATCCTGCTCCGAGCACGGGAAATCCCAGCGGGCCGGCCTTGGGAGGATTCGGTTCGTCCTGACCCATCTCTGACCTGGTCCAGGACGGGCCACCCCTCCCCTCGTTCTCCTTGTGGGCAGGGATCGGAGAAGGCCACTGTGACTTGTGCTATTTCCCAGAGACCAGAGAAAATTCTGGCATTGTGATCTGCCCACACGCTGTCGTCTGTGTCAGAGCCAGAAATAGAACGCAGAAGATTCTTGTTCTGATTTCTGTGCTCATAATTCTAGGGCAAGATGCCCTTATGAGATGTGGATCAAAGGAGGTGGGGGCGGGGGGAACTGAATGGAGCGGTTCACGCGAGGTGTGTGCGTCGCGAGCAGGGCCCTTGCCGGAGCTCCAATTAGCGGCTTTTGTAAGCGATCACGTACCGAGTATTGACTTGGCTCAGCCCAGGAAAAGTGAGAGCGATTTGCAAAAGGCCCCTTCAATCATGACAATTAAAATCCAAATACAGACCTGCAAGGGCCCTGAACCCATGCACTTGTTCTGTGTGGAGGAAGAGAGGCACCCGCTCAGATGCTCCTTCTTAGATGAAAGGAGTGCATTAGCTGAGCCCCGGAATAGGAAGGGCCCGCCCTACTGCGCCTCCTGCCTCACTATGAACAGCACCGTGTCCCTATCGGGAGCCAGGTTCTGACAGCTGACTTGAATTAAATCTCATAAGGCCCACAGGACCCACGTCCTGGGAAGAAGGCATTCCTCTGATCCTGGAAAGAAGGCCTTCCTCTGATCTTAAATCAGCAGAGGCAGAAGTAAAGGCCCTGAGAGGTTAAGTGACTTGCCTGAGGTTACACAGCCTAACGGGGATGGAGTCAGGATTCAAACCTAGGCTCCAGGGAAGGTGTTTTGACACCCTGCACTCATCTGACTATATCTCCTTCAGGCTTCTCCACCGTCCCTTGGGTGTATGGTATTTTACCAAGTAGGAAGTGGAGACAGGGATTAAGGGATCTGTCTGGGTCTGCCCATGAATGAATGTCAGTCCTCATTCCTGCAGGAGCTGGGACTGCACTGCATGGGGCTGGAGTGGCACCTGTGGGCGGTGCTGAATGTGATGCACCATCTGTCTTTTGGGTGGTCTTGGAAGGAAGGAGAAGGGCAGCACTTAAGAGGGATCGGTGATGGTGGCAGGGCCAAGGCTCTCACCTTCCCCTAGACAAGGCTTCTAAGGCCCGGGAAGCATCTTCTGCTTCCGAGGCCCGAGACAGTGGCGTTTCCTCTTCCCCGAGCACTCAGCCTCTATCTGGCTTTCTGTCCACCGGCACAGATGGCAGTGTTGTTTCTCGACTCCTCCGTCCATCGCCTGCAAGCTGAGCCGCGTGATGGAGCTCAGCCTGCAGCAACTGTCTTCACCTCAGCTTCCCTGGGAGCCGTCCTGCTTTGCTTACGTGTATGGAGCTCTGTGTACTTGGCGACCCTTGGGAGTGACAGCGGGGCAGGTACAGGGACTTCTCTTCTACACCTAGGTGAGCTCCGCACCAGCATCAGGAGCACACCCTTACAAAAGCCTGCCGCAGCACGCAGGACGTGGTGGAACCAGGCCTCCTGGCTGCTAGAAGAAGACAAGAAAAGCATTCCCGGCTCAAGTCACTTCAAAAGCTGGTCACAGCAGGTCTTTTCTTCTGTGATACTCATGTAGGGGAGATGGGGAGAGAAGTCATCCCTGGAATTCCAGCCTGGAGCGTGTAGGAGGGAGGGTGCAACGTGCGTCAGTGGGGGTGAGAACGCCTGTTGGGAGAGGTGACCAACTTGGGCCCCAGGTTTGGGACTCTCCTGGTTGAATCTGTCACCCATCCAGTCTTGCAGAAAAGGAGCCTGGTATGCAGTCTCAGCACCCGCTGCACTGGGCAGGCAGCTTTATTCCGCCTGTAACACTGGCCTAAGAGCTCAGAAAGGTTTAAAAGGATAAGACAGCCCACTGAATAACCAGGCACATTCGGGAGGCTGCACGCTTGGGTCTCTCCTCCCACTCTGCCTGCCGCACAGCGGGCACCTCTGCCTGCTGTGTGATGTGTGAGCTCCTCCCTGTTCCTCTGCTCCCTGAAGCCGTGCCCCGGCTTGACTCACGCAATGCGGCCACCCGAGACTCAGTAAGCCCCTCCCGAAGCGGCCTCCTCCTCCGGGGTCCCATCATCCTGAGAATGGGGCACACCCCTGTTGCCTTTGCCTCTGGCCTCGGAGCTGGCTCCCCTTCCCTGTGTCACCACAGCGCAGCCCTGGGGCCTGCCTCCTGAGGGCGCCCGCAGTGGTCTTCAGCCTTTGCCATTGCCGGTCAGATGGAGGGGAGCAGAGCTTAGAGGAAGAGCGTTGGCGCTCGGGTTCCTTAAGGCCCCAGATCAACTCCGTAGTTGCTGCAGTGTCAAGCTGCCTTACCTGCGCCTTACTTTCGCCATTTGGAAAACAGGGGTAAGAAAAACGCTAACCTCCCAAGGTTGTCAGGAGAAGAAGAGTTAATGTTTGTAAAGGGCTCGGAATGTGCCCTGGCACATGGTAAGAGCTACAGAGGTGTCCCTGAGACAGTTTACAAGAATAGTTTTCACACAGTTGCCACATCAGTTCTTCTGAACCACAACTCTGATGTTCTTCCCCCTCGCCTGCTCAAGACCTGTCAGTAGCTCCCCACTGCCTACCCCGAGAAAGTTCAAGCTCTCTCACCTGGTTTCCGGGCTGTGATCGCCTTCTGCCTTGGCCTCCTCCTGCCTGCTGCTCTGTGGGCAGCCCTCCCTTTCCCACGGTCTTGGCTCTGCTGGTCACATCTTACCCCCTCCCAGCTCACTCTGCTCCAAAAACACCAGCCACAAGTACTTCCCCTCCCACAGTCTTCCTCTAATCCTCTTCCAGGAGTAATCTCTTCCTTCCTCAAATGTTCATGCTGCCTTCCTGGTTGTATTTATATGTATAAATAACCGCAAAATAGGATTAAAAGTGAGACCCTGACTCCCCAGTGAACCTGCAAACTCCTTCAGGCCAGAGCCTTGATGTGCTCTTTGATTCTTTTCATCCTCTGTATAGCACATGGCAGAGCACTTTGCACACGTAGGGAGTTCAGTCTGTATTTATTGAATAAGCAAATGAAAATTAAAGAATGAAGAAAAGGCCTTGTAGCTCAAACCCCTAGTTATCCCAGGGTATCTGGGGAGACCGTGCGGGGGCCACTGGTAAACTTGGAGTGCACAGCTTGGATGGGCTGGTTGGAAAAAGGGCTTCTACGTGGACCTGCAGCCCTAGGACTCAGACATGGGTCTCCAGGGCTGGCTACCAGGTGCGGATTGAGGCCTGAGAATTCTTCCCTGCGAGGGCTTATTTTCATGCCCTGGTCAAGCAAGGGCCCTGCTTAATCCAGCCATTCTCTAGAGCAAAAGGGTTGAATGAACTAGAGCACCTCGCTGAACGTACCAGAGTTGGCACACTTGCACTGGGCAAAGTGGGAATTGTGCCTGTTTGCAGCATCGCGAGCAAAGTGGGATGCTGTGTGAGAACGGCCTTTCCCTGCCTGCAGTTCACTGTGGGGCTGTGGATGGGCACCCCTGGGAGGGGAAGGCTGTCACCAAAGCCAGGCTGGGAGGAGTTTGGAGCAGAGCAGAGGGTCGGGTAAAAATGAGGCCCCGAAGGCTGAGTCTGAGCCTGCCCCTTGGCTCTGCCGAGTCCCTGGACAAGCCGCCATCACCACCCACCCCTCGGCCCCTCAGCTCTCTCAGGGAAATGCCATAGCACTGATTACTCGGCAGGGGTGGGGACGTGTGGGGTGGGAATTTTTTTTCTTTTTTCTGGGGCTCACGTTGGATTTCATGGTGCAGCAATAGGACGCAGGGCAAGTGCAAGCAGAGACGGAAGACCCCCCGAGACAGAAGCCCCCCAGGATCTGCGAGGTCATCCTTTCCTTAGGCTTGTGCATAGGCAGGGCCAGGGTGCCCAGGTCCCAGACTCCTGAGTCCCTTGTTGTGGGTTTTAAAGAAATTCTGGGTCAAGTGCAGTGGTTCACAGCTGTAAACCCAGCACTTTAGGAGGCCTAGGTGGGAGAATCACTTTAGCCCAGGAATTCAAGAATAGCATGGGCAACAGAGTGAGACTCCGTTTTCTACAAAAATAATTATTTAAAATATTAGCTGGATGTAGTGGTGCATGCACCTGTGGTCCCAGCTACTGGGGAGGCTGAGGCAGGTGGATTGCCAGAGCCCAGAAGATTGAGGCTGCAGTGAACCATGATTGCACTACTGCACTCCAGCCTGGGGGACAGAGCGAGATCCTGTTTCAAAAAAACCAAAACCAAAACCAAAACCAGCTGCCTTTTGCACGCATGGTTCCATGTGGATTTTGAAGAAGCCCAGAACTCAGTTTTACAAGAGCTGGTTAAACTCCAAAGGTGTGCAAAGCGCCTGCCTGGGGGAAACAGCTTCCCAGGCTTGATTTTACCTGGTACTGAGTACAAATTTTACTCATTCCAAATGTTATACTTCTTGTCTTGCTGATATATAAGAAGAGTAGTGGGACCCAAAGCCCAGGCATCCTTCAAGCATGCAGCCCCCAGCCACATGGCAGGCCATGGCATGCATGATCAGGCATGGTCAACACAATGGGGGCCTTGCTCTCATGGGGCTAGCAGGCCCACAAGGGTGATTGTCTGGAATTTCACTCAAATAAATGCATAATTGTCAACCATGTTGAGCAAACTGGGTCAATACACAGGATAGCGTAAGAGTTTCTGCAAGAAGAATGTGGATTGGCTGGGGAGTTTGTGTGCATGAGGGTGCTCTCTCTGAAGAAGGGGAGGGTGATTAGGGGGTAGCTGGTCTGGAGCTAAGAGAGAGCACTCTAGGTGGGAGGGAAGCCAGCCCTAGGGCAGGAGTGCAGGTGTTGGTGAGAGCTGCTGGCAGGCAGATGTGGTGGGCAGGATTAGCACAGAGCAGAAGGGAAGAGAAAGGAGAGGGGGTGGGGGCCAGGGCAGGCCCCCCAGGCCATGGCAGCACTGCAGGGGTATGCAGAGACCGAGAGAAGCTGCTGGAGGGTTTGAGCCAGGAAGCAGCAGGATCTGAGCTCTGTTCTGGAAGGGTTCCCTGTGCTGTTGGATTTAGGAGAGGCTGTGGGAAGTAGGGAACCCTGCTAGGGATCCCGCTCCAGGGGGAAGTGAAAGTGCCTAGGACATGCATGGACAAAATGTGGGTGGAGGCCACCACTTGACTCGGCTCTTCCATGAAGGGAGGCCCCGTAGGAGCAGGAGAAGAAGAGAGAACCACTGGAAGACCTAGGACCCTGGCAGCAGGGCAAGGTGACCACTTAGGTGGAGAAGGAGGTGGGAAAGGCATGGGGGCACATCTGGGAGTTTGGACACCATGTTCATGTTGGGAGTTGAGATGTCAGGGAGGCAGGGCCACTGCCTCTCCTCTCTCCCGGGAGATTGCATTTTCCATGGGCACCAGAATTCTTGGTGACTCCTGGTACCTAGAGCTAAATGACACAGAAAACTGGTGGAGGTCCCACTCAAACACATGCGGGAGAGCCTTCCCGTCCCAGGGGTCCCCTTCCGCAACCCCACTATAAACTGCCGGCAGGGAAGGGACGATCTCACACGCTGCATCCCACTTTGCTTGCAATGCTGCAAACATGTGTAACAATTCCCACTTTGCCCAGTGCAAGTATCTGCAGGCTTTGGGGTCTGCCAGCCTTGGAAAGTGGGTTCATCAAGCCCAGACAACTCCCGTCTGTCGGCAGCAACGGCCATGCAACAGGTCCGGGAAGCCCGTTGTTGGCAATGCATTTGGAATGCAGTCCGCCCCCTGCCCTCGTGTTAACTCCAGGTCTCCTTGCCACCTTCTGAGCTTTCTGGGGAAATAAGTCAAAAAGTTAATTTGATTTTGAACAGATTCTTAAATCAGTTCCCAAGAGGCAGAGATCAATTTGCATTTCATCTTTTCTTACTTAGTCATCTTGGCTGGTATTTCACACGAGCTGTTGGTATTTTTCGTGTTCTCTCGCTGCACAGAAATGACCCTTGGAGCATATTTTAAAAGGAGAAAAAACCATCTGAAGAGGGGGAGGAGGCAGCAGGTTCTGTTTTTGGTTGTTTTTTTTTTCTTCTGTTTTCTTTTGTACTTGTGATTTCTGTTCTTCACGGCACAGCATGGTTGTGGCAGCCCTCACCTCAACGTTGAATTGTGTTTCGTTCTTCTGGTCCCTCCTGAAGTCTGAGGTTCCTTCTTGTGCCTCTGGCATCAGAGTGTCTGATAAGGGCCAGAGCCGACCCCAGGCCTCACCCATCATCTCCTGAGAGGGCTTCCGGGATGGCTCCCCACCATGGTGGCTACTCCCCGTCCAGCTCTCATCTTGGAAGGGGAAAGGACCTGACAGGGGCGTATCTAAAAGAATTTAAAGCGGAGTCTCAGAGAGATGTGCGCATACCCGTGTTCATGGCAGCGTTATTCACAATATTCAAAGTCCCTCCTCCCAGGGGTCCATCTGTGGATGAGCAGGTAAACAAAAGGTGGTGCATCCACACAGTGAAATATCCTTCGGCCTTAAAACCAAAGGAAATCCCAGCATATGATACAGTGCGGCTGAACCTTGAGGCCATTCTGCTAAGCGAAATCAACCGGCCACAAAAGGACAAACCCTGTGAGATTCTACTCATATGAGGTCCCCAGAGTCACCAAATGCATGGAGACAGAAAGTCAAATGGCAGGTGCCAGGGCCTGGGGGAGAGGAATGGGGAGTGAGTGTTTGATGGGCACAGAGTCGGGGAGGAGGTGGGGAGTGAGAGTCAATAGGGAGAGAGTGGGGGAGGGGGATGGGGAGTGAGTGTCAATGGGGAGAGAGTGAGGGAAGGGAATGTGGAGTGAGTGTTGATGGGGACAGAGTAGGGGAGGGGAATGGGGAGTGAGTGAGTGATGGGGACAGAGTTTCAGTTTTGGGAAAATGAAAAAGTTCTGTAGTTGGAGGGTGGTGGTGATTTCCCAACAATGTAAATGTGCTTAATGCTGCTGAACCGTACACTTAAAAAGTGGCTGGCCAGGTGCGGTGGCTCACGCCTGTAATCCCAGCACTTGGGGAGGCCAAGGCGGGTGGATCACAAGATCAGAAGATCGAGACCATCCTGGCTAACATGGTGAAACCCTGTCTCTACTAAAAAAATACAAAAAATTAGCCAGGCGTAGTGGCGGGTGCCTGCATTCCCAGCTACTCGGGAGGCTGAGGCAGGAGAATGGCGTGAACCTGGGAGGTAGAACTTGCAGTGAGTCGAGATCCGGCCACTGCACTCCAGCCTGGGTGACAGAGCGAGACTCCGTCTCAAAAAAAAAAAAAAAAAAAAAAACTGGCTGAGATGATCAATTTTATCTTATGTGCATTTTATCACAATTTAAAAATTAAAAAAAAAAAGGATCTGCCAGAGAGAGCTTCCTGCCGGGTGGGGTCCAGGTGGCTTGCGTCTGGCACCCACCTTCTTCCTCAGGAAGACTTGGGGCCAAGAACACTTCCTGGAGGTTCCACAGCAGAGTTACTGTCCAGCTCTGCAACTGTGAAGTCTCATTGAAAGCATGGGGGCCGTGGGCACTCAAGGAGGACGTGGGAACAGGGAGGAGCTGGCAGGGCTGGGAGGTCTGCCTCACGCTGGGGTCAGGTGGATGAACAAACACAAAACGGGAGCTAGGTTTCTCCCTGGGAGAAGGGATGAGAATGAGCCCACGGTCTTGGCTAGATTTGGAGGTCGTCTGAGTGTTCTGGCGCTGCCGTAAGGATGGACCACAGACTGGGAGACCTAACCCAGTAGAAAATGGCATCCTCTCACAGGTCTGGAGCAGGAAGCCCAAGTCAGAGTGTGTGTAGGGTCTTGCTCCCTCTGGAGGCTCCAGGGGAGGACCCTTCCCAGCCTCTTCTAGCTTCTGGGAGCTGGTGGTGTCCCTTGACTTGTGGCTACACCGCTCCGATCTCTGCCTCTCTTTCCCTATGGCCCTGCGCATGTCTGTGGGTCCTCTCTGTCGTACAAGTATACCAGTCATGGGGGACCTCATCTTCATTCATTCTTATAGTCCCTCTTCCAAAAAACGTCACATTCTGAGGTTCTGGGTAGACATGAACTTGGGGAAACATTTTTCATTACAACACAGAGGTGTGTCAGTATAAACTCAGTATTTCAAATGTGAGTGTTCATACACACATTTCCTGGCTCTCCGATTAAGAGGCATTAGGCAGTGATGTTCCAGCAGATAGGGTCATACCCAGCACCCAGGACTCAGTCTGCAGAATCTCCTGGAACCAGGGCTTATTGGGTAAATGGCTGATTCCAGGACTGGGGCAGGGAGCGCACAAGTCAAGTCTGGAATATCTCGTTCCAGAAAGTAGGGAAGTATTGACCGAATGATGGGCACCTGTCTAAAAGACCCAGAGACCAGCCCAAAGAGGCACCCACTGGCCAAATCAGAGACAATTTCTGGTGGAAAATATAGAGATGATGGTCTGACTCACAGAATAAAGTGGAATCCATGAGTGATACGACACAGAAAAGGAAAATTCTTTACGGTAGAATGCCAGGTGATGCACGTGGAAGGAATGATGGAATGAGAACCATCGAAACCATCATAGCGATGATTAATTCAGGCAGGAGACATCAGTGGGTTTTAAAGAGTGGGTGAACGTTGGATGGCGAATGGGACATTCATCTCCAGTTATCTCCCACGAAATGCTGGCCACGCAAGCCAGGGAGTGACTTTACCCTGAAGATCCATTGCGGGCACCTCTGCCCCTAGTGATCCGAGTCACCCCACTCTCCAGTAAAAGGACAGACTGGCCCCTGCGCTGCCTGACTGGAATCACTGAGAACACAATACAGCTTCGTGATTTTCTTTCCCCAAATTCATCACCTGATCTGTTCGTGAGGAAATGTCAGACAAACCAAAATTGAGGGACATTCTACAAAATGTCTGGCCTGTAATCTTCAAAAATGCCAAGGTCATGAAAGTCTAGGAAGGGCTGGGAAATTGATCCCAATTGAAAGACGAGTTGGGAGCCTCAACTGGATCTCTTTGCATGCTTGGGGCCCCTGGGGTATCAGGGTCGGGGGGCTCTGGGGAAGGTCTGAGGGTGTCTTTGTCCTGTTTTTCTGTTTCCTCGAAGTTAGAATTTTTTTAAACTACAGTGTAAAATAAATCAAATGATGCAATATAAAAGCTGATGGCCTTTTCAGTTCCTCTCTTAAGCCGCTCTCTGCAATGTCAGACACCTATACAGGAAGAAAAATGTGCGTTGGCTTCGTGAAGCACAATCCTTTCCCCACCCCAGCCCATTTAGAAAATAGTTTAGGGGTCGCACTTTTACTTTTCCCCAGAAGCCCTGATACTGATTCAGAGGTTGCTGCACCATGAATGGTCTTCGTGCTGTTTTCTTTGGGTGACCCCTCCTGGTGGGGAAAATGTGCGCGTGATGGTGATGCTGAGGACTGACCAACCCACTGGGTCAGATTTCCACGTCAAGTTGCCTGACAAGAGACGCAAGTGTGCTAGCATGTTCTGGAAAATACCCCTCAGGTCCCCCGTCCCCGTCAGATCCTGTACAGATTCCACAGCTCCCTGGGGAATGACTTGGGGATCCTGGAACTTGTCCTGCACCCGCAGATTGCCCCTTGGTGGCTGCAGTGACATCCACCTCCCAACTGCTACCCTCAAAGGTTCTTGTTGAAATGGACATGTGTTGTCTGCTGGGGCCCTGCAGAATCATTTTGGCTGTTTCTTGTCAACGTTATAGGAATTTCATCAGGTCCCAAGGAGGAAACAGAACGAGAGACAGAGGTCACAAAAGCAAAGACCTGAGCACAAGAGTACACATCTTAGCTGGAGATCAGCGTGTGTTCGGGAGGGCAGGGCCAGGGAAGGAGGGCAGAAAAGGGGCTCGAGACAGTGCACCTGGTTATGGAAAGCTAAAAGGGAAGGGGCTGAGGATGGACGGAGAAATACAGAACTCACACTTTACAGGAAGTGCAGCTGCCACCCACGCCTGCTCCCTGCATACTCATTCATCCAGACATGTGTTAATGCGTGTGTATCCACGTTCATTCATCCATCCATCCATCCATCCATCCATCCATCCATCTGATGGCAGGCCAGCAAACAAGTGCTGAGACATTGCCAGGAGCTTGCAATCAGTTGGCCAGAATGATTTTCTAATTTCTTCCCTCTGCACCCTTCAACGAGTTTATCTTTTACATTCTGACCTGAACCCTTAAGTGCTCTGTGCAGCTGGGACAGATTTGTAAAATGAAGGTCAAACTGGATCAACCTCATCTATGGGAGGTCTCGCCGAGAACAATCCCTGACTTACCTGGTCAGAATCGATGGGGGAATAATTGGCCTCCTGACTTCAATGATGCTTGTGTGCTGATTCAGTCTTGATGATATAATTACGGGAGAAGGTGGGGCCACGGCGCCCGGGATCATCACTGCAAGAGCTCTCCAGGCTCGGACAGCAGGTTGGGATGGGGAGGTGAAGTGATGTGGCGTTTTTTATCTGGGAGAGAGCTGGGATCTCTGTGAACAGGGCTGGAGGGGATAGTTAAAGGGGTCATGGGAAGAGAGTGGGATGTGACCTCCAGGGACATCCGAGTATGTAGATCAACTGGGCCTTTGAGGGCCTGAGTCATTTTGTCAAGGGCAGCAAAGCCAGGCCTGAGCTGGTGCAGCCACGCATGTGCGGGTTGACCCAGAAGGAGTCTTGGCCACCGAGTGTGGATGGCAGGCGCGTCTTGTCTGATGTGCGGCCGTTCCTGCTGTTCGGAAGCCTCACACAGAACCCTCTGTTTGTGTAATGCTCTGTGATCTGTGATTTTTAAAGGACTCTCACGTATTTTTTCCTCTGGTAGATGAGTGGGCTGAGAACGTAAGTGATTTGTCCAAGGTCAATGAATCAATCAGCAGAGCAATTATTAAACTGTGTTAGAGCGCGTGTTGCTGAGTGCCGTGGGGAGAGGCCTCGGGGGAGGATGTGGGCCTGGCTGGGCCCAGCCAGAAAGACAGGGCAGGATCCACATGCAGACCTGCTCACGTGCACACACAGGGGTGCACCCATGCATGCGCACCCCTCCCCCCTTGTGCCACACCAACATGAGGGGCACCCATGCACACGCACACATGCCACACTGCCTTGCATACACACAACACACGTGCATGCCCAAGCCACGCCCACCCTCATGTCTGGCCTGTGTGCACATAACACATAGTCATCATATCCCCTGGCACATATGCCCACACTTGCATGCACACAGGTGTGGGCACACAGACCATGCACTCACAAAGACGATACCAGGCCAGACATGATTTACCCCTGCTGGTGTCACTGTTAAGTGTGACAGACAAGCAGAGGACACACACCCACTTGGGTCTCGGGGCTTCAGGAGAGAGGCAGACCTAATAGGGCCCTGATTTGGGTCTGGGAGACTCCTGAGGGGCCACAGCGTCCAGACCTCTCCTGTACCTCCCTGTCCTGGGGCCAGTGGTTAGGCCACTGCACCGAGGAAGGAAGCCCTCAGACAGAGCGTCCTTGGAAAGATTGAGTGAGCCCGTCCTAGCCGAACCTCCAGCTGCTCTTCCCCTCCGCAGCTAGAATTGAAATAATCAAAATAATCACATGCAATCATACTAAATAACAATGTGCAGTGATAACAAATGGACATCAGAGACACCCTCAAAGGCCTGGAGTTGCTGGAGAGTCTAGGACGACAGTTTCCTAAATGAGTTGTTTTCGGGCCCTCCCACCTCTGCCAGCACGGAGAAGGCTGTTGTGGGCGTGTGTGTCGAGGTGCACTGGGTTCCATCCTCAGAGGGAGGGGACGGCTCTCCAGGGCTCTGCCTTTTTCCCCCGTTACCAGCCTTGGCTTCTGGCCACACCTTTGAGGGGAATGTTGCCCTGTCCTCCATCCTGGACAGCAGGCAGGGCTCTGCCAGGCTCTGAAGAGGAAAGGAGAAAGCTCCGCCCCACATAAGGAGGGGGCCTGGGGTTTTGAGGCAGCCTCCGTGTCCTCTCCTCCTTCCACCCAGACTGCCTCACCCTCCTCTGCGGTTCACAGTGCCCTTCGCACACTGGCTGGTGCTTAGGAATGAATTATGCACATCTTGGGGCTCCCAGAGCACAGAGGATGGGAGATGAAAGGCCTCCTCCAAGAGGTGTGAAACATACCTTGTGCATTTGGCTTAGAGTCAGAGTCAGCACGTCACGTGGGGACGGTGGGGGGAGTCTGAGCAAAGGAGGCTGCTGGGTCCTGGGCAGCGCTTCCTCTCCAAGGCCAGCGTCCTGACGTCCCTCTGCTGTTGGGGTGAGTTAACTGCTTTCAGTGTTTGGCTAGGACTTGGGGACATGTGGCGGTAGCATGGGTTCTGGAATCAGGCTCTGCCACTGCCCAGACTTCGGGTAAACTGGACTAGTGTCTCAGCCTCTCCCAGCCTCCCTTTCCTCTTGGCAACATGAAAACAGTGAAGCTGGCCGGGCGCGGTGGCTCAAGCCTGTAATCCCAGCACTTTTAGAGGCCGAGGCGGACGGATCACGAGGTCAGGAGATCGAGGCCATCCTGGCTAACACGGTGAAACCCCGTCTCTACTAAAAAACACAAAAAACTAGCCGGGCGAGGTGACGCGCGCCTGTAGTCCCAGCTACTCGGGAGGCTGAGGCGGGAGAATGGCGTCAACCCGGGAGGCGGAGCTTGCAGTGAGCTGAGATCCAGCCACTGCACTCCAGCCTGGGCGACAGAGTGAGACTCCGTCTCAAAAAAAAAAAAAAAAGAAAAGAAAAGAAAACAGTGAAGCCGGTTGCATTTGTTTCCCGTGGCTGCTACAACCAAGTTTCGCAAATGGGTGGTTTAAAACAATAGCAATGTATTCTTCCATCATTCTGGGGGCTGGAAGTCTGAAAGGAAGGTGTCCTAGGACCATGCTGGCTCTGGAGACTCCCAGGGAGGAGCTTCCTCGCTGCTTCCAGCTTCTGGGGACTCCACGCATTGCTTGGACTGTTGGCTGCATCGCCCCCATCTCTGCCTCCATCACCACGTTGCCGCCTCCTCTGTATCTGTATATGTCTCAGATCTCCATCTCCTTTCCTTATAAGGACATCTGTCACTGGATTTAGGGTCTGCCCTGAGTCCAGGGCGATTGAGATCCTCAGCTAATCACATCTGCACAACCCTGTCTCCAAATAAAGTCCCATGCACCGGTATCCGATGTGAATATATCTTTTGGGGGAGGGAGCACCGTTCAACTCACATCGCCCACCTGGTGAGATGGTTACTGTAAACATGAGCAATAACGGGTGGGACGGGTCCAGCAGAGCACCTGGCATAAAGCAAGGCTCACAACACATGGTAACCCCTTATGAGCATCTGTCCAGGGACCACAACCGTCCAACAATCGACCACTCCAGGTGCCTTCTAATTTTGTACCATGACTGAAAATACGTTTTAGGGCTTACAATGAAAAATTGTCCTACTTAGTACAAACGACTGCTATTGAATTCTATTCCTTGCAGCTCAGCAGGCAGCCTCTGGGGTGACAGAGGGGCACAGAGTGAACACCAGGCTTCGTGGTTTGCCCACGCATTTGGGTGTCATAGATTGGCCTGTGTGCTCCCCAGCCTGGGAAATTGCTTCCCCACCGCTGGGACTTTCGTTGACAAGGTAGCTGGTGGTACGACACTTCCTAGGTGTTCACCACCAGCCTTGTGACCCCATGCTGCAGGGACTGTGGGTCTTGATAGGAACACCAAGGTAAAAGCACCTGATTAGTCTGCAGAGAAGAGATTCATTCACTCTGTAGTCCAGGCAGGACAAGACCATGTTCATGTGAGGTCACCTGGGGGAGAACGCCACTGTCCCAGCCTCCGTGTTGACACAAAACCAGACGCCAGCCAGAGCCAAAGGAGACAGATGTGGCATCAAGGGGGAAAAAGGAGAGGAAGATGTCCCACAGAGGGGTCTGAGGGGTGTGTCCTTGCAGGCATTTGCTGTGCTGTTGTCAGCCTCACTTCCTCCAGGAGGGCTCTGTGCGTGTCCTGCTTTGGCCTGTACTCTGGCCCTCTCCACTTGCCCACACCCTGACACACCCGTGGCTGCTCCCGAGCTGGCCCCTACTACTCCAGATGCCATCCCCCTCTCCACCTCACCCGGCCTCCGTTGCCTCTCCTGAGAGCCCTCATGTAGCTTCTGTCTCTTACTGCTATCTTGCAGACAGGGTTGGCCAGGGCCGCCTCCTCCTCCTTGGGCTTTCGGGCCTTTCGGCTTCTTTCAAAATCCCCATCCTCCAGCGCATGTGAGGTCTGGCTGTGCCACCCCCTCCACTCCTAGGCACTGAACGATCCTCCCGCTTGTCCCTCTTGGGCCCCATTCTACCTGATGTGCAAAACCTCCACCTTGAGTGAGAGCAGCTGCCTGCCGTCCACACATATGCATGGAAGGAGCAGATAGCTCACAGTCAGGCTGAGTCTAAGTCCACCGTCGCCGACCTCAGATGAAAGCTTCCTTCCTTGGCCGGGCATGATGGCTCACACCTGTAATCCCAGCACTTTGGGAGGCTGGGGCAGGCAGATCGCCTGAGGTCAGGAGTTTGAGACCAGCCTGGTCAACATGGCGAAACCCTGTCTCTACTAAAAATACAAAAATTCGCCGGGCGTGGTGGCACACACCTGTAATCCCAGCTACTTGGGAGGCTGAGACACAAGAATCTCTTGAGCCCGGGAGGCCAGGGTTTCAGTGAGCCAAGATCATGCCACTGCACTCCAGCCTGGGTGACAGAGCCAGACACTGTCTCAAAAAAAAAAAAAAAGAAAAAAGAAACTCCTTTCCTTACTCTCCAACCCAAACCCCACCCACTGTGTCCCAGCACCCAGATTTTGCTGCTGAGTGCAGCCCTACACAGTGCCAACCTGGCCATCCCCTCACCTGGCCTTCACAGCCACTGCCTCTGGCCTCATCCTCACCCCTGCATCCTCCCCTCCCCATCCATCAGCCACTCCCTCCCATTGACTCTAACCCTAGAAGACCCTCCCATGGCCTCTGTCCCATCTCAGTGCTTCTGCTGTGTGGGGTGCATCACGTGTGTGATCACCCTGCTGTGCTGGGTGTGTTACATGCATGATCTCCTATTACTCATGATGCCAGGGTGAGCTGAGTTGTTGCGTGTGTCTCTGGCCAGCACCTGCAAGCGGCAGGCACTGCACAGGAGTGACTGGTAGTCGCAGTGTTGTGGTCCTCAAGAATGGAACAGGGCTCTGGCCGGGTGTGGTGGCTCATGCCTGTAATCCCAGCACTTTCGGAGGCTGAGGCGGGCAGATAACCTGAGGTCAGGAGTACGAGACCAGCCTGGCCCACATGGTAAAACCCCATCTCTACTAAAAATACAATAATTAGCTGGGCATGGTGGCTCATGCTTTTCTGTAGTCCCAGCACTTTGGGTGGCTGAGGCGGCCAGATCACCTGAGATCAGGAGTTCGAGACCAGCCTGGCCAATATGGTGAAACCCCGTCTCTACTAAAAATGCAAAAAATTAGTTGCGCATGATGGTATGTGCCTGTAATCCCAGCGACTCAGGAGGCTGAGGCAGGAGAATCGCTTGAACTGAGGAGGCGGAGGTTGCAGTGAGCTGAGATCATGCCACTGCACCCCAGCCTGGGTGACAAAGTGAGACTCTGTCTCAAAAAAAAAAAAAAAAAAAATGGAACCAGGGCTCTTACAAAAGAGGATGACAGGGCACCCTGGAGTCTTTTTGCCCTTCCGCCACGTGAGGATGCAGCAAAAGACACCATCTTAGAAGCAGAGAGCAGCCCTCGCCAGATCCCGAACCTGCCGGCACCTTCATCTCGGACCTTCCAGTCTCTAGAACTGTGAGAAAGAAGTCTGTGTTTACAAGTCACCCAAGGTAAGGTGTGAGAACCGCAGGAGTGGACTGAGCCAGGACTTCAGCCTCTCATTTCTGGTGGACACGGTTCAACCAGCAACACTGTGCCCCAGCATGCCAGGGCCCTGTAGTCCAGCTCGCAGTGCCCAGCTCCTCCCAGTCTCATCAACGTCATATTCTCTGCTGGGTTGTAAAGGGCCTTCCATGAGCTCACACAGTAGGCAGGGTGTGATCTGCTCAGGTCCCTTGGGACCTGCAGATGCTCTCAGGACAAAACCATGTCAGGTGGACACACCTTCCACAGACATGGAGTCAGGCACTGCCTCCAAGTCTTGCTCTGCTTGAAGCTGAATACCTCCCCTTGCAGAAGTCACCTTGTCCCTGGAGCCTTAGCCTTTACATCAGCAAAAGGAAGACAGCGTTCCTTCCACTGACCCTGTCACCCATGGGGTTTCTGTAAAAAGCGAGACACGAGACGCTATGGTCCCAGATGTGTGGGATCCCCGCATGGGTGCAGCTCCTGTCACGCACTTATATACCTCTGTCTTCTCCACTGCTGGCTTCCGGAGGGTGGGCAACCCAGCCCTCCACGGACGTGGGGAGGCACACTGTGGAGACTGGGGGGAGGCAAGAGTGGGGAGGACCAGGAAAAAACAAACCAGTGTATTTGGTGAATCTCTGTCATCACCGGGAACTATGCACAGAGGGACACAATAAGAATGACAACCAAGGCTCCCTTTAAGACGAGCAGCGGCCCTGTGTGCAGAAGGCTTTATTGCATCCAGGGCAGGATGTTCATTGAAAGGGCATATGTGGGGGTGTGTCATATGTGTTGGCCCAGTGTTGTGCACTTGTAAAGAAGGTGTGCCTGTGTTTGCATCAATGCAGTCTTGTGTGTGTGTGACACCGTGCATGCCTGTGTGTATCGGGTTCAGTGCCCAATGCATTTGTTGTTTATTGATGTGTCACCTGATTTGCAAATGTGTGATATGTTGGGTTTTAGTGCTACCAGTTATAATGCTTACGTTTTATGCTGTTAACACATGGATGTCCCATATCATGAATGAAGTGTGATATGTTTGTGTGTAAATAGGCATATGTGCATGTGTTCAATGTCCATGTGTTTGTGATGTTCTGTAAAGTGGTGCATGTATTTGTAGTATGTGTTTGATCATCATAAGTACAATATGCCACGTGTGTAGCTGGTTGTATTTTGGGTCAAGAGATAATATGCATACGTTGCATACCGTGTTATGTGTGTAGCATGTAATGTGTGTGACGAGCATGTTGCAGTTATGGATCCCCACGGCACCATTGTTGTTTGTGTGTATATGTGTCTGTGTGCATGCCCATGTTTGTGTGTGTGTGTGTATGCATTTGTGTGTGTTTATGCATTTGTGTGTGCATGTGCAGGACAGTGTGTGTACACACACACATGCACCTAAGGAGGTAATGAAGGTGTGAACACACTTCTCGCTGCCAGTGCTGGAAGAGCCTGGCTGTTCACTGCTCTGGAGGCTTGTGTGCTAAAAATAGAATGAGTCGAGAGGTGACACAGAGCCCTGCTGGACCACCTTGTCATCCTCATAACTGTTTTGAAAATGGCTTGTGAGCCTGAAGTGAAAAGTGCATGTGGCAGCCACAGCCTTTGCAGACAGAGCAGTGCCCTCTGCCAGGCTGGGATGAAAGGGTTCCCTAGGGGCAGAGCTGGAGGTGAGGTGCGCTGGGATGGACACAGTTGCCGACAGAGCAGTCCCCTCTGACAGGCTGGGATTAGTGGGTTCTCTAGGAGCAGGGCTGGAGGTGATGTGTGCTGGATGGGCACAGTGAGCCTCGGAAGTCTCCAGTGACACACCCTCCTCCTCCATCACTGTTAGAGAATGCTGCTGTCACCTTGGAAGAAGACCAGGGGTCCAAGTTGGTCTGATTGGACCAGAGAAGAAGGGATCTGACCTTCAGGGAAGAAGGAGGAATGAGGTGGTTATTCTCATCTCTACAACACTGTTTATTGTCCCGGGGAGCCGGTGGCATACGAGATGGAACTGCCAGGAAGCAGGGAAAAGTCCTCCAACCCCCTGACCTGGGCTGGGAGGGCCAGTGGAAAGGTCAGCCTCTCCCAACCCCCAGTGTAGAATCCAAGACTGAATGGTCAGATGATCCCTTTTAGCAGGTCACCACCCGATAGTGACCAGGCCATGATGGGATCTATCTGGGTAACCCCAAGGCAGCCTCCTGCACAACCCCCAGTGCTTCTCGCTCCCATGGCTGCCTTGGGAACCTACCTGGACAGGTGCTCCTCTTCCAGACCACCCATTTCTCCCCCTCTATTTTGTCTGGAGAAGATGGCACCATGCCTGGACCCGGCAGAGCCTTTGGTGACCTGGGAAGGATCCAGCCTTGGTCACTGGACACCTTCATCCAGCACAGCCTCTTCCCTGGTGGGGGTGGCCACTGACAAACGTTCCAGTTCCGCTCAGTTCCAGAACATAGCTGATGCGATGAACCTATTAGCTGATGCTTCCTGACTCAGCAGGGCATAGGAGCTAGCAGAGAGGTCCCAACCCACAGCCAGGTGTGCCCCAGCAAGGAGACTGCCAAAAAGAAAGGGAGGCACCTGGAACTGAATCAGATGCCGTCTTCACTCACTCATTCAATCAGTCATTCATTTGCCAAGTATTCATGATGTGGCTGCTGCTCTGGAGACGCAGTCATGAACAAGAGAGACACCTGCCTCTGCCTGGAGCCCACGGTCTGGCAGCTCGTCCTCCTGGCTGTGCACATTCTGTCTGGAAGTCATCTTGTTCACAACTTTACCCAGTACCCAGCCAGTGCATCCAAAGAGCGGAGAGTCCTGGTGACCACACCGATTATGGCATTTTGTTCAGGAGTAGAGTGCAGTTGAAACACAAGCCAAGGGAGAAAGCACTCACACACTGGGCAAGGTGGGTTTCCACTTTGTGTACAGTAAGATTGAGTCGCGGGCGCAGAAGCAGCCAAGGCAGGGCCGGAGCAGAAGCTGAGTTCACAGGTGACTCTGGACACAGCAGCTGAGGAGTCAGACGGGGCACTGAGTCCCTGCCCACACCCCAAAGCCTAATGCAACCAGACCTTCTTATGCCAGGCACCTGGCATCTGGCTAGATGGTAACAGTGGTGCCCACAGGAGTGAGTGAGCTGGGCAAGTGACTGCAAAGTATAGAACTCAGGTGGGTGGAGGAAGTGCCATCTCAGACACATGAGAAAGGGAAGCAGTAAGGTCATAGCATGTCATTAAAGGAGGAACAGAGGGAGGGGAGGAGGAGGGAGGAGGGAGAAAAGGAGGAGGAGGGGGAGGAGACAGAAGAGGAAGAGGAGGAGGGAAAGGGGATGAGAAGACACTAGTGGCTTTGCTTCACTGAGATGAAGGAACAAGGAAATAAGCAGTTGTTTGTGTGGTTGAGGAGCTGGGAATTTCCCCAGGAAAGATGTCCGGTAGACAAGAGAATGCAAAAGGTGAGGGATCTGGGCAAGAGAGGATGTCGTAACCAGTAATTGCTCTAGAGATGATAATGGCAGTGCCCAGAGCTGATGGGATTGCCCAGGAAGAATGCCCATACCTTCTCTGTGAGCCCCATTCCCCATCTTATGAGCTGTGGGGACCGAGTGGTCCACCTGGCTCATAGCGGGCTCTGAACAAGTAGTAGTATCATATTATGGAGTTTAAATTAAATCAGCAGGAGGGAGCCCAGCACAGCTTCCAGCAGGCAGCTCTGATGAGGGTTGGCCTCCTTGCTTCCGTCACTTTGATGCCACTATTTGCTTCAGGGACCAGGACTGTCTTGCTCTCCTGCATCTCTTCTGCCACAAAGAAGCAATCATGGACTCTCCAGCCCACCCCCATGCTCCAGTTACACTATCATTTGAATAATTTATTCTTCTAAGGAGAGTTTGCTTCTTGAAAGACAACTATAGAACCAGGATCCGAGTGGAAGAATTCAAGGCATGAGACAAAGACTGGGTCCTCTAAGGAAGAGGAGGCCTTGCAGAGCCCCTGAAGACACAAGCTGTTTTGCTCACACCTCCTCATGTTCTCTTCAAACTTCCTGCCAGCCTTTCCTGGGGTACTCCTTGGCCACATGCCTTTGTTCTGGACTGTCCAGTGGGTCCCCTTCTATGATCTTCTCTCCATCCGTACCATCCCTGCCTCTAAAGATGCCAGCCAGAGAGCCTACCATGAATCTTCTCCTTCTTTTACAGCATTTTATATCATTGCTGCTGGAAGAGCCCCGTGCACTAATCAGTCCCGAGATTTTCACAGTTCTTTTCAGCTAAATCTTTCATCCCCAACATGGAAAATAGGTTGAGGGGAGAGAGCAGTGTGTGGAGAGAGAGAGGGTGCCCTGCAGCTTCCTCTTTGATTCTCCTCCGGCCCCTGGAAGCTACATTAAAGCCCAAGAGAACACCTTGAGGCTCACTGATCTAGGCCCAGTTTCCTGTTACACAGATGGGAAAACTCACAGCCAAAAAGGAAGTGAAAATGTCCCAAGGCGGATTGCACAGGAATGAGCAGGAATTTACTCCATTTTCTTAAAAAATATTCCTATGAATTATTCATATATAAATATGTAAATTATTCATATATATTATTTATATATAAGGGAGTAGTATTTATATGTGTCCCAGTTCTCTCTTGAAATTCTGCATCTTGTCATCTATTTTCTTTAATATACTAATCTCTGTTCTGTGTTTGTTTTTGTTTTGTTTTGAGATGGAGTTCTGTTCTTTTGCCCAGGCTGGAGTGCAATGGCATGATCTCGGCTCACCACAACCTCCACTTCCTGGGTGAAAGCGATTCTCCTGCCTCAGCCTCCAAAGTAGCTGGGATTACAGGCATGCACCACCACGCCCAGCTAATTTTGTAGTTTAAGTAGAGTAGAGACAGGGTTTCTCCATGTTGGTCAGGCTGGTCTCAAACTCCCGACCTCAGGTGATCCGCCCACCTCGGCCTTCCAAAGTGCTGGGATTACAGGCATGGGCCACTGCACCTGGCCTAATTGCTGTTTTAAGGTTGGTGTCTGATAACTCCAATACTTACTTATTCTATGAGACTATGTCTTTTGTCTTTTATTTTTTCTCTTTGGTTTTTGTTCACTTGATTCTGTCCCCTGGTGTGCCTGGTAATCTTGTGTTGAATGCTAGACATTGTGCATGAAAAGTTATAGAGATGACTCATGGCTCTAAATCAGACATTGACCAACTATAGTCCATGGACCAGTCCTGCCTGGTTCCTGTATTTGTACAGCCTGGGAGCTAGGAATGGTTTTGTCATGTTTAGAAGGTTGAAAAAAATTAAAAGGATAACAGTTTGCAACACACGAAAGTTATTTGAAATTCTAATTCTAGTGTCCATAATTAAAGTCTTCCTGGCACATAGCACACTCATTTGTTTACATTTGTCTGTGGCTACTTCTGAGCTACACAGGCAGGAGTGTGTGGTTACTACCAAAACTGTATGGTCAGTAAAACCTAAATTATTGACTCTCTGGCCCTTTGCAGGAAAAGTTTGCCAATTCTTGCTCTCAAGGCAATTTCTCCTGTAGCAAGGACTCCCCTTCCCTTCTAGCTAGCCACTAGGTTGCGACTATGTGGAAAGAAAGTGAGTTTCCAGCCTCTCAGATAGCCCATCCTCCTTGACAGTTCTAACCTCCATTCCAAGCTTCCCAGCCCATAAATGGCTTCCTGGCTTTAAGCAGCTGCCACTTTGGGGATGAGACGACAACATCTCGCATCTTCTAAACTCACAGGGAATTTCCAGTTTCTGATTTTCCAGACTGAAACTGAACATTTGTCTATTTGTTTGTTTCTGTCTGTTTTTGGTGATGGGGTCTCAGTCTTGTGCTTTGAAAAGCCTTCTTGGAAACATGGATTAAGATGTGACTGGGACCCCACAGCAAAGCAGGGAGTGGCTGTTTTCCTGAGGCTTCCTTCTTCCAAGCGAGCGACCCTGCCTTGTGCTTCCCCCCTTGTGCTTTCCTTCCTGCTGTCCCCTCATCTCAACCTGGGGCATTTGTAGGGACAGTGCCCACGGCCACCACTGCCTAGGCCTTTCACGTCCTGTCTTGCAACAGCCCCAGTGGGCAAGATGCAGGGATACCAGCCCTGCCTGGGCAGGAACCTCCTGACCCACCAGGTGTCTCTGCCTTGGAGCCAGGTGGTACGAGCACAGGGATTCTCACCATGTGCCCTCGCTGCAGCACATGGAGCCATGGTTGGATGGCACTGCCCACTCCTGTCCTGGTGGGAGAATGGGCACCAGGTGACTGTCCAAGGCAACAGGGAAGTATGGGGGTAACTGGGGGGCCTTTCAAGTGCATCTGTATATCTGTTTATTGTTTTTAATAAAATGGCTGTTGGTGTCATAAAGGCAGCAGCTGTCATTGAATTTAACAATATTCTGCAGCAGGAAGCCTTAAAAAGCACTCAGAGAACCCCTGTGAGAAGTGGGTACAGGAGATTCTCACATGTCCCCCTCCTCTCTCACACCACCCCCACACTTCAAATTGCGTTGCAATTTCCCCACTCTCTGGCTGCATAGAGGTTTTAATGAAACAAGGGGATAACCATCTCCCTCCTGCTGGCTCTGTTGACACTGCCAGTGGGTTTTGCAGGCAGAGCACCCTGTCTGGCCACGGGGCTCTGTTTGCTAGCTTCCGACCTTGCTCCAGGGAGATTAAGCTGCCCCCCCCCCACCCCCAACAACCCGTGGTGCCTGCCCATGGACTCAGTCTAACACTGGGGGTTTGACTCAGACCTCGCTGGTAGGCATGTCTTGGATGTTAAAGGAAAAATTACTCAATGACACTTGTTAGAGCGCAGTAAGGAAACTTTAAATGGGGCCATCACAGCAAGTACAGGGACCACACAGTGGGATTTTGTGATGGGGGAGAGAGATTGGACTCAACTTTGAACAAAGCCTGGGCAAATGGGAATTTGCAGCCAAGGGGCAGAGCGGGGCGGTTGGTGGATTGAAAATGACTAGGAGGAAACATCAGGGGTAAGGGGGATTCTGGCTAAACCCACCTAACAGGGTTCTTGCTGAAGGCAGGCCAGGGTGATCAGACGTCACCTGGGGAAGGGTGAAGGATGACACTCAGATCAGAAATGGAGGGTGATCAGATATGGAGGGTGGAGGTTTTGGCTAAACGCACTTAGCAGATTCTTTGCTAAGCATAGACTTTAGAAGGAAGTGCCCAGACGAGTCTAGAAGGAGGTGCAGGAGCCTGATGAGAGTTTCGCCAGGCAGAGGATCGCTGTCACTGAGTTTGGTGGAGTTTGGCAGCTACATCAGTGAACAAGCACTTCTCAGCACAGAAATAGAAGTGTGGTCCCTTTTCACATCACGGGCCCCAAAACAGAAGAAGCCCACAGAGGTAAGGGGCTCGGCCCCGCCGAAAGCAGCTCAAGGAGTGAAATGACTGTGTCTGCACCGTGGAGTCCCTGGCTGGGAGCCCAGGACCAGTGCTCAGGATGCCTGGGCCAGGTGTGTGGTGGTCTCATGGCGTGGCCTGCCCTTTTCTGACCCAAACTCCTCAGCAGGGGCTTGTCTGGACCAAGATTCAGCAACAAGTAATGCCCTCCTGGGTCAATGTCTCCTAAGCTGAGCTCTTTCTCTCCATCTCACAAATGTTTACGGAGGGTCTAGGGCAGAACAGAGATGGCTCGATTTGGAGGGCCTGCTGTGAGTGGAACCCAAGGCAGGGAGGCTCGCTCCTCTCTCTGAGCCTACATCCTGCTGAGTTCATGGAGGATTTGTTCTGCTGGGGTCCAGATGCTTAGGCTGTGTGCAAGAAGGGTGCAGATGCCAAATTTGTGAGATGCTGGGTTAAGCAAACCTGAAAAGGTTTGTTTTTTGGAGGCCTCTCAAACCTGAGTTTCATGAATCTCCAGGAAGGAACTAAGCTTCCTACACAGAATTCCCACCCTGACTTGAGCAGAGAACCCCTGTGGGTTTTCCCAGGATGCTGAGAAGGGTCTTTGGGGAGGGTAGGGAGCCTGCAACGCCCACTCCAAGTGTGGAACCTCAGGCTGCCCCCAGCCCTCCCTAGCCTCATTTCTGTCACAAAACCACACCTGCCTGTCCCCCAGCCCTTTTCCCCCATGCCTGTGGCAGAGCCTGGGGTTCCCTGGAGCTAGATGAGAGCCTGGCACAGAGGCTTACACATGTGTCATTGTTTGGGGAGGTGATAAGGGAGCCCGAGCAAGGCTGGGAGGATTTCATGTGGTTCCTGGAGACATCTGATTCTCTATGTCAGTGGAGGCCACCCCGCTTCTGGTCCTTCTCTCAGCAGATCCTTTCCTTTGCCTTCAGCACAGATTCCTCCCCTTTCCACCTCCCCTGTCAGTGAGCTATGCCTTGAAATGCCACAAACAGTGCCAGGCCCAGGGGCATGCAGTGCTACCAGTGTATTGCTGGGGTTCACTCACATGCCCTGGGGTGGCCAGCTGTTGGCTGATCCGGGCTGGCTTCAGCTGGGGGCTAGGGCTGTCAGCTGTGGCCCGTGGGTGTCTCAGCCTCCCATGGACTGGGCTGAGCATCTTCTCACCATGATGGCAAACAGACAAAATGGCCAGTCTCATGCACCGCCTTGCTCCGAACACTGGCCCAGCCCAGAGGCAACCGCAAAACATCCTGGCATGAGCATGGCCAGAGGCAGTGAAGATTTGGAACCACTGTGGAAACACATCACAGGTGCCTGGGAGTGGGTCTATTACAGGCACTCATGGTACCTCGGGTAGTTGAAGCTCTTGTCACAGGTGCACTGGCATGTGTATTTGTGATTGGTTGGTTGGTGTCCTCATTACCCTGGATTGTAGTCTGTTCCGGATGGGGACACTGCTTGCTTTTGTTCCCCTATTGCAGCCTTTGGGTCTAGCCCAGTGCCTGCACACAGTAGGTCTTGAATAAGCAGCTGTTGAATGAGTGAAGAGTGCTTTTCTATAATATATTGAGGCAAGGTGTGTGATATGTTTTGGCTGTGTCCCCACCCAAATCTCCTCTTGAACTGTAGTTCCTGTAATCCCTACGTGTTGTGGGAGGGACCCGTGGGAGGCAGAATTTAATCATGGAGGTGATCACCCTCGCGCTGTTTCTGTGGTAATGAATGAGTTCTCATTCTCATGAGATCTGATGGTTTTATAAGAGGTTTTCTCCCTTTTGCTCTGCACTTGTCTCTCCTGCCACCATGTGAAGAAGGACATGTTTGCCTCCCCTTCCTGATTGTAAGTTTCCTGAGGCCTCCCCAGCCATGTGTAACTGTGAGTCAATTAGACATGTTTCTCTTATAAATTACCCAGTCTCAGGTATGTCTTTATTAGCAATGTGAGAACAGACTCATATAGTGTGTCACTCCCCAATCATGTCTCCTTGGGAGACTGTCAGACCCTATACGGGCATGAGAAAGAAACATCAGGGGCTGGCATAGGAAGTGCATTAGTCCGTTCTCACACTGCTATAAAGAAATACCCGAGACTGGGTAATTTATAAAGAAAAGAGGTTTCATCAGTTCACAGTTCTGCATGGCTGGGGTGGCCTCAGGAAACTTACAATCATGGCAGAAGGTGAAGAGGAAGCAAGGCACCTTCTTCACAGGGTGACAGGAAGAAGTGCTGAGTGAAGCAGGGGAAGAGCCCGTTATAAAACCGTAAGATCTCATGAGAACTCACTATCATGAGAACAGCATGGCGGAAACCACCCCCACTATTCAATGACCTCCACTTGTTATCTCCCTTGACAAGTGGGGATTATGGGGCTTACCATTCAAGATGAGATTTGGGTGGGGACACAAAACGCAACCATCTCAGGAGGTCCCATGGGCACACTGTGGAGCCACGATCCCACCCTACCCTGTGCTGGAGAGTGTGGTGCACATGTCAGGCTGCTGCTTGATTGACAGCATGGCTCCCAGGACAGCCGGAGTGCAGAGGAGTTGAAGACAGCTTCTCAGGGCTGAGTCCCAGGCACTGCTCTTCCCTCTACCCAAGATCCTAGGACAGAGCAGATCACTTACCTGCCCAGAGCTGGATGCTGGGTTACAGGCTTTCTGTGCACTCTGCAAACTCCAGAGTACTTCTGAAGAGGGTCAGCACCAGAGCTCAGGTCAGGATGCAGGTTGAACCAGCTCCAAACTTGGTCAAGTTCATTAAATTGTTCACGGCCCCGTGACTGTTTCTGTCTGCAGCCACTGAAGGTAAGGAGCCTTCTTTCTGGCCTGCTTGGCACACCCTGTGGTACTCGGCTGGTGTCTGAGAATCCCTTGCTCCTCCTTCTTGTGTGTTGACTCTAAAAGGTGTGCATGGACCTGTTCCTCTTAGATGGGGCTGCTGGATGGCACACCTGAACCAGGGTCAGTGTTGAAACATCACTGAAAATAAGGCCATGGTGAGAGCTTGAAACACAGGGAGGCAAATGTCTTATAGTCGGTTTAATTTGGTTAGGTGTCTGGGAGACAGGGAGCATATTTTGAAAGACAGTTCAAAATAAAAATATTGGAAGAATCTGGCCTCTGGGCCTGGAAGCTGGATGGGCTGATGTTAGTCCCAGTTTGCAGAATGTTTGCCCTGGACCACTGACTGCATTGGATGTGCCCAGCCCCATCTCTTCTGCTCCAGGGAGCTGACTCCAGCCTCTGCATAGACTCTGCAGTGACCAACAGGGCGAGGCCACTGTTCCTTGAGGACCTCCTGTGTGGGGGCCCCTGAAGAAGCCATGGAAGGCTTCTCCCACCTACACCGGGTACATGTGTCTGCTGAATGGAAACTGTGAGGTCACAGCACCCTGCTTCCGAGAGCGCAGTGCAGGCGGGCTTTGTGGAGGGGGAGCCTCGCCATTTGCTTAGAGGTTTGATACATTATTATTTTATAAGCTAATCGTAGACTCTGAAGACAGTGGGTGCGGTGGTGCTGGTGGCGCTGGGAGTTGTCAGAAGGGACTCCGCAGCTAACACGCAGGTCCAGGCCCCTCCCGCCAGGCTCCGGCTGTGGATGGAGATCTTGGCAGCAGAAGGCCCCTTGGCTGGTTCAAAGCCTCCCTGGCCGTAGGATGTCTCTTCCCCAAACCCTGAACCTCTCCTTAGCATGCAGCGAGGCTGACTTCCTTTCCCCTAGCACCGACCTCCAGAGCCGCCATCCTTTATGGAACTTCTCAAATGATAGTGGAAGTTCAGTGAAAGAAACAGGTCATTTCCCTATTGGCCACTGAGCTCAAAGTTGAGTATCAGTGGCTTCTGTTCTTACACAAGCCAAAAATTCAGGCCATGTATGTGAGTCTCTGTGTGTGAGGGAGCCTGTGTGTGTGAATATGTGTGTGTGTGTGAGCATGTGTGTGAGTGTGTGAGCATGTGTGTCTGTGTAGGTGTGAGTGTGTGTGGGGGCATGTGTGTGTGAACGTGTGTGAGTCTGTGTGTGAGAGAGAGTATGTACGTGTGTGTATATGTGAGTGTGCTCATGCATGTGTGTGCGCATGCTTTGGAAGCTGCCCTGGAAGCGCTGAAGGCTGTCTCTGAGGGGGCTTCCAGTTCCCCCAGCACTGGACTTTCTGCTCCGGAGAAGATGCTGCTGCCTGTCACAGAGCAGATCTGACTCCCCTGGGATGGCCCAGGGTCTACGGCTGGGAAGCCACGTTTCCCGGCCACGATGCAGCCTTCTGATCCCCTCCCATCTGCTGGGCCGTGTTCTCTGAATGCAGGTCAGAAGGAGCAGATGGGCAGGGCCTGGCTTCCTTCCACCTGTAACCCATTTCATAGTCATTATATTCAATTCAGCAATGTGTCTGAGCATTTCTGTTTGCCATAGAGGGCGAATATGCAGGCTTGGCCTTCGCCAAGGCGTGTGGCCACACCATGGAGGGGGCACGTGAGCAGAGACTGCCCATCTGTGCCCCCCCACAGTCATGCCACACACAAAGTGCCCACTCTGGGATTCTTGGGATCCTGTAGGCCAGGAGTCACAAACTTTTCCTAAAGGACCAGTTGTACGTATTTGAGGTTTACAGGTTGTGCAGTCTCCATGTGAAATGTGCACGGAGATCATGGCTCCGAAGGCTGCTGTTGAGTGGTTCATGATCTTGCAAACAAGAGGTGAGGGCTCTGTGCCCCCTTGACCCTAACTGAGCCCCCAGGGTGCCCGAGCCTTTGGAAAGCCTTTTAACTCAGAGGGTAAACCTCACTGCCAGTGAATTCATTTCCCAAGCTCTCCACCCACCTCGTCCTCACTCCATTCCCGGTGTTCCTGCTGAAAATCCCAGGTTTGAAAGGGGCAGTGCTGATTTTTTGCCGAGAAAATGGTCCTGAGAAGGGAAGGTGGATTGATGCCTTGGTTTAGGCTTGCAACTGGGTGGCATGGGGTCTTTCTAGCCAAGACTTGTCCCCTGGGCTCTCTGAGTCCCCTCTGTAGCACTCTGTGTTCTCAAGCTCAGAGCAATCTTCAAATACAAAGAAACCCATGGGTGACATTGGTAGCTGGTCCTAGGGTCAAGGGACATGAGGACAACTTCAGGTCTCTTCTGGAGCCCACAGCCAGACAGATACTTAGGAAGATCTCCAAGTCTCTCTAGACCGTGATGCCATGGCCATTGACCATCCCTGTGCAGAGAACAACGAAAATCTGCATTGGTCAGGGTTCTCTAGAGGGACAGAACTAATAGGATTGATGTATATATAAAGGGGAGTTTATGAAGGAGAATTGACTCACACATTCACAAGATGAGGTCCCACAATTCCCACAATAGGCCATCCGCAAGCTGAGGAGCAGGGAAGTCAGTCTGCGTCCCAAAGCTGAAGAGCTTGGAGTCCGATGTTTGAGGACAGGAAGCATCCAACATGGGAGAAAGCTGGAGGCCAGAAGATTAAACCCATCTGGTCTTCTCACATTCTTCTGCCTGCTTTTATTCTGGCCATGCTGGCAGCTGATTCGATTGTGCCCACCCAGATTGAGGATGGGTCAGCCTCTCCCAGTTCACTGACTCAAATGTTAATCTCCTTTGGTGACACCCTCACAGACCCATCAGAAACAATACTTTGCATCCTTCAATCAAATCAAGTTGACACTCAATATTAACCATCACAAGTCCACCCCTTGTCAACTTGAACCCATACACATCTCCTGAAATTATACATAATCTTCAAATAAAGACAATAACAAGGTCATAGTTATGCCTAACATAATGCAACTATGCTTCCTACAACCCTCCAAAAGGCTGTGCCGGACAGCAGTGAGGGGCTGAAGCCTGGAGCAAGCCTGTTGAATTCCATGTCTGCCATGTCTTAGCTGTGTGTGCAGTACAGGGTTAATTTTGCCCAAAGAAATGTCCTTGCCCCCAATTCCTAAGCCCTTGGAATGTCCTGCCTGAGAAGTGTGTCTTTTTTGCCTGGGGGCCTTGGGCCTGGCCAGATAATACAACGGTACAACTTATGGTGGGAACTGGGGTCGTGGGGTGTTGTGGTATTAGCTTGGCCTTCAGAGGGGCTGGAGACTGGGGTCAGCCATGCCAAGGGTCACCTATGGCAGAGCCCAGCACAAACACTGGGCGTCAAGGCCCAAGGGAGCTTCTCCGATATTTCATGAGTATTGTCACACATCATTGCTGGGATGAGACAGTGCTGTCCACATTTCTCCACTGCAAGGTGACATCCGGAAGCTCGTGGCTGGTCTCCCTTGGACTCTGTCCTATGCCTCTCTTCCTGGTGCTCTTCCTTCTGCTGTGATAAACTATAATCAAGAATATAATGGCTTTCTGAGTTCTGTGAGTCTCCCTGCTGAATTATTAAACCTGAGGGTGATTGTGGGGATCCCAATTGGCACCGTGGAACCTTGGGAAAATCCCTTACCCTCTTTCTGGACTTGGGGAACATATTTGTGCCGACCTCATGCTGCTGTAGTGAGCTGCGGACGCACTATTTGGCACAAGGCTTGGCACCCTCTACGAAGAAACTTGGGGTGGCTCTATGGTGGCTCCAAGATGTCAACCCTATGACCTCTCTCCCCGCCTGGCTTTGTTATTGGTAAGGAAAGCATTGGAGGGAGAAGGGGTGTTCAGAGGAAACAACCGGGGATGGACTCACACCTCACCCTATGACGCACACTGAGGGTCAGTAACCCTCCAACCCAAGGATTCAGCTGCAGTGATATCTGTCCTGTGGACTTGTCTTGTGCCTCGGAGGACATCTACCATCATCTTTGGCCCTTACCCATTAGATGTAGAACCACTCCCCACCCACAGCTATGACAACCCAAAGTGTCTCCAGACATTCCGGATGTCCCCGGCTAAGGACCACTGCTCCACCTGCCTAGGCCCTTTGGGGCGATTCCCTGGGGACGGCCCTTCCCTGTGTTGCTGTGTCCAAGCTGAGTCCCGTGAGATGCCAGCAGGGTGTTTCCTTACGGGGAGTTCTGTTTCTGTAGCATGTGGTCCTGTCTCATCTTCCGACGAGAAGAGACTTTATCTCCACGTAGTGTCGTCTTGAAGCGCTTCCCTGAGCCAGGCCATCACCCACTCTGATAGTGAATTTTATGCATCAACCTGACTGAGCTGAGGAATGCCCAGGGCGCTGATAAAGCATGGTTTCTGGGGGTGTCTGTGAAGGTGTTTGTGGAAGAGATTGGCACGTGAATTAGTGGACTGAGTATGGAAGACCCCCATTCAGCCACGTGGGTGGGCAGCATCCGATCTATTGAGGGCCCAGATAGAACCAAAAAGACGAAGAAAGGGCAAATTCTCTTCTCTCCCTCTCCCTCCCTCCTCTCCCTCCTTCTCTACCCCCCTTTCTCCCTCTCCCTCTGTTTCTCTCTTCCTCCCTCTCTCCCTCATCTCTCTCGCCGCCTTTCTCCCTCTCCCCTCCCTCTCTCTCTCCCCTTCTCTCCCTCTCCTCTCACCTCCCCCTCCCTCCCTCTTTCTCCCCCGCTTTCTCTCTCTCCTTCTCTCCCTCCCCCCATGCCTTCCAAAGAGAGAGAATAATGAGGACCCCTTGTGGATTTTCCGTATTTCAGCCTGTTTCCTACAAATATTATTGGGACCACATGTCAAAACACACAGTCCGTGTCCAACTGTCATGACCATAGGGTCTGCAGTTTATTCTCATATATATATATACATATATATACATATATATACACATATATACACATATATATACACACATTATATATATATAGAGAGAGATCGAGATCAGACAGAGCTGGGACATCTGTCTTCTCCTGCCCTTGGACTTGGACATCAGAGCTCCTGGTTCTTGGGCCTTTAGACTCTGGTACTTCCACCAGTGTCCCTGCCCACCGACCCAAACCCCTTGGCCTTGGACTGAGTGACACCACCAATTTTCCTGGTTCTCCAGCTGGCAGACAGAAGATCATGGGATTTCTTAGCCCTCATAATCACATGACCCAATCCCATGATAAATCTCTTCTTACAGATCTCTCTATATTTCATTGGTTTTGTCTCTCTGGAGAACCCTGACGAATACATTCACCCCTTGGAAGACTCTGCGGGGTCACTCAGAAAACAGCACACTCCTTTGTGTCCCTGCCATAAAAGCTGGTGGCCTTGTTCTGCTGTGAGCATCCCAGTTTTGGAAGATGCGTTTTTTTCTTAGCGGCCTGTTCCCAGGAGGTGAGCAACTGACTCAGACTAAGCCTAATGGCCAAGGTTCCTCCAACTCTAGCAAGTCAAGCTGCCTCTCATCTGTCCACCATTGAGTACTGTGAGCTTCTCCCTAGTCAGGCCAACGTGTTCCCAGAGACTCTTTTTCAAAGACTGCAGTGAAATTGACATTTTGCAGGTCTCTGTGGAAAAGGAACGGCTTTTTTGGGATGGAATTGGCACTTTGGGTCCCAATATCACCTGTCACCTGTCATACTTACCCTTGTAGCATGACAGACATTTTTGTGTCCTGTGGCCATGGCTCTTTGTTTGCATAATTCAGACGCTGCAGACTCCTCTGTTGTGAAATCAGCTATGATACGCACAACAATCTGTTTGCCTTGGCCAATTCCAGGACCATCACTCCTGCCCTCCTCCAAGTGTACCAGCCAAACGTGCCTCACGTCCTAGAAAGAAAGCCCTTGGTGGGTTTGTTTTTGCTATGGACAATGGCCTGTATTTGATTCAGCTTCATTTAATAAGACCTTGTTCAGACCCAGAGATGGATTACAAACTTCCACATCAATCTTCAGGGCCTGATCTTATTACAAACCACCACAAATATAACCATAAAAGCCCTATTGATTGATGCGGAGCTTGGTAATCCATCTGCCCCCATCCATTATTCTGGGGATAATTTTTCATTATCTGGATGACAGCTGATTCCTCACGCATTAGTATACAGTGGCAATTACCAGAAGCAGAAAAAGCCCCCAAATTAGCAGGAACAATAACACCTGTCAGGAAGGGGAAGCAGGAATTCCTACACAGCATGCTTCTGAGCTCTGGGACCAGGTCTGAATTGCAAAGAGTTTGAAGATGGGATTCAGTGTTGACCTTGGAAGTAGAGAGGGAAAAGTTTGCTTGTGTGTTCCTTCCTTGAGGGCATAGAGTGTGTGCTCCCTTTAGATGACATCATTGTCAATCCAGTCATAGCCCCTGGACAGCTGACATGGAAACCTTTCCAGGATTGCTCAGGGGCCGCAGGGTTTATGGGACAGGTGTTCCTGCCCGAGGTAGCTAATAGCCACCAGAAACTTGACCAGAGGGAATGTTATTTAAGGTGAGAGTATTGAGCGAGACATGAGTGAAGAAGGAGAGACATGAGTGAAGGAGAAATGTCGAAGCCTCCTGAGAATGGTGCCATTTGCGTAGTATGGGAAAAGTCCTTTCCACAGACCAATAAGAGATGGTCCCTCTCCACACAATGATTCCATAATCTGAACTTTCTTGTGTTTGGCAAGATGCTGTTTCTTTATAACATGGAGAATATTGAGATAGACGTGGCTGGAATATTTCTAAGAGCCATCGAAGGAATCAATTGGTAAATTTCTGAGTTTTGATTTCCCAAAATCAAAAATCCTGTGTGATTGACTTCTCAAGGGAAACCCTCATGCAAAGTGATTTATTGTCAAGTGGCTTCATATGGACAAACCCAGCGGGTGAGGCTGCTGCTGCTGGGTGTTAAGAGCCAGCCATAAACTAGGGGCTGTGGGTCTCTCTGAAACCGGCTGAACAGTGACCAGTGAAGAGACCGGCACACAGCAAAGCTTTGATGGTGGAGGGGGATGGTTCTAGTCCTTCAAACTAAAAGATTGCAGTTTGATTCCAAGCATTAACCAATCATCCAAAATAGGAATATGCTTTTATTTAATCTATAAGCAGAGCCACCTTGAGCTACTCACTTAAATCGTGTATCTGTAAACTGTGGTCCATGGGCCAAACATAGCCACTGCCTGTTTTTGTAAATCAAGTTTTATTGGAAAACAGCCCCATTTGCTTCTTTGCCCATTGCCTGTGGCTGCTTTTGTTTTTGCTACAATGGCGGAGTTGAGTAGTTGTGACTGAGGCCATACTACCTGTAAAGCCTAAAATATTTACTGTCTGGTCCCTTAAGAAAAGGTTTGTCTACCTGGGATCCACATGAAGATTTACACATGGAGGAAACTACTCCTGGCTCTTGGGGAGACTAAATAATGGGGCGCATGCTGTAAACACCACATGCATGACTTCTCCTGTGTTATTTTGCTTTCTTCTAAGTGAACAGCCTTCCAAAGAGAGGAAATAATGAAGAGCCCTTATGAATTTTCCATATTTCAGCCTGCTTCCTAGAAATATTATTGGGACCACATGTCAGAAGTTCCAGTCCTTGTCCAACCATCATGAGGGTCTGTAGTTTATTCTCATAGGTTGTAACTTCCTAAGGAGGAGCCCGGGAACCCATTAAAACCCACGCTCCAGGTTTTGAAGCACACGGCTGTTTACTTTGCAAGAAAAGTCTGTGCAGGGGCAGTAAACTGTTGATCTTGAATTTATTTAACAACAGAATGTGGCCACAGGTGTGTGGGATTTGGATTTAGATGTTTGGTTTTCTTGGGGATGCTACAGCAGAGAATTACCTTTGTCCAGGCTCTGCTTGCTGACCAGGGAAAGTCATTTTTCTTCTTTAGCATCAGGCACCCAGTTTGTCAGACAGGTACAAAAAAATGCAGGGTGGAGATGGGTTAAGTCGATACCAGGTGTGACGGCTTAGCTAGGTGCATCTAGGGGTCCTGTAGAAAGCATAGCTGTTGTATTGTGGGTGTGTGTCTGCCCAGACCTTCTTAGCTGGTGATTAGCCCATAATGCACCCTTCACGTTTTAATGTGGGAAATCTGTGAAGAAAATTTACACAAAAGGCAGGAGAAGGGCCTCTAGGGTGAGGCCAATATCAGAAGTAGATCATTACCCTTCTTTCTGTTAACTTGGTTTCTGATTTTTTACCTCTGAGTTACAAGTTTAATGATACATCATGAAGCTAAGATCACATTATCATCAGCATCACCTTCGCCATCATCACCATCACCATTATCATATCACTATCATTGTCAGCAGCATCACCATCATTATCATTACCATCATCACATCACTATCACCATCACCATCACTGTCATTATTACCATCATCATCATCACCATCACTGTCATTATCACCATCACCACCATCTTCATTGCCATCACCGTTATCATCATCACCATCATTATCATCACCATCATCACCATTCCCATCATTATTACCATCATCACCATCACCACCACCATCACCATTATCACCATCACTATCATTATCGTTACTATCATCACCACACCACCATTACCATCACTATTATCATCACCATCATTATCACCATCATCATCACCATCACCATCATTATCATTACCATCATCACCACCATCACCATCGCCATCAGCAGCAGCGGCAATCTCCTTCTCATCACAAGAAGCACAGACACAGAATGAGCACATACGCTTCGTGACAGCGTGGCTTTCTCTTGACTGGGCCAGAGGGAGTGTGTGGGTAGAGAGCAAGAGGAGACTGCACAGGCAACCCACCTTCCACAGCTGTCCATCCTCTTCAATCCTTCCTCTGCACACGAGGTCTGAGTTGGGTCTCATGAAACTTGGCACATAGGGATTACCAGAGCTGGTAGACACTGCACTGTTGGTGGGATTAGGGGTGGTCCCTGTGGCATAACTTAGCTTTCAACTCATTAGCAAACCAACTTGACAGTCCCAGAGAAGGGACTTGGCCGAAGGTTTACAGCAGGTGCCACAGCTGGGGCACAGGTTTATGGGAGGTCATTGGCCAGAACTGCAGTGACTGCAGCACCTTTATTCAGGGGGCATGAGAGCAGCTGTTGCCTATGGGTGAGCATTACTACTGCAGCAAGCACACAATAGGTGCAAAACAAACAGTTCCTGAATCAATGGGTAGAAGAGGGCTTGGGAGAGATCCGCCACACTCATGTGTCTGCTCCACTGTTTGCCAGGTGTTGTTATTCTGTGGGTCATGGAGGGGAATCCCTCGTGAAAAACAACAATTACCCCAGAGAGGGGGAAACAGGAAGACAAAGCTTGTTTTCTGGCTGTGCCAGCATTTAATCATTTATGAATAATTTCCCCCATGAGGATCATATCCAGCAGAGAGGTAACATCTGTTTAAGAGACTGTCCTTGGGAGGCTGCCAGAAAAATCTTGACACCGAAACCCACCATGCTGAAACACACACATGCAGTTTTCTCACCCCAGCAGCCCAAGAGGTTGGTCAGGTGTGAGGGGCAGGTCTCTGCAAAGCAGACACCAAGACGGAACCCCAGGTGGAGACAGGACCTTTGCTTGGATCTCAGGCGGAAGGACACTGGGAGATGAGTTGGAGGAGGTGCTGCCACCTGGGGGCTTGGCGGACTGCTTCACTGCCTTGATCTTCCAGCTTCTCAGGTGCTGAAGTGGACCTTCGGGGTAGCCCTGGCTGGCTAGTAATGTCCCCAGCATCCTATATGTCCCAGGAAGTATGGGACAGATGTGTAGTCAGAAAAGAAGGTGGTGGTCTGGGGTAAGGACCAGAGGCAGGAGCTGTTGCAGACCTGCCTTCCTGTCTCCCCAGTCCTGTGTCTGTAGTTAGTGGCAAATGTTGCAGAAGGTTTTGGGACAGAGGCGGGGGACGGGAGAGAATCCCTGCTTTCTGCCATCACGCTTGTGGGTGTCAGCAAACAGCTCTTGGCCAGAGCTCTACCTGCCCCACTTCTGAAGTGGCTGTTCCCTGTCCTGCCGATTCCAGTGCCTCCCACCTCCCCATTCAGGGACTGGGGCCAGGGCAACAAGGCTAGACCATAGATTTTCCTTTGGGGCTGTGGGAAGCATCCACCTTTGGCCTGACACTTTCATTCCTGGAACCTCATGAAGCAGTGAACTTCTTAGCGAGGACTCTGGAAAGAGGAAGATGCCACCCCGTGACCCGTGTCTGTGAGGGTGTCACCCCATGTGCTCTTCTTTTTACCTCCCCAATATGTACTGGCCCATCCTGGCTCCCCCTGGGTCAGGCAAACCCCGCTCCCACTCATAGGCCAGCAGCTCTGGGGCTCACAGTTCCAGAATAGAAGAGCGGAACTGGCCCAGGGTGTGAGGGGAGGAAGGGGTCACGGGGAATATCTCACCCAGAGCTGACCTGCCGCCGGGTAGATGAGGTAGGTGAAGGGTTTGGCAGGTGCAGGAAAGAACACAGCTGCCCATGATCCAAGTCACGGCTTGGAGACTGAGAGGGTGGTGGAAGGAGAGAGTCCAGAACTGGAGCTCCCCCTTCCTGGACCCCAGGTGAGAGCAGCCTCATGCCCAGGGCCTGCAGTCCAGGAGGAGAGAACTGAGCACCTGTCATGCTGCCCCGAGCTCCCCGCTGTGGATGGGACCTGGCATCCCCAGCTGGGTTGGGGGGATGTGCCTTCACCTTTCCCGGCCCCCCCCCCACTCGCCTCCTGAACCTGGTTTCACGGGTGCCCTCTTCCCTCTTTCCTTCTTTCCAGGTCTGGCTGTCCATCAGATCATCACCATCACCGTCTCCCTCATCATGGTCATAGCTGCTCTCATCACAACTCTTGTCTTAAAAAATTGGTAAGGCTCCTTGGGCCCTTCTGGCCTAGAAATGGGGGACTGCAGGGGTCCCTGGGTGGTGAACACAGAAAGGCCCCCGCTTTTCAAAGCCAGCCTGTTCTGCTGGCTTCTGCCCCGGGCAGTTCAGCTGCCACTGGCTGCTCGCTGTCCAGTGCTGCCCTTTGGCCCGGCCCTTATCCTGGTTTCCCTGCAGAAGGCCAGCGAGCCCAGCCTTCATGACAGAGCTTCTCGGGGTGTGTGTGGTCCCGGGTTCCAGATTCTTTTTCTCGATGCCAGTGTCCGTTGGGATGTTGTCCACCCAGAACACAGTCCCTAAATCTTGTCTCCTCTGCCCCTTCCCTGGAAAGGTAGGGATGGGGCCCTTCTGCCAGCACCCAGTGGGATCCCACATCCCTCACTCAGGCTTGGCGGCCGGTTGCTGAACCAGGCCTCTTTGTATTCTTCGTTCCTCTCAAAGCCATTCTGTGTGCTGAACTAGGTTACCACTTTGCTCCAGGCAGCCTGCCTTTGCCTATTTCCTCCTGGAAATTGGCCTACTTTGAGGCTGGCCTTGCTGGGTGTACACACCTGAGAAGCCCCTGAGAAATCAGGGGACTGCTGGGAGACCCTGCTGCTCAAAAGCGCCTTGGGGACCTCACCTGCCTGCAGCCACTCCTCCAGCAACTGTGTCTCCTTTCGGCATCCAGACTTAAAACTCCCTCATAGAAAAACAGACCCAAATGGTCCCCCTGCTGCCTGCACACAGCCATATGAATCAGACAGGGCTGATGGTGGAAACTGCATCAGAGCCTCAGAATCATAGGGGAACACAAGAAAGTGAGAGAGAAAAAGCCAGGCTCTGGGATCAGAGGAGGTGGGACCCCTTGGCAGGCCTCGGGAGGGTGGGAGGTAGCACAGCCCACAACAGACCTCCCACTCGGCTAGCGAGGGCTCAAAGCCACCTCCTGATAGGTAGCAAACTGGGACCCTGGGCACTTTCTGGAGACAGGCGATGAGAGAACAACACGGAGCTCGCAGCGGGGCTTCTTAGGCACGGGCTGGCCAGAGGAGGAGCTTTGGACCCCTGGACTGTGTGGCGTATGGAAGGACACATCCCACTGGCCATCTCGGTGAAGGGCGTCGTCTCCCCAGAGACAGGGGACTTTGTAGCCTCTTCTGTGACAGGTTGATGACAAGCCTTCATCTTGCTTTTCCCACATTCGAGCTTAGAGCAGACCTTCAAAGAGCCCTTTGGGAGAACAGCCCGGGAGGCTGGATGAGCAAGTTCGATGAAGTTCGATGAACCTGACCTCCCTCTGAGGAAGACTTTTTTGGTGGGGGCTGCCCCCTGGGTTTGGCATTCACCTTCTGACCTTGGTTTATGGGGTAGGAGCTTCTATTCCAGGAATCGGGATTCCTTTCATTGGGAAAACCAACGCAGGAAATAACCAAGACTTAGGAGACAGGCGCATCCCCCCTGCCCCTTGCCTTCGCGTAGCCCCTCCCTGTGCACAGGCCCTGAGCATGAAGGGGAAGGCGTGGGCAGGGGAAATGGCCCACAGCGTGGGCTCCCCATCCAGCCAGGGAGGGGCCTCCCAGCCAGCCCCCTTGTCCGTCCTGTGCTCTCATCATAGAAGCGGCATCCAGCAGCCCTGATTCTTGCTTTCTCAGATCCCTGGAGAGACGGGTGGAAGTCCCTTGGTCACTGTAAGTGACCTCTGGAAGCCCCTGTGGTTCACAGGAGCTAGACCATCACAGGCAGGGCAGGCAGGGCAGGCAGGACACTTCCCTCCGCAGACTTGATCAGGGATGAAGGACAAGCCAGCTCATCATTTCCAGCTTGTGTACGTGCCCCCAGGTGGGGTTGAGGACGGGGCTTTCTCACGCACCAGCTTTCCCCAAAGACGGGCCCACTGTCCATTCTGAGATGAAGGAACGGACCACCCCAACCTGTACCCAAAGGTTCCCACACGCTCTAGGCCCCTCTGGCAGGAAGGACCCACCACGGCTTTTATCCCATTGAGGCATTCATGGGGACACTGAGTCAGCACCATGGTCTGGCTGATGCTCTTTAGTGAAGCAGGTCCCTAGCTCTGCGATCACATGGCTCACCACTTACCCCTCATCTTCCCTGCTGTAATAGCCATATTTAAAATTCAAATTTCATTTTTTTTTTTAAAAAAGAGTTGATTGCTTGATTGTGGTTGATCTTTCTGAAGAGGCTGGGAATTACCGTTTAATATGAAATGATGTGTAGCTCATGCCTGCAAGCGAAAGACCCACAATGGAAGTCTGGAGTTGTGCTTGTGGGTTTCTGGCCTCTGCCCGTCCCCCCACCCCAACCTCTTTCTTTTCCAGCTGTGCCCAAAGCGGGAACACTCGTAGGAACAGCCACCAGCGGAAGACCAACCAGCAGGAAGAGAGCTGCCAGAACCTGACGGACTTCACCTCGGCCCGGGTGCCCAGCAGCCTGGACATATTCACGGCCTATAACGAGACCCTGCAGTGTTCACACGAGTGCGTCAGGGCGTCTGTGCCCGTGTACACCGACGAGACGCTGCACTCGACGACGGGGGAGTACAAATCCACATTTAATGGAAATCGGTAAGCTTGGGCTCTGCTAGACCCTGCAGCCTTGAAGCTCTTGGTGGTCCTGACCCCCGGGGCCGGGGTGGCTGAGCTGAGAGCTGTTGGTCGGTTTAGGTCTTCCCTGAGGTGGCTTTGAGGGCCCAAGCCAAGGCGACTGCTAATTTGGCAAAACAAGAGAGGCAGGGTTGACAGCAACAGGCGTTCAGCTGCTCCCAGAGAACACAGTGGCTGGAATTTCCTTCCAGACCCCTGCCCATGGGCAGTGGCGGGAAATGCATAGTCTCCCAGCCCTCGCTCTAAGCTGTCATCCTTCATGCCCCAGAGCTCAAAGGCCAGCCCCGTGGTGGTTTTCAGCCTCCTAAATATCAACAGATCACAACAGCCTCCCACCAGAGTCAGTGTCTCTGAGCCTTGTCAATAAAATGTCAGCGGCAAATTTAGCAAAACTATCAGATACCAACCAGACTCCCGGACCGGACGTATGTTACTAAATGCTTCTCCTTTTTTATTATTCATGTGTAATCCCTCAAAGAAAATATACCCCACAACTATCCGTGGGAGTATTTAAGAAACCCTTGAGTCAGCTTTCAAAGGTTTGTCCAGAATTCAATTAAAATACCAATAAGCTTTTCTTTAAGTGAGCATACATGTATGCATCGTTGTGTAAATTAAAATAAAACAATCTCCAACAACTTGAAGAAAGGAGGAGGCTGGGAGGCTGCCTCGAAGGGTCCACCATGAGCAGCAGAATTAGCACCCAGGGTAACACTGCCCCAGTCCCCTGGAAAGGGCTCTCCTGGAACCCAGGGCGAGGTGACTGGATTCGAGTTGTTTTAGAAGGGGCTGGCTGCATGCTCCCTTTCGTTCTATTTGCTGATTTGTTCAGGGGCCTTGGAGAGCGAGGGCTGCTGGGGCTGTCGCATCCATGGTTAATGTGTCTTTGTCCTGTTGGCTAGAATGAGCAGATGTTCCTGAAGTACCTTCTGGCCATGCCTCTTCTTGCATGTCCATGTTGCATTCTGCCATCTGTGATATTCTCTGTCTTAGACGTTCCCTTTCCTTGCAGGGGAGGACGGTGGCGCTCAGAGCCTCAGAACTGTTGTTCTAAACCTCAGTGGTTTTACACTCAGACATTTGGGGAGCTCATGGGTGCCATTCCAGCCTTCCAGAAGGCTGAGTTCACAAATAACTGGCTAACAGATTTCCAAACCATTTCACTGAATATGTGGATGTTGGCTTGGATATGAATCTGGGCCAGCGACTGCTTGGGCTGTGTGGGTAGAGGGCAGAGGGCCGTGGGCTGGCCTCTGGTGCTTCACTTGTCCCACCTTCTGTGCTTGTGTTGTGCAGGGAGGTGGGGTGGGGGGATGTCCGAGAGCGGAGTTGGCACAGCTGGTGCTCTCAGGCCCTGGCACGGAAGCATCGGATGGAACGAGTTCTTGCCTTTTGGCCCAAGGTCATGCTCTGTTGAGTTTCACCAGCCTTGGGAAATAATAGCTTAGTCTCAAAGGTGACAAAATATGGGGGAGACATTTTGGGAGCCAGGTTCCATCGTTTCTGTCATGTGCAATAAAGTGGGTCAAATCTGCCATCAGAGGCAGAGAATCCAGGCTCTGGGCTAATCCTGCAAATTCAAAAACGAAAATCTGGAGACGGCACAGCCTGCACAGCAAAGTGCTCGTGTGCCCAGATCCCTTGGTCTGTGTCCTCCAAAGCCTCCCAGGGTAGAAAGCATTCATGTGTGAGGACTTCTCCCAGCCACAGGGAATGGGGGGGTCCCTTCCTGGCAAGGCCAGGAGTCCACATTAGTGCTTCCTTTCTCAAGAAGCCAGTCAGTCTCCACCGCAGGCCTGCCCTGGCTTGCCTGTCATGTGTCATGTACCAGCACGCCAAAGCCCATTTTTCTGTTCACCGCAGACCCTCCTCTTCTGATCGGCATCTTATTCCTGTGGCCTTCGTGTCTGAGAAATGGTTTGAAATCTCCTGCTGACTGGCCGAAGTCTTTTTTACCTCCTGGGGGCAGGGCAGACGCCATGTGTCTATTTCATGGTAGGTACCTCTCTTTGGACATTCCTGTTTTCCTTCCCTTTCCTCCCCTCCCTGCTGCCCTCCCCTGTACTCTTTGGGATAATTGGGAGCCCTTTTAGACATGGTGGGTGGATTTCCAATGGCATCACTTCTCTGAGCATGAGCCAGGGACCTGGCCTTTTGATCTTGATGTTGGATTTGGTAGAAGTGCCCTCCCCATCCCAGGGGATGAGAGTAACAGACACGCACACACCCTGATTCCACATCCTCACTGCTTATCAGTGCCACTCCTTCCCTCAGGAAGGCCACGACGCGCGTGGCCTACATGGCAAGGAAAGTCATTCCCCGAAACAAGCGACAACTACAGCTCTCATTTCCCACAACAGGAAGAGATTAGGGCAGCGGCTAGGGAGGCAGGGATCGCGCCCCCGTCACATGTCTTTACATCGGGGGAGGGCGCAAGGCAGAATTAAAATACAATTTTGAAATATAAAAATAAAAGATAAGAAAGAAAATGATAAAGAAAGAAAGGGAAGAGTTGAGACATCTACTAATTTGAAGCCAGGAACCGGCACCAAAACAGGATGAATTTTCCACGCTCTGCTGGATGGGAACATTTGGTTTGCTTTCAGTGATATTAACTTTAATGCTAACGTTAAATTGCCTCCTTCTGTGCTGAGTCTTCGGAGCACTCGGGCTGCTGAGGGGAGAGAGCATTTCCCCCTCATGGCCTCACATCCCACGCATTCTATAAGCACGGCCCATGGGTGCGACCTGAGGTTTCCGTGTGGTTTTCATGGTTCTTTTCGACGCTGGGCTTTCTCTGCATCCTCATCTTGCTTCCTTCCAAAGGTGACCTCTGATCCCTTCCATGAGTAGGGAGCCCTATTTCTAGGATGAAATACCAATATTTGAAAATAGCTTTTCTTACTTTTGCCCACCTTCTGATATGGAGGACTGAATGGGCAACGTCGTCAGGGGCCCGGGGACAGGGAAGGTCTGGAGGACTCAGCCAGCTGCACCTAGCTGTGGCCAGGGAACCGGCTGTAGTCAGAGAAGGGAGTGAATCGGTCAGTTCCTCATCCTGGCACTAATGGACCGCGTGTTTGCTCCAAATCAAATCTCCAGCCCTCACTCCTTATCCTGAAGCCAATATGTTCTGCCAACTGGCAAAGAAATGTAATTAGATTAGAATGGGAACCGAGCTGCCCTGCAAGGGCCTCTGCTGGGGCAGGTAAGAGCCAGGTTGTCCCCCACCATTCAGTGGGGGGATGTGCAGCCTAGAGCATCCGTCAGAAGCCAGTGCCTTTGTCTGCCTCACCGCAGCTCCCCTCATGAAAGGAAACCCCTTTGGAGTGCCAACCAAGCTAGCCACAGCAAGCCAGCTTGCTAGCCATGTAGTCCTCGACCCGCCTGGTAAGGCCTCTGTAGGGACTGGGTCCTGGTGGTTGCCGGCATCTCTGTTATGATTTTTAAAATTTGTTAATGTGTAATTCATTGACCTGGGAGATGCAGGGCCTTAGGGTCAAAGACCCTCAGTCCCTTCCGCCAAGAGCTACAGGCCCACAGGACTGGAGAGGTCAACTCGAGCGGACAGCTCCCTAATATAGATACTTGCACGGCAGCTCGTGGAACACATTGTACTTACCCAGTCCTCCCAGCAATTCCTTTTACAAGTGGGGAGGCTGAGGCAGTGGGCGGTTAAATGACTTGGCCGAGGTCAGTCAGGTTGTAAGTGGTGGGGCTGGATCGCCCGATGGCTGCCTGGCTCCAGGACGTCCCCTGCCCACTCCAAAGGCCTGAGCCCCGGGATCCTTCTTTTCCATTAGAACAGGAAGCTGCAACGCTGACTTTTCAAAAAAAAAAAAAAAAAAAAGATAAAATAGGGCAGAAAAAAGGTGTTTTATTTACTCATCTGCCCCAGAAAACCTTCGTGTCTCCTCAGCCTGGTCCACCTCTTCCAGCAGCACAGGGCACTGAAGACCCCCCAGAAACACTGCTGGTGGACTATCCCTGTGCTGCAGCCCCAGTCAAAGGCAAGAGATACGGGTGCTCCCAGATGGGCCCCAGGTGGACCCCGCTTCCCAGCTGTGCCTAAGGAGCTGTTTCGGGACCACCGGCATTTACACAAGGAAACATCTCTGCGTCTAAAGAGCTGACCCCCTCCCTGTGGCTCTCAGGTAGGTCGTCCACAGAGTTCAGAAGAGCCTGTGAGACTTACTGAAGGCAGCTGCACTCAGCCTCGGAATCTGCCGACACGAAGCCACAGCCCACTCCTGGTGGCCTCCTCAGTAGCTGCGGACCAGGGGGGCTACGCACACAGCCTCGTTAGTTCTTGATAAATGCTTGTAAGATTCCTTTGCCGCTTGCGGGACAGACCGTTTATCACTCACTAGGATGAAAGCGTTGGGATTCTAAGTATCCCCTGAATCTTGCAATTAATGCCTGGACATGAGCATCGGGTGCAGAGTAGCCAGGAACATCTCTCAGATTTGCTGGGGTCCTTATTGTGCCGAAATAAATAGCAATTAATACGAAAACGTTTAATTAAGGCTTAAGAGCCAGTGGAGCTACTTCTCTCTCGTATGGCTGGGAAGCCTCTCCAAATGCATTTGTAATGATGATGCGGTCGTTTGTTACCACACCGTTGTCTTCTAAGTCTGATCCATGTGCATGTTTGGGACCCAAAGGCAGCCAAGTTCATTTTCCTGTAAGTGGTTGTCCGGAATGCCAGCAGCTCCTGGGCAGATGTGGACCGTAGATTCGATAGATTCCAACACATTCTTGCCTCAGACCACCTTCGTGGTGGGGCCAGATTGCTCTGGACAAAGTGAAGCTGGCCTTTATGCTCCAAGGAAGGGGACCTCGACGACAGGCCTGCATTGGCTCTCGGACTAATTCACGGTCATCTTTCATGCAGCAGGTAAATTTCAGCAAACCTCGTTAATGTTGATCTCTTTCCCTTTGCCAAGGCCGCTTCATTCTGAACGGAGCCTGCAAAGTCATAAAAACTGTTGAATCCAAAGCAAGTGAGAAATAAATCATGCAGTATTATTATTTTCAAAAACACATTGAAGACAAAACTAATAAAAAACGAGAAGTGCACCTGTGCCTTCCCACTTTGTTCTTCCAAAATGTACATTAATAGAATATCAAACTTTTGTTACTCAAAGGAGCCTGTTTTCCAAAGCAACATCCATACCTTTCTGGAAGCTGTGCTTGCTGAGCTGAGAACGGTACCACGAAAACTTTGGGAGAAAGTGGCCGCTTCACATTGTCAAGAAATTCTGCTGTGCCCCAGGGACACCTGGCAGTAGCCTGTTTGCTTTTTTTTTTTTTCCTGCAAAAGCAGACATTGGTCATTACACCCAGTGACTCACTGTGAAGCATACAGCCCAGAGGGGCCAGGCCAGCCGAGGATCTCCTTCCAGGCAGCAGAGGGCAGAATTTATCCCAGATCGCGATCTGGAAGATGGCTTTGCAAGATACACACAGCTTCCCTTTTTGGCCAGGGAACCTCGGGTGGATGTTCACCTTCAGCCACGTTATTTTCCAGCCATGGGGTCCAGGCCCCACCTTATTTGTCTTTCCCAGCTGGCCTGGGATCCTCAGTCCTTCTCTGGGCTTAGTGCCAAGATGAGAGGCTCACGTGCTAGTGTGGCACAGCAAAACCCAAGAAGCTGAAGTTTGAGCAGCAGAGTTTTGGCAGAACGTGGACAACGTGAGACCCTCCTCCTGGGCCAGAGGCTGTGACCACACCTTGGTCTTGCAGGAAACCTCTCCACTCTCTGCAAAGCCAGTGTGGCTCTGGAAATGGTCATTCAAGGTGCAGGATTGGCACCATCTCTCTCTCTTTCTGTCTCTCCCGCTCTCTACCTCTCTTTCTGTTTTCCGTCCTGAGACACAGAGCAGAGAGAGATGCCTGTAGTCTTGGAAGAGGCTCCCTTCCATGCATAGCCGGGGATGTCTGGCGCTCGGGACACAGGCTGCCACCCACTCACTGATCTTCCACGTCGTGTCTGTGGCTCCCAGCATCAGCATCTACCTGTAGTCAGTCCTCGGAGGTGGTTTCCTGCCATTAAGGATGGGTCTCAGGGACTGAGGACAAAACTGCTTCACACCCCTGCCATGTCTCTGAGCCTCATCCAGTGTTGATTCCCTGCTCCAGGCCAGGCACAGAGCTGGAACCTGCATGAACTAGTGGTGAACAGGCAGGAGACCCCTGTTCTCAGGGTGTTGTCCTGCCAGCAGGGGATGCCTTGCACATCTGTCCAAATAAGCTCAATGCAGATGATCCCATGCCCGAGATGTTACCAAGCAAGTGCTCCAGGAGACAGAAGGAAAATAGGAGATGTGTGTGGAAGGAATGGAGTCATCCAGGAAGGCCTCCCCAGGGAGGTGATCTTTCCAGCCAAACCCTGAAGGATTTGAGGCTTGAGATTTGCAGCGTGAAATCAGGGAATCTGGAACGTAGAGAGGAAGAAGAAGAGGAAGAGTAAGGTGGAAAGGTGGCCAGGACCCAGGGCAGAAGGATCTGATTAGCCAGCATGGGAAGTACAGGAGGCTTTCTTTTTTCTTTTTTTTCTTTTTGAGACAGAGTTTCACTCTGTCGCCCAGGCTGGAGTGCAGCCACTCGATCTCGGCTCACTGCAACCTCCACGTCCGCATTCACACGGGAGAGTTTCACGTGGGAAAGTGGGAGGATAAAGTCTACCTGGCCAGAGCCTGGCCAGACAGACGCAAGGATTGGAAGCTGCTCCTCCGGCCTTTATTCTCCTGTTTAAGGTCAGGATCAAGGACTGGAAAGCAACCAGGGCCAAGGTTCATTGAGGAAACCATTCTTATTAAGGTGGCAGCCATATGACTTATGGTCCAACCCTGAACACATTCCAGAGAGAAAGGTTGGCCTTGTGAACAATCGGTGATCAGGGAACACAGGGACAGCAGCTCACAACCAGTGACTGTCCTGGGACACCAGGACCCAATGTAGGGTCTCCAAGCCCCAGGATTTTTATCTCCCTTTTAAGAAAACTTGTAATTGTAGTAAATATATGTAACATAAAATTTACCATTTTAGGCCAGGCGTGGTGGCTAACACCTGTAATCCCAGCACTTAGGAAGGCTGAGGCAGGTGGACCACCTGAAGTCAGAAGTTTGAGACCAGTCTGACCAATATGGTGAACCCTCGTCTCTACTGAAAATACAAAAATTAGCCAGGCGTGTGGTGGGTGCCTATAATCCCAGCTATTCAGGAGGCTGAGGCAGGAGAATCACTTGAACCCGGGAGGCGGAGGTTGCCGTGAGCTGAGATCGTGCCACTGCACTCCAGCCTGGGTGACAGAGCAAGAATCTGTCTCAAAAAAA
>NW_016807514.1:628507-874634 GCF_001698545.2 Rhinopithecus bieti | reverse complement strand
AAAAAAAAAAAAAATATATATATATATATATCTCATTTTAACCCTTAATGCGTGTCTAGTTCAATGGCATGAGTGCCTTTACCATGCTGTGCAGGCATCTTCACAAGCCAGCTCTTCACCTCTTTCCATCACCCTGTATTAAAACTCTGCACCCACTCAATACTCACTCCCCATCTCCCCCCATCCCCTGGCCCCCTGTTCTACTCTTTGTCTCTGTGGATTTGGTGGCTCTGGTACTTTCTATAAGTAGAATCATACAGCATTTGTCTCCACATTTTTTAACTTTCAAAAAAATTACCAAGATATAAGAGGGATATTTCTCTCTGTGTTGTAATAATTACTTCATTTTTCAAGCCCCTCTTCCCCAGATCCAGGGAATGTGGAAGAGGTGGGCGGGGGTGGGGCACAGCTGGAGTAAGGCTACCAAGAGTGATCCGGCACTGATCCAAAGGCACGTCCCTCACCGTGCGTGTGTGTGTGTGTGTGTGTGTGTGTGTGTGTGTGTGAGACACAGCCTCACTCTGTTGCCCAGGCTGGAGTGGAGCAGCGCCATCTCAGCTCAGTGTAACCTCTGCCTCCCAGGTTCAAGTGATTCTCATGCCTCAGCCTCCCAGGTAGCTGGGATAAAGGTGCACGCCCCCATGCCTGTCTAATTTTTGTATTTTCACTAGAGATGGAGCTTCACCATGTTGGCCAGGACGTCTCCTTTGTTTACATGCAGTGACCCCTGTGCCCACAGCAGCTGGTCCTCCCACAGTAGCTGAGTAGACACTCTACTATAGCCTCATGGAGTTGTCCACACGGGTGTCATTTGGAGGCAGCAAGCAGGAAGGTGACGCCCAGGGTCCAGCCTCTTGTCCAGACCCAGAGGGGACCAGGGAAAGACCCAGCCTCTCACCTTCACCTTCAAATGAGTAGACTCTGGCACACTGAGGCTCCTAGAGATGATCAGGGACGCAGTGCTGATGATCAGGGACACAGTGGTGAGCAGGAGGAGCTGTCCTGGGGCCTGCCAACCTCGCTGTCCACTGCAGGATGTGTCCTGCAGAAGGCAGGCCTGTCCCACCTGGGGCTCTTCCTCCCCAGTCCCAACCAGAATCACTGCGGTGGGCTCAGTTGATTCAGGGGAGAGAAAGCCACACTCTTGTCTTTGGGAAGGACCAGGGAATGGACCCAGGACGGGCAGTCACTGAACTCACCTGGGGAACTCTGAAAACTCATGTTCACAGGCACCACCCTGAGAACCTGATTCCAGGTCTCCAGAGGTGGGCCTGGGAATCTGTGTTTCTGCAGAGCTCCAACCATGGTGATGACGGAGCTGGTCTGGCTGCATGCTGTGCCTGCAGCTGCTGGAAAACTTCTAGAGCTCCCACTGAGTGCTTTTCCGACTTCATTTTGGGATCAGCGGGTACACCCGCCCCATCCTACCACTTTCTGATACATGTCATCTGCACAGATGAGGATACGGTAGCCTTTTCTTTTTATTATTGAGGGTCCTAATTGCCTGTAGTTGAGAGGAGCTCTGAGTGACAGCAGAGGGACCCAGACAGCACCCCATCCCTGTGACGGAGATGCAGCTTTGGGCAGAAGATCCCCGGGGGGGACCGTGATGTGTTCCAGCTCACATGGCCGTGCCCGGGGTGACTCTCTGAGGGATGCTGACCTACTGGGGGTTCTCACTCAGCCAGGGAGACTGCATTTTCCATTTTCTGAGGGCGGGCTGGCTGGGTGGGAGCTGCCCTTCTCAGCCTGCCTGCTGAAGGTGGCAATCGCAGTCAGCCCACCCGACCTGTGCCCAGGTGGGACTCGCCTTCTCTGTCTTCAGCAAGATCACCTCTGGGGAGATATGGGAGGATTTCCTGATGCAGTCCATTTATCTCTCCTGAGTCCTGGCCTCGGGGAGCCTGCAGCTGAGCAGTGGACAGAAACAGACTCCCTTTCCTCCTGCAGCAAAGGAGTGGAACAGGCTCCATGTCACCCACCACAGGAGGAGGCTGGACAGAGAGTGAGCTCAGGGCTGCCACACTCAGGCCCTCTGATGTGCACGCCTGGGACCAGATGCCCCGGCGCCCCCACCATGATTTAGTGGACGGGGTGGTCCTAGCCCCTGGTAGCAAGCTCAAGCTCTGTAGATGACCAGAATTCACACAAGATTCAGGCCCCCACTTTATACCCCTGGGATTCCCAGTGTTTCTTCCAGTTCCTGCTGACCAGTTAGTGAGGTCTTGTCCACGTTCCAAGGACCCCTCCATGTCAGTGAACCGATAAAGGGAGCGATCGGGCTCGGCACGCAGGGGTCCTGTGTATGGGGTCCTGGTCGCCCGAGAGCCCCACGGACTTGTTGCGCCCTCGGCCTGCTGCCATTTAATCTCTTCTTGTTTTCTTTCCACACAGGATTCCGTTGGTGAACCTGTAAAAACAAAACAAACAAAACAAAACAAAAAAGACAAAACCTAAAACTAAGCTATCTAAGGGGGAGGGTCCCCGCACCTACCACTTCTGTTTGCCGGTGGGAAACTCAGAGCAGGACGCTCTAGGCCAAATCTATTTTTGTAAAAATACTCATGCCTATGGGCGACTCTGCCTTCTCCCAGAGTTTTCTTTGGAGAACAGAAAGAAGAAATGAAAGAAAGAAACCGGAGGCAGAGAGATGAGGATACCCAACGAAAGGGACGGGAGGAAGCGTCCGAAACCTAGGATTCGTCCTATGATTCTGAACCTGTGCCAATAATACCATTATGTGCCATGTACTGACCCGAAAGCCTCAGCCGCAGAGCCGGGGCCCAGCGAATCACACGGAGAAATCTTACAGAAAACAGGGGTGGGAATCTCTTCCGATAGAGTCGCTATTTCTGGTTAATATACATATATAAATATATAAATACAAACACACACACACACACTTTTTTTGTACTGTAGCAATTTTTGAAGATCTTAACTGTTCCTTTTTAAAAAAAGAATTGTGTTATAGGTTACAAAATCTGATTTATTTAACATGCTTAGTATGAACAGAATAAACCAGTGTTTTCTACTTTGGCAACTCACGTCACACACATATTACACACGTGCGCATACACACAATACACCTACATGCATATAGACGCATCTATTGGAAATGCAGTTCCACAGGTGAGCATGTTCCTTCTGGTGACCTGGTATTCCATCACCGTTTACCCCAGGGGACAGCCTCGACCCAGACAAGGAGGCCCTTAAATGACGTTTGGTGAGTGGCATCAAATGTGTGACTTACTATCTTGGGCCAGAACTAAGAAAGCTGTGGTTTTATATATGTGTGTGTATATATATACACACACACATATATGTGTATATATATATATGTTTTTGTATATATATATACACACATATGCATACATATGATTTTTTTTTTTTCATTTAAATGTTGGAAGATGCTGCCTAACAGCCACGCTCACATTTATGTAGCTGGTTGCTTACAAACGGGCTTGAGCCCTGGGTTGGGTGGGTGGTGGATTCTTGGACGTGTGTGTCATACAAGCATAGACTGGATTAAGAAGTGTTCCAGTTCCAAATATTAAAGGAATATATCCTTACGATGTGTGTGTGTAATGTCAGGGCAGAACTTAGACATACGTGAAGGGCCCCAGTTGGTTTGGAAACGAAAAATCATCATTCTGTGTGCAAACCACGCAGGCTGCCCCACTCGGGCGGCACCCTGGCCCGGCCTGTGCTGCATTGCCTTCCCTTGCGCAGGTGGGCAGGTGTTGCCTGCTTTTTCTAGGGCCCCAAGGGTGTCTTGGAATCTTGGGGGAAGCCTCGGCAGAGATGCCGTTCTCCTGTCAGCTTCCACTGGCCGATGGATGTTTCTGTTTTGTCATTGAGAATCCTACTGTAGAACTACCCAGTGGAAACAGGGGCCCCAGACCCGAGCCTCAGTACAGAGAATCCCAACCACACACACTTTATTAAAAATACTGCCATGCCGCTGGGCCTTCCTCACAAGCCTCACCTGAGACGGGCTCACTGGTGGCCCAGACTTGCTGTCAACAGGGAGTGCTGTCGGGATCTAGGGATGCATCTCGTGGCCCACGCTGTGCCTCCTTAGAGGATGTTTCCTGTCTATGAGAGATGCCTAATGTGGTGTGGGTCCCTGTCTCCAAAGACTCTATTTCTCACACACGGCCCAGGTGGAACTTTAATTTCAGCAGTAGAGTGCATGAGGCAATTCAGTGAAGTGTCGCAAGCCAGGCGAAAAGGTTAAAGAGCAGACAGACAGCTGACCTTACTGCCCTTACTGGCCAGGCTGATGACCTGATTCTTCCCTCGGGTTCAGTCTCCCTCTGAAACACCTTGAGATATGCTCCAAAAGTTCACTTTTGTATCTCCTGAAACACGTGAACCTAGAGCAATGCCTCTGGAGGGGAAAGGGCTGTTTTTGTGACACAGCAGTGTTGAGATCTGTATCCATGGTATTGCTCACAAATTAGGAAAAGTTGTTCTTTAGTTTTTGTTCTGTCATTTTCCCCCCCAAGCTTTGGCACATCCCGAGACAATGCAAACATCCGCCACTGGCATTTGGCCATCTCCAGGTTCCTGGCACTCACCTGCACGGCGCTCCAGCCTGCAGTGCTCTCTGCACGCCATCCGGCCTCGTCCATCCCATTCTCCTTCAATCACTCCCTTCCGCTGAGGTGGGCCTCCTGACTCCAGGTGAGCACAGCGTGGTGCGAGTGCATGGTGAGGGCTGGCAGTGTCCAGCAGGCAGTGGGGTTTCTGCTTTGGTCTCTGATGTTCTGAGCTCCAGAGTGAGCCCAACCGAGGAGGAGGTGACAGCAGGGGGGCCCCGTTGGTTCACTGACCATGAGAACCCAGGATTCCCGAGGGACTCCTGGTATCTGCTCTGTCATCTCCCAGCTGCTCAGCCCCCTTCTCCGACCATGGGTGGCACCCTGGATGCCCTGAACTGTTTCCTGGGTCCATGAGACATAGAGCCTTGGAAGGAAGCATAAAGCAACAACCCTCTTGTCCCCTATCAGAGCCACAGGTTCACGGTAGGGCTGTGAGACCCACGCTGGCACAACCACCAGACAAGCAAATGCATGCCCATTCCACACCTGAAAGTCTGGTTCTGTATTGACATGACATCCGTCAAGGTAAATCCACACAGGTGAAGGCTGCTATTTCTGGATGATTGAGGCTGTGTATGTAAAGACGTATTATTTTACTTTTTTAACTGGTTACCTGCTCTCCCAGACCCCTCAACTGGGATCATCGTCTAGGTAAGAGGAAATAGTGAGTGAAAGTGCCTGGGCCTTGGAAACGCAGCCCCACCCACAGTGCACCAGGGCACGAATTGCCCTGCTTCGGGCCTTATGTATATGTAATGCCCATGCACTTTGTGTGTCGGTGGCTACTGAGTTGGCCTGATCAGTTCTTCTGCACCTTGGGGTAATGTTTCAAGCTAGTTGTTGTCCTCTTTCCTCTGCTTGACCCCTGGAATTCAGAGTCTAATAGTAGACACCTCCCTTCCCCCACCCAAGGCCTGGTCTTTACCTTTGCTTGAGCTTTCATTCCTCAAGAAAAGAACTCCAAGGAAGGGTGACGTGGTTCGTTAGGGTTCCCCAGTTTTTGTCCACTTCCATCTTATTCCTCAGAGATCCTGCAATCGCAAACCCCCTGGCAGCCTCCTGGCGCCTGCATTTGCCTTTAAAGCTTTAGAAACAGCTGGGAATGCCTTCTTTGTCGTACAGGCCAGTCCATTTCCAGACGAAGTCGCTGCTGATCTTCCCATGCTTGGTGTCACTTTTTTTCTGATTGGAATATGCATGTCATTGCTCTGGTTTCCGAGTTTGGCGTGAGAAAGGCGGGGTTCTCCAGGCAGGGTTGGGGAGCTTCCTCACCGGTTTCCATTGGGCTCAGATTTCAGCCATGACCGAGACAAAGCCAAGCCTTCTCACGCAGCGTGGCAGCGTAGTGACACCCTGGGGAGTGTGGAGGTGGCTGCTGTTGTTCCTATTTACTGCCCTCCTTGCACACAGAAGGGAGAGGCCCCTTAGGGGAACTTGTCATCTCCAAAGTACTTCTAGTCCTTCCCAATCTTGAATTTGAGTGGACTTCTCTTATTACACTCAGCTCCCAGAAATTCACTCCAGTCCTTCCTGGAACATTTTGAAATTAGAAACCTGGACTCATCAGCAAACCCCACCCAGTCTTTGAATCGGGACACCAGGAAACCCATTACTACTAATGTGATCTTACCATCTTAAATCAATCCTTTCTTTCGAAAATACATGACTCTTTCACAGCCATATTTTAGCATCCGGAAAAGCCATGCTTACAGGGGTGGGTCATCTACATTTTGTGTGCGATGCCTAATGTGTAGACCGTGTTAAAAGGTGAACACACCAAAGGATCGACCCTGTCACCTTGGATGGTCTCTGTTTTGACCCTGTTGCCCATGGAGAGGTATTTTATCCTTTTGCTTCTTTGCCCAGGTGGTCTAGGATTGTCTGTAGCTCAGGAAGCTGGACTGACCCTGTATCTTGAAAGATAAGACCAGGAACCAGGAGTGAGGCTGGGACTCTCACTCAGTGGGACTCTCACTCAGCCTTTCCATGGTCAGGCTTGGTCTTCCCGTACTTATTTCAAGATGGCACCAGGACACACCTTCTTTTGACCACCTGTTGACACCATCACCCTCTTTCATCAAGGTGATCTCTTTCATCAGGGCGTACGTGGGACTTGATGCTCCACTCGACTGTCTTCTCCCCTACCCCTGCCCCCTTCCACAAAGCCATTTCCCAAGTCACAGTGGGAAAAGATACCAAGATGCCTGATTTCTTGAACCATTCTTGTTTCAGCACGTGAGTTCTTTAAGACACTACTCACATATGCCATTGGAGAGAAACAACCCATTCTGGATCACTGTAATGAGCTGATCAGTCATTCATCCTCTTCTTCAACAAATACTTGTTCCACTTCTACCACACTGGCCATACAGTCGGAGGCAAGATGGGCACAGTTATGCCCTTGTGGGTCTTATATTCTACAGTGGGAGGAGGTGGATGGTTAATGTGAAAGAAAACCAAAATAATTTCCAGAGAGAGAAGCGGCAAGAAGAGAACAGGGCAGAGTGATGGAGCCAGGGTGCAGAGAAGGAGAGAGGGGAAGGGGGAGAGAGTGGCGGGGATTGAGGGGGAAGAAAGAGAGGAAAGGGTTGTCTGCATCTCCTCCTGCCACCCATCGCCTACTGGGAAATTATCACTTGCTGCTTGAGGGTTGGTCTGGTGTTGGATGGAGCAAGAAGGCCTTGGTCTTAGCTCTTGGATAAAAACGCAGTGCAGAGCTGAAGATAAGACATCGCAGTTGTTACGATGCCTGGTTCTTCACCAAATTCCTCAGCCATTCCAGCAAGAGTGGAAGCAGAGGGGCAGGGGCAGGATGAGGGCTGCTGCCCTGGTGATGAGCTTGCCCCATCCCTGGGCACTGGCTCTGCCCCAGCCCCTCCCCATGTTGGTCCCACCTGTCAGGTTGCCAGGCCAACCAGGTCTCAAGGAGGAAAAGGGGGTTCAACATCAGCGACTTGGCCCAGAGGGCACGGGCACCATGGGGGTGCCATTCCTCTTGGTGCCAGAAGGCAGCTGCCTCTCCAGAAGCTCCCCCAGCACTGAGCGTACTTAGTGGCATCCTTCTTAACAGCATCTGCTTTTAAGTAAGCAGCTATTCCAAAACATGCCGTGATTCATGTAATTTTTGAGTGGTTACTTTGGTGCAGTTTGTCAATTTGCTCTGCCATACTGTTTTTTGATTGTTTGTTTGTTTTCCAGTGTAAATAGCACAGCCCACATAAATGAGCCAAACTCATCATCTGAGGATCTTTGATTATTCTTCCCCACTTATTGTACATTGATGCGCCCGCCGCCTGCTAGGAAGATAAACTCCCTCTTCGCTCACTCTGAGCCCAGATCTCTGTGTTAGTTACACTCAACCTTATCTGGGAGGCCCAGGGAGGTCTTAAATGATTGTTTGGGGTTTTGAAACATGCGACCATCCCTTCCTTCCAAAGAGCGTGAAGCATGGCTCTGTGTGGTTTTGTGTGTCTGAGTTTACAGCTTGTATTTGGATGTAAGGAGTGACTAAAAACAGGTCTAGGCTGAGATCCGCTGTCTTTTAAACCACCCCAGCCCTCGGTGGAACAGAAAGAATGAGCTTCTTCTGATCTCAAATCATTCTAGAAAGGTCTCAGCTAGTGAGCACAAAGTAGGCACTCCCCAGAGTTTATACGGGCCTCCATGTGACCAAGCCATCCCTAGCTGGGGAACTTAACTCTTTGCACAACCTCCCTTTATGCTGAAGGGTCCATGGGAACATGGGAACAGTTGCCCTTTGTCAGAGGAGTGGCCCCGCCCTGCTCTCTGCCTGAAACACAAAGCAGCTCCTCTTGGAACAGCCAGCCTGGGGCAGAAGCACTTGAACATCCCATCTTCCGTCTCATTTCACTTTGGTTACAGGGAGTTAAATACATAGGCCACAGCTGACTAAGACAGCGGTGTGCACAATGGTCCCCAGAATATCCAGTGACGCAAGCGATGTTAGTCTTGGGGTCCCTAAGGCAGTAGGGCGTGGGGAGGAAGTTTCTTACCATCGATTCCCAAACACATCAGCCCCAAGTCCACACTCCACACCTGGAAACGCACAACCTGTGCCCCATTGTAAAGGTGACTGAAGAGAATGGTCAGCTCGATGGTGATGGGCCTGTTTTGGAGCTAAAAGCATAAAATGAATCCTCCCTGTAGCTCCATTGCCTTTTCCTCTTGAAGAATTCCCTGCTAAATGCTCTAGGAGTTACTGTGCATAGAATCGTAGCTCCATTGCCTTTTCCTCTTGAAGAATTCCCTGCTAAATGCTCTAGGAGTTACTGTGCATAGAATCAAGAGAGCATTTTTGAATGAGCCGTAAATCTAAGTCATGTATAAGAGACATAATATAAATTGGACCAAGCTTGCCCGTCTGGGACACACAGGTTTATAGAGATTAAACACTAGTGAGTAGCGGGAGAAGGGAACAGTGACTCTATAAATGGCCGTATAAATGACCTACTTGTCTTCTCATTAGGCTGGAATCAGAACCTACGTATGCCGTAGATAACAGTCAATTAAATGGGTTAATGTGCTAAGCCAAGAGAGTTCTTAAGACATGCACATGGGACTGGATTAACTCTTGTCGATATCTTGGATTCCATAGTAAAACATCTGTTAAGTAACATGTGGTGGGAAAGGATGCAGGGAGCATTGGACTGTAGGAAATTCTCCTTTATACAAGTTAATTAGTTTTGTCTCTGGTGGCTCCCTCTTAAAACAGAATCCCCTGGAGACCCGGGTTTTCATATTGTAATTCAACATCCAAATATTTGCAACATTAAATAACAACTCCGTAGAGACATCGGTCTTGCATGGGCATAAGCAGCTCACACTGGTTAGCTTTTGTCAGATTTCGCCATTTCTGCAACAAAATTTCTTAGTGTTGATGTTGAGAGCTTCTGGGTTGGCAAACTGGCAGTTCCCTCTAGTCTTACTGGGTTGGGCAAGTTCTTGCCCCCAGAAAATTGGGGAGAGCTTTGGCCATGGAAGGAGCAAGAACACTATGCAGTCCTAAGCTCTGTTTTTTGTTTTGTTTTGTTTTGTTTTTGGCACCATTATGTACCGTGAAGACTTACAGCCTCTGCTCATACAGCATAGGGGACACTTTGAGGAGCCCCAGCATCATTGTTTGAAATCATTGTACAGGGAACTGCAGGGGTGAATGCCATTGTACCAATTCCTGGGCCAGTGTCTCATTTCCTAACAGAAATCATCTCATTCTTGTTCACTCTTCTGTCATCCCAAGCCAAAAGGGAAAATTCAAAACCCACTGTGACACCCCAACCCTAATTTCCAACCTTTGGAGGACTCACCTGGGGCAGGAGGGAGAAAGGGCTTTGCTGAAGTCTCAGGCTGCCAAGAACCACATGTGGGCGTAGCAGCAAGCCAATGGCATGGCTCTTGACAAGGTTTTCTATAGGGCAGCAACTGCTGCTCCCAGGGGAATCCTCTCCTGGTGCCCCCACAGTCTGTTCTGGGGTGGAAACGCCATTCTCTATTATTTCTCTCACATACATGTGGATTTCTAATATCAAGTTATGTGACTGCCCACCACCCAAGGCCTACAAAACAACATGGGAGTTTCTTTCTCGAGTGTGCAGCAAGTCAACATGAACAGGACCCTAGAAACTGTGGGGTGCAGGATTCTCTAAGGTGCTCTTAGATACGGCGTCACTTCCACATACAAGCACAATTCTCCCAGTTGAGGGACTGGAAGACACGCGGGGCAGCTGGTTTTGAAAAGCCCGCTGGTATGCCAGAGGGGGTGTTTGGTCACACCCTCCTTGAATTTAACTGCCACAATCTATCCGCAGATGTGTTTTGTTCTATTTCCGGTTTGTTTTCGCTTGTGTTTGCGTTACTTCCTCTGAAGCCAGAGGATGAAAGGCCCTGGCAAAGTTAGTTATCAGTCAACTGATGATAACCGTGATCCTTAAAGATGAATTCCCAGCCTGAGGTGACACACAGAGGTTCAGCATACGTCTCAGGATCTGTCACATGTCATGTTGCTTGGTGTGAAGACGAAAGAACAAAGTCCACATCAGTTCCTGCTCCTTCAAACAGTGTGTTGATTTGAGATTTGGCATTGAGATTTGGCAGAAACATGTGCCCAGTTTGCAGCACCAAATACCAGTCTTCTTAGAGGTGTTTTTGTTTTGTTTTGTTTTGTTTTGTTTAATTTCCTCTTCTGGCAGCCCCATTTGGATCATTTCTTCTCTTTCTTTCCTGGAGAAATAGGATGGCAGGTGCTGGAGCCCAGAGTGGGGTCACCCTCCAGCTGAAATGATTTAAATGGAAAGGAGAATGACAGCAAAGCCTCACATGAACTTAAATGACCTTATCAGTGACCCTTACTAACTTATATACCACTGGTACCTGGACTGATGAGAGGTGAGTGGGACTAAAAGCCAGGATCAGGATCAGGTTGCTCCACACATTTGCAGAGCAGGAGCCCCGGGAATGTGAGTTAGACCCAGAAAATATTGAACTGGACATTGAAGGAAGCTTGAGGCCATGCATTGATAACATTTTTAAAGTCTTTTACATTATTTTTTCAACAGGAACACATGTTTACTGCAAACCATTTAGAAAATATCAATAACAAAACAGAAGGGAAATGTTTGAAAACTTGCAATTGTTTAATTCTGTAGAAACTGTTCACTAAAGGCTGAATGAGTGGGGACGAGTCTCAGAGATCTCGCCATGGTTAGCCCCAGGGACAAGTCTGGCTCCAAGGTATGTTTTACGAAGTCTGATTAGCTTTCATCTTTGCCAGCTGAACTTGTCATGCACTAAACTTCCCATTGATCATTAGAGTGTCTACGATTAAGTGGAAAAGGCGGTCAACCATTTGGATGTTTGACTTTGACAACATCAAGCATTGGCCATTGGGCACATCTGGACATTGGTATGGAATAAACAGGATACTCAGAGATACATCCAAATTATTGACTGGATTTTTCCTATGGGGCATCTATCTAAGAGTCACAGATCTGAGAAATAGAAAGACCCAGGTCCATGTTGATGCTCCTAGTGTGTTTGAATAACTCTTGAATTCACCAGGTCTCACTGCATTTATTTAAAGATGGAGCCCATTGTCCCCTCCTCCTCAGCTCACCCATGGAACTAGAAATTCACAAACCTGAAGCTGAACCACAGGACAAGAAATTAAACAGCAACGGCCACACGGCCTATTTTTTCACAGGTTTTACATTGAATGTTTTAGAACTTAATCCCCCACCCCCTTACTCATGTATACCAAAACTGGTTTTATTTTCATTTTCCTAAATTATTTTCTGATACAATAAACTGTTAACTGTTTATTTATACTTTTACAAGGAGCACTTGTTATTTTTCAAAAGGAAAACAAAAGCCTCTCTGTTTTCATGTTCTCCGTATATCTATACCACAGCCGTCTCTATAGACATATTTATATATCATCTTCTCGAGAGAGTTAACCTCCTGTAGTTTAATGTTGTGTTTTTTTCTTTAAATGCATATCATAATCATGTTAATAAACAAAAATGACACAATATATGTGGGTGGGGGCGGGGGGCAGGTGGCTGGGTGTGATTTCCGTACAGGTGAACTTTTATTCCAGGTTTTTTTAAGTTGTTTCTGTATTTCAAAGCTATGTATTTGGAAAACATTGTAAATGAAACACCTATATTAACTTTCCTGTGTATATTTAGTACTCTGATGTTGCTATTAAAAAAAAAAACATAATATGAAAAAAAAAGAAGAGAAAAAAGAATTACCGTGAGTTCAGGCCATGACCTCATAAGGACTTTTTTTTTTATGTTACTTCTTTGTTTATTTTTTAACAATATTATCTGAGACCTCCTCTAAGAACATAGGTGCTGTTTCTATGCCTGTGGTTCACAAAGTCTAAGATTTCCTCCCTGAATCTTCATTATCTCCAAACCAATGCTTTGCTCAGTTAAACAACTCTGAAAACACTTTCAAGTCTCATGTCTGGGCCCTGGGATTGGTTATTAACTGAGTCTGAGTGAACCAGTCAGGTTCTACCACATTGTACCTGAGACCACAAATGCCCACAAGCTCAGGGTTGGGGGGTTCCAGTGGCTCCTTTATGGGCAGTCGCAGGCCAGCGAATGTCTTCAAAGATCCCTGGAGAGGAAACCGTACCCTGGGGAAAAGGTCGGCCCAAGGCTTATAATTGTGTGCTGGTGCCAAGGCAAAACATTTCAAAGGGCCTCCAGTATCAGAGCCAGGAGATACCTCGCACTCTCACAGTATTTGCAGGGTGCAAAAGAGCTCTGTCCACTTGCAGACATGCTCGGCTCAGGCAGAGTATATGGGAGCAAGGCCCCTGCCTCTAGGCCAGCAGTTCTCAATGTGGGGTGATCCTCACCCCCACAACATCTGACAATGTCTGGAGACATTTCTGATTGTTACAACGGGGATAGGGGTGCTACTGGCATCTAGTGTGCAGAGTCTAGCAGGCTGGTAAGCACCCTACACAGCACAGGACAGCCCCCCAATACAGTCCTCCAGCCCCGGAGGCTGAGGTTGAGAAACTCCCCTACCTGGGTAGGATGCTGCACTTAGCTTTGCTCCCCGTGGGAGGCAGGGAGTTTTTTCGCCCTGGTGTAGACTTAAAGGTGAAGCCCTCACATCAACATCAAAAGTCTCTGGGCCAGCTGGAGCTAAGCCTCAGGGTAAGAAAGCAAGGCTGGCGGGGTGACCTTGTGTTCTAGTGAACCCTGCTGCTCAGTCCCAGGTGTACTCTACACCTGCTAAGCACCTTTTAACCTGTCAATGTCTTTTCACATGTTTGAGATTACCTGAACATATCACCAAAGTCATATGCATCACCCATGTATGACTTTTCCCCATTTGCCAAATGGGGCAGACCAAGCACGCGACACAGGGGCATGGCTGGTAAGGGGTCCCTAGGCCAGGAAGGGGGTCCCAGTGGACCCAGACCTAATCTAACCCACCTCAGCTCCAACCACAGCCTCTCACACCTCCAGACACATCTTCAGAACATGGTTATCCTGCTGCTGCGTTTTCTGGCCTGCCTTCCTCTCTTTCTTTCCAGACAGGGTCTTGCACTGTCACCCAGACGGGAGTGCAGTGGCACAGTCATAGCTCACTGCAGCCTCAAACTCCTGGGCTCCAGCGATCCTCCTTCCTCAGCCTCCTGAGTGGCTGGGAATACAGGCGTAGGCACCACGCCCATCTAATTTTTAATATTTTTTGTAGGAACATGGTCTCATTCTGTTGCCCAGGCTAGTCTTGAACTCCTGGCCTGAAGCAATCCTCCTGCCTCCGCCTCCCAAAGCACTGGATTACCGGCATGAGCCACCACGTCTGGTCTGGCCTTTCTTTGTTAATCAAAGCCATTGTCAAGGGCAAGGATCAATCACAGAAAGATGAGGGGGAGAGGTGAGTCAGAGGCACGGTTGCAGTTTCAGTCAACACCAAGAGCTGATCTGATCTGCACGTAGGAAAAGGATGTACACCAAAGGCCTGCAGAGCTAGAGATGCTCAGCCTTAGGCATCTCCCACACATAGGAGTGCTGAGGCCTGAACACAGAGTGAAGAGCCTTCTTTACAAGCCTGGAAAAAGCAGCATTTTCCCCTAATTAGCTCTGAAGAGCAAGTGGTGCTCCTCCCCAGTCCCCATCCCTCACCTGGCACAGAATCAATGGACAATTTACCCAGTGCCTCATCCAGCACCAGGCGCAGGGCACTCGTGACAAAAGCACTTCCATTCCAGCCTCCTCAGCATCCTGCGGTGCCTTTGTCTTCACTCTTATCCCCACCCTGGGAGCTTCCGCTTGTCTGCGAGGCCAGGGGCTGGCAGATGACCGAGGTGACCACTGGCTCCCCAGGACACCCTCTCCTGAGTCTGAGTCAATGAGAGGCCTAATGTCCTCAGACACACTGATGAATGGGATACATAACTGTCTTTAACAAGCAGAAAAAAAACAACACTACTTTGGTCATTTAACTGATTTAGACAAATCAACAGCCTGGGTACCATTAAAGTAAACTCAATTTGCTCACCAGTGAGAGGGGGAAATTGGAATTCTAGTATCCATCTGCTAGTGCATAGAGCTCTTGACTTTGAACTGAAGCCAAGACAATAAATACAGGGTCCCAATGTGATTGACTAAGTTTGGCAGAGTTACCTGTGATGGGCTTTTGAACACGCAAGCACAACAGAAACCTTGTGCACTGAACAAGGTTGTGGGTACTCCCTCCAGCGCAGCGAAGGTGGGTTGGGCATCGGGAGGGGTTGGTCCAACTACAGGTTCTCCCTAGAAACTGTCCTTACCAAATGTATGGGGCCACAGGAGGCAGGAAATATGATTTTGGGAAGCGAGGGGCTCCCCACATCCCTCAAGTGAAGACCATTCGATGAGCTAAGAGTCAAAGGTACACATTCAGTCTTCTCCAAAAACCAGCTGGAACCAGCAACCCAGGCTGGTGCCAAGTTGGGAGAGACTGTAGGACTCTGGATCCTATTAGTCTGCAGATGCTCTCCGCGTTTGTTGTGACTCGTAATAAGTGCTTGTTCATATCGATGCATCTCCTCTGCTTTATTCATGGGCATTAACTTCAGAGCTGAGAAATGAAGTTCTAAGGTGTGAGGATAGGTTCCTTTAGGACAGCAGTTCTCAGGGGATGACTTTCTTCCCGGAGAGATTTAGCACCAGCTGGTGACAGTTTGGGTTGTCATAACTAAGTAGTACAGCAGGCACTGATATCTAGAATTTAGAAGCCAGGGATGCCATCAAACACCCTGCTATGCACAGGACAGCCTCACGACAAAAACAATCCGGACCCAAATGTCAATAGTGCTGACATTGACAGCAGTGTTCCGGGGGATGCTGAAGTCGAACTGCTTTATGCAGAGGGTCATCAAGAATCGGCACTGCTCATCGCGTCTTCCCGAAGCCAGCAGCTTCCTTAGGGAACATCAGGGTTATCTCAGGAAGCAAAGGGTGAGCTGTCCTTTCCCAGGTTTTTTTTAAAGCCTGGGTGTTTTGGTTTGCTATGGCTCCTATAACAAAATAGCACAAACTGGATGGCTTAAAACCATGGAAGTGTATTGCATCACAATTCTGTAAGCCAGAAGGTTGAGATCCAGAGGGACAGAGCCAGGCACCCTCTGAAGGCGCTAGGGAAAGGTCTGTTCCAGGCCTGTCTCCTGCTTCTGGTGGTTACTTGGCATGTGGCAGCCTCCCTCCATCCTTCAAATGGCATCTTTCCTGTGTGTGTGTCTGTGTCTAAATTTTTCCTTTTAATAAGGATACCAGTCATGTGGGATTGCGGCCCACCTTTCTCCGGTAGGACCTCATCTTAATGATTGCATCTGCAATGGGTCTATTTCCAGATACAGTCACATTCTGAGCTGCTGGGGCTTAGGACTGCAGCACATACATTTGGTCAAGGGGGTTGACGCAATTCAACCCACGACACTGGGGAATCAGAGATGCCATCATTTGTATTGAAACTTGCCCCACTTTCCTTTGTTCTGCATGTAGCCTGAGAAAACACGAAGGGCCTCAGGCAGCGAGGGGTAGGGGATGCCCAGAAAGGAGATTCAAGTTCCTTCTCCTCCCCAACTGAAGCTAGGGGACTCATCCAGGAAACAATGGGGATGGTGGTGGCCTCACCTTTTAAAACCAAGGCAGCTGGGTTTCTAGTTGGAGGTTCAGCTGGGCTTCAAAAGAAGCAGCTTCCTCTTAAAGTGACTGTCCCCAGAATAGTGTTTTTGTTTTGGTTTCAGGTTGCCAGATAAAGGTGAAGCAGCTGCCACGGTCATATGCTGTCATAAAACTTAGAAAAAAAGGAGAGCGAGGGAAGCAGAATACGTAACTCCTTGTATAGAGAACAGCTGCAAATGCAGAGCTTTGCCTCTTTTTTTTTTTCTTCTTTATTTGCATCTGTGATTTCTTATTTCTGTTTCACTTCTTCCCTGAATTTCTGAGCTTCCTCTCTGGCTCTGGCACACTTCATCTGGCAGCATGGAGAGTGCCCCCCAGTTAGGATCTGCTGCACTGCAGGAGGGAAGGAGGCCTCCACTGCTGGAGAGACATTTGGCCACTTGCCTGTGACCCCGTGGGCTCTTCCCAGCATTTCTTCTCCCGCTCACCTTTAGCAAAATGGTCTGGGTTTGCAAAGGAACCCTGTTATCTGTCTAGACTCTGTTCTCTATGTGCTCTCTTCTCCAAAGCTCTCCCCATGTTTTCTAACTCTTCAGCCTTGAACTTGGCAGAAGTGATGCAGCAAAATCTCAACCCCCCCCCGAGGCTGTGGTTCTCCAGACTCACAGCGTTCCTAGGAGTGAGGCTGTAGGCACTAAAGCAGGAGGCAAGGTGGGATGGAGAGGAGTCAGCCTTAGCAGCGGGTCAGAGTCTGTGGCTGTCCTGCTCTGGTGCCTGCAGTTCCGCCCACAGACAGGTCCAGAAGGCTGTAGGTCCCCAGAGTGTCCTTGCTGCTGGAGATGGCTGGCTCAGTTCACTTGTTCTCTTTGGAACTCTTTGGAACGTGTAGACCTCCTGCTGATAGTTTTATAGACAATCACCCAGAGTGTGGCCGTTGAGAGCAACTCTATGCAAACCATTGCTTCTGCAAAGCTACAAAAGAATGAGCTTTTGCTAATGACACTGCATGAGCTGTGGACACAGACTAGACAGATCTTCCTGGGACCACATACCACCTCCTATTGAAGGATCCCATTAACACCAGCAGGCCTCATGGGGCCTGTCATCACCAAAGGCAGCTGAGTGAGGAGAGTCTTCCCAGGCTTGAGAATACTTGGCCTTGATTTTGTTAAAGCTGCACATGGAGACAGTTCCGCCTGAGACCTGGGTTATCTCATATCCTCTCCAATTCAGCAAGGGACCTCCCATTATGCTGGATTGCTTTGGATCATGGAGGAAAAGCAATAATGAAGCCATATTTTGGGCATCTGAATGAGCTTTGTTCTTCCTTTGAGAAAGGAAGCCATACCACAATCGCCCCAAAGATGAGGTGGACTCCTAATTTCCTGAACCAGAACCTTGTTGGCTTGGACACTGTGGCCCGTGGCTGAGTAATGGTTGGGGAGTGAGTGTCTCTCAGTCCAAGACCTCATATATGATAACATTATGCAGGAAAATAATGAGAACCATTCAAAGATATTGCTGACTTTGGGATTGAATTACCACCTAAATCAAACTGACAGTGGGCAGGGGGCTTGTAGAATGAAATTAAGGAGGAAGCTGTATTTCAACTGGGAAATGCTGGGTGCTCTCCAGGAGAGCAAGGCTCCTGTAAATGAAATACAATCCTGAACTCCCATTCCATCCTCTGTGATTTATTGGAATCGAAGAGGGTTGTTTGAATGGTTCTGAATGTTATTTTCCAAAGCAAATGAACATCTCATTCTGGAATCAATGACACAGGAAACTGTCTTTGGAGGATCTAGTACTGGGAGAGACAGGAAGCGATGCTGGATTCTGTATGATGTCTTCTATAGTTAAGCCCCAGTTCAAGGCAGGCTGGAGGGACATGTGGAGGAGGGAGGCCCTCAGGTCTTGGTGGGGTGGGAGTGAAACCTAGAGCTTTTCTTCTGAGTGTTAATGGGCATTAGACTTGTCTCCTGTGGTCAGTGTGTGGCGGAAATGTTGCCAGAGACTGAGGAGCAAGGGTGAGACCCCCAGGGAAATGTGGGAGACACTAGCCAACTCAATCCCCGGCCTTCCTCAGGTGGATCCCAGGCCATACTCAATGTTGGTCACCTCTTCCCCTCCTCTTACTGCCTGTCCAATCCCAGGTGGCAGAGCCTCCACTGTACGAATCAGAATCTTCCACTAGTTCTGCTGAAAAGGAGGTAAAAGATGATATTGTTTCAGTTTGATATGGTTTGGCTCTGGGTCCCCACGCAAATCTCACCTTGAATTATAATCCCCATTGTGTTATGAGAGGGACTCAGTGGGAAGTAATTGAATCATAGGGGCTGGTTTTGCCCATGCTGGTCTCGTGATAGTGAATAAGTCTATCAAGATCTGATGGTTTTATAAAGGGAAGTTCCCATGCACACACTCTCTCTTGCCTGCTGCCATGTAAGATGTGCCTTTCACCTTCCAACATGATTGTGAGGCCTCCCCAGCCATGTGGAACTGTGAGTCCATTAAACCTCTTTTTCCTTATGAATTACCCAGTCTCCAGTATGTCTTCATTAGTAGTGTGAGACAGACTAACACACAGTCCTATCTATTGCGGGCTCTTTCTGACTGGTACGGTCAAGTTTCTGGCAACATCTTCAAGGGCATTGCTCCCGTAGTAACAACATCTTCCAGTAGTTCTCTGCAAAATTTTATCACCTTTAAGGACTGGGCTGGGAGACATTCATGCACCAACCATTGATCACTCATCTTGCATAGTCTCTAAGCCCTGAGCCCACCCTGGCGCCTTCCACACAAAATCTTTGGAGAAGTGGCCGAGAGATACTTCCTCCAATCCAATTCCCAAGATCATATTCAACTTGCCTGGATATAAATACTGATTAGTAACATAACTAGGTTGAACTCACATGTGATGAAAACTGGTAGTGCGGCTCCTCTTCTGCAGGAAGGCTCAGAATACCTGTGCCTTCCTCAGACACACGACACAGGTTTTTTACCCGTGCAGGGCCATTGGGAGAGGCAGGAGGAAGATGAGGGCTGATCTCCTCCATGGACCGTTTGTGTCCAGAACGCGGGGGATGGTGTGTCTCCTCTTTTCCTCACCCTCTTCCCACATACCACCCTTTTTCTACTTTCTCTCCTCCCTTCTCCCTCTCCCCCACCTACCGAATGTCAATTTCTCTGGTTTGAATGGGGCCTGCCTTTTAGAGCTTAAGGAGGAGAGCCTCAACACTCCCTTGAGTGGAACCTTTATCCTTCCCTTCTGGGCTTTGCTAAGAAAACGAGAACTACCCTGTTGGAGGAGCTGCTGGAGGTGAGGAGGGGGAGAGTGAACGCCTTGAAGCCAGAGATCCTGCAGCTTTGCAGGGAGACATGAGTTTTCTCCTGCTCCATGGCAGCACCACAGGAGGGTTCGAGCCCTTCCAGACTGCAGACCTAGCACCAAGCACACAGCTTGCATTGCCTCATTTATTCCTCATGATCATGCTGTGAAGCAGGCATTAGTGTCATCCAGCTCTACGAATGAAGAGCCTGAGTCAGAGAGAGGTTGAGGAACTTGCCCTGGGTCACACAGCCTGACTTCGGCCAAAATAGTCGAACCTCAGTGCCCACACACTTCCCCTCCCTGCTAAACTACCAGTCAAAGACCACACTAAACGACAGATGCTGATGGGGGCTGAGTGGCTTCTGGCCTAGCCCTCTAGAAGAGGGTCTTCTCCTACCAGCATTCTTTGAGAACTTGCAAGTTCTGGGAAGAAGTATCATCAGGAGAGGGAGGGAAACAGAGTCACATACATAAACAATGAAAGACAGCGTGTGATTCCTGCGTGTAAAAGTTACAGAGGAGAGGGCCTGGGAGCCCCGAGAGGGGATGCAGCCTACAGGCCAAGTGACCAGGGGCCTCATGGGAGGGGAGGATGCTGCACCTTCTCTGTTATGTTTGCCTCCCTAGGACACACCGTGCAGGCATTCTACCGGTGCAGTTGACGCCGCTCCAGGAAGGTCCTCAGGCACCAGACTTGTCCATGAAGTCTAGAGAAGAGGAACGGCTCTGGTGGAGAAAACCTCCTTGAATTTCATCACAGCCTCATGGTGGAGGTTGGGCCCCTGAACAAGCCGCTCACTGGGCTTCTCAAGCCACTGTGTCTGCCCCTTGCATCCAGACAAGGCTTCATTTGATTCCCCCGCCTCCCATCTTCCACCCTCCTTGTTGCGTTAGCTGTGTGAGATGCCCCAAGACCTGTTTGGCCCTTACACACGTGCCTGTCTCCAAGGTCAGGCTGTGAGATGCAGCTGCAGGCTGTGGGCAGACAGTGCATGGCCCATGCCTGTGGTTCACCCTGCACATTGTTCCTGGAAGCTCCCTCTGGAAACAGGGCTCAGCTTCCCCAGAGGCTGCCACACTATGCCAGGTCATTTAAACTGAGTGACAAACTTTGAGAGAAGGAAAGAAAGAAGGAGCTCTGTGGATAAATTCTTCTTCTTTCCTTTCCCTAATGGATTGCTCCAAAGAGGGCATTGCTAGGTGGTTTCTCTGGAGAATTCCAGACTGACCAAGTAAAGGTCACTGGGAGGCTGTGGCCAGCACAACAACTCAGCACCACCTTGCATTTGTTTTCCTCCACCCCTACTCTCTTCCTTTCCTCCAAACGGTTTCACTCCCAGAGTTACACTCCCTGCAATAAAGCGTTAACACATAAGTCCTGCAGGGCCTCATATTCAGGCTAAGATGGGAAGGTATCCAGGGAAATTGCAGATGGTAGCAATGTTGGGAAATGAAGGAGACCAGTCTGCCACAGAAGCTTGTCCAGGTACAATTTCCAGCAGGTTGTTGGGATGGGTCAAGGCTGTGAATGGAAGGCTTTGATGCTGAGCTCGGACACTTTGACTTCATTCTGTAGACCAGTGGGGAACACACTGGGTCACCTGGACAAGAGGCTCACTTTCAGATTAAATGGGTCTCATGTTAGAGGGTGTCCCAGGTGGCTCAGATATGCCCCACTTGAGCAGAATCACATCTTCAGGAGTAGAGGAGCCCTTTGTGCTTTTGAGCAAAGAAGTGCTGTGAACAGGACTGAATTTGAACAAAGAGATACAGGGGGGTTGAGTGGGAAGCTAAACCAGAGCCAGTAGTCCAGAGAGGAGCCTTGAGAACAGGCAGCCAGACCAACAGGCCACTTGAGGAAGACTTGTGGCCGAGGGAGCGGGCCTGCAGGAGGAGCAAAACACAGAGCTATTTCCATGGCTAACTGGGGTACTCGCCAGGAAGCCAGATGTCTGTGCTGGAAAATGTCCACACACAGCTGCTCCGAACCCAAGCCAGGGCCTGGCAGTGATGTGTACAAGTAATAAAGACAATGGGGCTGGGCAGGGGCAGAAGGTCTTATGGTGTGATCTGGGGAGGAAACAGACACCTGGATCCTGGCCAGGTCATGAGAGTCTCATTACCCCAAACTCTCCTCCAGGGTGCCCTCTTGCCCACCACCCACTGGACTCAATACAACAGTCGTTTCTGTCTCAAGCCAGCAGGAAGGTAGCTAGATGGGAGGAAGACGCATGTGCTACTGAGTGAAGACAGAAGAGCAAGAGTAGAACGTGGGAGCTTCCAAGTCCTGAGGAAGCCAATGAGGACCACCCAGGCATGAAGACACCATCACTGGGGAGGCCAGCTCTCCACGTGCATCAGGGATCCCCCATCAGAAATGGCTCTGAACCCTCCCCTGTCTCCGTCTCTCCCACATTGCTATGGTTTGAATGCTATTGTCCTCTCCAAAAAGTTATGTTGAGACTGAATCCCCAATGCAACACTGTTGGGAGATATGGCCTTTTGGGAGGGTTTGGGCCATGGGGATCTTCCCTCATGAATGGATTAATGCTGCTCTAAAAAGGGCTTACAGAGTGGGTGGGGAATTCGCTCTTCTTGCTCTCCTGCTATGTGAGGGCACAATACTTATCCCCACTTTCCTTCCCACTGACCATGAGGGGACACAGCAAGAAGACCTTCACCAAGTGCTAGATGCTGGTGCCTTGATCTTGGACTTCCCAGCCTCCAGAACTGTGAGAAATAAATTTTCTGGTTTTTATAAATTACCTAGCCTGTGGTATTTGTTGTAGCAGCACAAATGGACGAACACACATGCTGTTCTGATGAAGCCTCACTAACCTGCACCCAGTCTGTCTACACCACGTCCTTATTGGGATTCTCTCCTCTTCTTCCCACTGCCATCGCAAATATGACCTTTAATATTCTCTGCACAAACTTCCAGTGGCTCCCTATTGGTCTAAATGCCTTAACAGAACTCTAAACTCATTCATCTTCTGTCTTTGTGAGTCCCGAGGAAAGGTTGGGGTTCATTTCATCCACTCACCCAGGAAATAGACACCGTTGAAATCACTTTTTTGCCGAAAACAGAGCAGTCTCCTGGAAACTGACGACTGTTGGGGATGGGAGGGTATTTTATTTCATCAAAGATAAAGCCAATTATTTTAAGAGTATTTCCATTTTCTCATTCATGGGGGATTCTCACTTCTGTCTTATCCAGGCTTTCTAGGTCTAGTTCAGTTACGGTCAGGAAGCAGTTTTCTCCCAAAGCTATTCTCTGGGTGTCTTCTCTCATCTGTACATAGTTTTGGGAACTGACCAAGGTGAAACCCACCACCGGAAGGGGGTTTCTTTATTTCCCTTTTATTAAAGTTTGGCTCTGGCTGGTGACAGGTATAAGCATATCAAACATCACAGAAAGCACACACACTGGCCCACAGAGGCATTTTGAGGCCCTTTGCTGGACACCTGGGAGGGGCAGCCTATCTGTCTTCTGCTCTGCCCTTTCCCACTGTGTTCTGGAAGCATAGGCAAGCATTCCACAGTATCCTGCGTGCAGCTGGGGATGCTGGGCTGAGCACATAAGGAGCTAGAAGGAGAGTGCCCAGGCAAGACCTTACAACTTCAAATTCTAAAACTATGGTGGGGAAATGGCCAAATCAGGATCATATCTTTTATGGATGTAGCCCTTCTGTTAGCATCTGATAAATCCTCTGTTCACTCCTGAGATAAAGTGGGAGGGCCATTACTCTTGCTTTCGAACCCCAAGTAAGATAACCCACACAGGTTGGGACATCAGAGAAGAGCCAAAAGACCACAGAGCCTGGCTATTTTTCTGCCGATGAGAAGTTGCTTCCTTTTCTCAAAAGACATCATATTGGATGGGCTCATCCCCACCTTTCCAGCCTTTTTAGCCTCCTTCCTCACCCATCTTACCCTTTAACCCAGGGACTAAAGCAATTGTCCCCAATATAACTTATTCTTCAGGGCCCATGCTTGAATTGTTTGCTCAGCATACATTATCCTCCCAGGAAAGGTATTTCATACTCTCCAGGATACAATTCATCTGACACTTTTCCTTCTTCCAGAACACTCCTGTCTATCGCTTGGGTTTACTCAATCCCTGCCCAATCCTCCCACAATATTTGGCTATGCCTGTCGCACAGCGCCCATTGCTGTAACAGCAGTATTGGTGATAGTGGAGCAGCAACGACAGTACCATCTACTGAGCATTTACCCTGCCCACACCTAATGTAGAGTCTGTCCTAATGTCCGCCCAAAGGGACAGTGCAAGATGTGAGTGGTCTGGTCATCTGTTGCTGTGGGATAAGCCACTTACAACTTTGTTGTTTAAAATAAAAAGTCATTTTATTTTTTATGGCCAGCTTGTCTGAGAGTTGACTGGCTTCAGCTAGCTGGTTCTCCCTCAAAGTCTCTCCTATGGTTGCAGTAGATGGTGGCTGAGGCTGGAATCCTCTGACCACTCCCACACTCATGTGTGGCGCCTGGGGTGGGGAGACTCAAACAGCTGGGGCTCCTTAGGCATCTCTGTCTATCTCTCCATGGTCCTCTTGTGAGCTTAAGTTCTCTCATCTCTAAAATAGTAATGAAAATATGAAGTATCTCGGGGGATTGTTGTAAAATTCAAGCGAGCAGGTAAACACTTGAAAATATCAGCTGATACAATGACAGCTGTTATCATTATCCGGAAGACTTGGATGATGCAGAAAATCTTCAGATACTTAAGAGCTATCATGGGCATAAAGAACAACACTTGTCTACACTCCTTCAGAGAGGACTGAGACCAGTGGATAGAAGTTATATGGAAGAAGATTCTGGCGCAATCTCTAACAATAAAATAGCTCCGAGATGGAACAGGATGCCATGACTCAAAATAAGTTCTGAGTTATTGAGTGGATTCAACACAGTCTGGCTGACTATTGCTTAGGGAGTGGCAAAGGGGGTGTCCACTCTAAATGGAGGATTAGCCCAAGTTACCTGTAGGTCTTTTCTAACTCTGACTTCCTATAAATCTCTGAATCTGTTTGATTGCATTGATGGAACCAAGAACATACAGTGTATATATCACTCTATTTCTTCATCCAGGTATTCATTTATTCAAAAAATATTTCTTTTTTCTTTTCTTTTCTTTTTTTTTTTTTTGAGACGGAGTCTTGCTCTGTTGCCCAGGCTGGAGTGCAGTCGTGTGAGCTTGACTCACTGTAAGCTCCACCTCCCGGGTTGACGCCATTCTCCTGCCTCAGCCTCCTGAGTAGTTGGGACTACAGGCACCCGCCAGCATGCCCGGCTAATTTTTTTGTATTTTTTAGTAGAGATGGGGTTTCACCGTGTTAGCCAGGATGGTCTCGATCTGCTGACCTCATGATCCACCTGCCTCAGCCTCCCAAAATGCTGGGATTACAAGTATGAGCCATTGCACCTGGCCCAAAAAATATTTCTTGATCATCTTGTGATAATTCGTCTTGTGCCAGGTCCTGTGTTAGGCACTGTTGATAGGGTAGTAATTGTAGCAGCACCATGAATATATAAGCTACAGGAACCTCATCCTAAAATCTGGTGGAGGATACAATTTCAAAACTGTGCAATGAGAGAAATGGTCCACTGGGAAAGAAACCCAAGGGCCTCCAAATCCCAACCGTGAAAACGAGGAAAGGGAAGTATTTCTAAAAGAAGGTAGACAATTGATCCTTAAATAACTTGGGTTTGAACTGTGCAGGTGCATTTATACATAAATTTTCTTCCACTACTGTCACCTTTGAGATAGCAAGACTAACCTCTTCTCTTCCACCTCCATAGCCTACTCAATGTGAAGATGACAAGGATGAAGACTGTTAAGACGATCTGCTTTCACCTAATGAATAGTAAATATATTTTTTCTTCCATATGATTGTCTAAATAACATTTTCCTTTTTCTAGCTTATGTTATTGTAAAAACAGTTTGTAATACATATAACATGCAAAATAGTGTTAACTGATTGTTTACGTTATCCGTAAGACCTCTGGTCAAGAGTAGGTTACTAGCAGTTAAGTTCTTGGGGAGTCAAAAGTTATGCAGATTTTCAACTGTGTGTCTGGTGGGTCGCCCCTACCTCTCATGTTGTTTAAGGTCAATAATATTTAATTTGAGAACTGAAGGATAAGTAGAACTTATCCTTCCAACTGTGGTTGGGAGTGGGGACGAGAGGTTGGAAAGAAGAGTGAGTCTAGAAGAGGCAATACTACATGCGATGATTCAGAGATGGGAAAGAACATGGTGGAGGGGATAAATATTGCTCTTTATGTGCTCAGGGCACAGGATATGAAGTGGGCAAGGCACCTCTGAAGCACCCTATTGACTATTCAGAGGTATTCTTGTGCCTTTGGTATACATGCTTTCGTCCAGCTTCCCCCTACAGTTTCCATTTAGAAAGTTATTATTGCATTGATGAGGCTTGTCCTAGTAAGGCTGCAATGGAAATGGAGAGAAGGGAGTAGATTTAAAAGATCTTCAAGGAACAATTGGCATGCCTTGAAACGGGAATTGATTAAAAATAGGAGATGAGCAATTAAGTTAATATTTAAAGATGACCAAGATTTTCAGCTTGACAGACACAGGGGAACTGGAAAGAAGAGCTGATGAGAAATGAAAGGTAAGGAATTCACTTTAGAACATGGTGACTCAGAGATAATGGTGGGGCAGGAAATGTCCTCTAGGTAATTACAGATGAGAAGCCAGACACTGAGTGACAGACTGGTCTATATTTACTGACTCAAGAGTGGGTAGGAAGATAGAGCTATGTTTCCATCATGCCAGATAGAATCAGATTTGTACTCCCATCATAAACAACTAGAAAGCTGGACTTTAAAAACTATGAAACACTGGACAACTGGCAGGATAAGACTGTTGTCCCTAAGAAAAGGGAAACAAGTAAGGCAAATCCTTTCTCCCTGGCCATATTTTTCATACTGTAGCATAGAGAAGGGGAACCTAAGTAGACAACAGCAGCCTCAATGAGGTGAAGAGACAAGAGTCAGGAGTTTGGGAAAAATGAGACTGGAAGTTCTGGGGTTAGATGCTGAAGAAAAGAGAATCATGTTGACATAAAGAGCTTCAGAAATCTGCATAGAGATTCTCAGGAGTCAACTGCCAAATGCTGAGCAAGAAACACATCGTGTACAGCTCTACAAGACTTTGAAAGAACTACCAAGGAACTTGAGAATGAATAATTCCTGGAATCCTGAGTTCTGATCAGCCAGAATAGAGACACTTTGTTTAACACTTGTGCCACTCAAGGGAGACCACAGAGTTATGCCTTATTAATAGGGCTATAGATTAAAGGCTACTATAGACTTGTATTAAAAGATGTTAAAAGTAGATCTCAGAGACTGGGCATAGTGGCTCACACCTATAATCCCAGCACTTTGGGAGGCCAAGGTGGGTTGATCACTTGAGCCCAGGAGTTCAAGTCCAGCCTGGGCAACATAGAGGGGCCTTGTCTTTACAAAAAATACAAAAATTAGCTGAGTGTGATAGCATGCGCCTATAGTCTCAGCTACTTGGGAGGCTGAAGTGGAAGAATCACTTGAGCCCAGGAGGTTGAGGCTGCAGTAAGCTGTGTTCATGCCACTGTACTCCAACATGTGCAACAGAGCAAGACACTGTCTCAAAAAGGAAAACAAAATGAAACAAAAAAAACCGAGATGTCAAAAGGATCCACAAATAACCTGACTTTGACCAAAGCAAAACTCCATGTACTCTGAAGGACAAAAAAATGCACACACTTAAAAATGTAATAATCAAAATGCCTATCATTAAATCAAAAATTAGTAGACATGAGAGGAAGAAAGATAATTTGACCAACTATGCAAAGAAAACTTATTAACAGAAGCAGACCCAGAAACCACAAAGATGGTGGAATTAATTATAGACACACTCAAGAATTTAAAGAAAAATACCAAAATAATGAGAAAAATAGAAGATATTTAAAAGCACCCACTGGAATTTCTAGATCTTAAAATATAAAGTATCTGAAATGAAAAATTCCCTAGATCAACTTAACAGCAGATTCAATGAGTAAAAGGAAAAGATTGGTGAATTTGAAGATATGTAAGTATAAATTACCCATTTGAGACATACAAAGAAAAAAGACTAAAAAAAAACAAAAACAAAAACAAAAAAAAAAACCACAACAGGACAAAGCCTTATTGATCTGTTAGTGATCTGTAGGGCAAAATCAAGAAATCAAGCAGTGTCACATATGTGGAAGCCCAGAAAGAGAGAATGGAAAGAGGTCAAATATTTGAATGAATAATGGGTGAAAATTTTTTCAGTTTGATGAAAATATAACCCAAAGATCTAAGAAGCCAAGTAGATCCATCAGGAGCCTAATTCATCGGGATTAACATAAAGTAAACCACACAAAGACACATTATCACCAAATTGCTAAGAAAAAAAAAAAAAAAAAAAGAAAAAGTGATAAAGTGAAAATCTTTAAAATATTCAGGGTAAGAAGACACCTTTCATATAGGGCAACAAAGATAATACATATTATAGACATCTCATTGAAAACAGTTCAAGACAGAAGACAAGGAAATTAGATCTCTGAAATTCTGAATTTAAATAAAAGAGAAACGTTAAACCTGAAATTCTATACTCAGAAAAAATATTCTTCAAAATAAAGGGGCAATAAAAATTTTAGAGACAACAGAAGCTGAAAAAATTCATGATCTGCGGACCTGCACAAAGAAATACTGGAACTTTTGTGGCTGAAAGAAAATGACACCAAAAGGAAACTCATATTTTCTCAAAACAATGAAAAACATAAATGGTAAATATGTGGGTGATACAGTTTGGATCTGTGTCCCCACCCAAATGTCATGTTCAATTGTAATCCCCAGTGTTGGAGGTAGGGCCTAGTGGGAAGTGACTGGACTGTAGGCAGGGTTCTCCTGAATGGTTTAGCACCATCCCCCCTCGGTACTGTATAGTGAGTGAGTTCTCACAAGATCTGGTTGTTTAAAAGTGTGCAGCACCTCCCCCGCCCCCGCCCTGGCTCCCCTCACTCCTGCTCTACCCATGTAAAATGAGCCTGCTTCCCGTTTGCTTTCTGCCATAATTGTAAGTTTCCTGAGGCCACCCCAGGAGCCAAGAATCATGCTTCCTGTATAGGCTGCAGAACTGTGAGCCAATTAAACCTGTTTTCTTTGTAAATTATCCAGTCTCAGGTATTTCTTTACAGCAGTGTGAGAACAGTGAGTAATACAGTGAGTAAATACAAAACATTTTATTCTGACTTTTAAAAAGATAACTTACTGTTTAAAGCAAAAAACATAGTTTTCTGCAGAGACTAAACAAATATTGAAGTAAAATATATGACAATATTAACACAAAGAATGGTAGGGAGAAATAAAAGTTCATTTTTGTAAAGTTTTCATGTTACACATGAAATGGTATGATATTAGGATGAATTCAGACAAGGGTTAGTCGAAATGTGTATGGTAAGCCCTACATAAATAACTAAAAAATTAAAATAGAGGTATAGCTGAGATGGAAATAAAATGGAATACTAAAAGATACTCAGTTAATCCAAAGTATGGCAGAAAAAGATGGAAAATAAAAATTTAAAACACAGTTTCTAGTTCAGCCTAACAAAAGTAAAAAGCTGAATAGATGGAAAAGATCAGCAACTCTTCTTAGATCCATAAAAGAAGTAACATCACAAGGAAACCATTGCCCTCAAAATTGGAGAGACAGATGGTAGATACAGAAAATCACAACACAGGAGAGCACAAACCTCTGCAGAAACCAGGGCCAAGGTAGAATAACTGATTAACCTGAGGCCTCATAGTGGACGAGTATGAACGATTAAAAAAAAAAAAATCTAAGGTTTTCACTGGGGCCCCCAAACTTTTTTGAATTTCAGCTCCTGGAAAGAAGGTCTTAGCGAAGGCGATAAGGCAAGAAAAGAAAAGTACATGGATTGGGAAGGGAAGGAGTAAATAAAACTGTCTTTGTTCACAGGTAACGTGTTTATCTACATAGAAAATCCAAAAGAATTGACACACACACACACACACACACACACACACACACACAACACTGTTGGAAATAATAAGTGATTATAGCCAGGTTATAGAATATAAGATTAACATACAAAATTTAATCATTTTCGTATATACCGGCAATGAACACCTGCAACTTGAAATTAAAAGTAAAATAACTTACATTGGCACCCCCCCCCAAAATAAATACTTAGATAGAAACCTAACAAATTATGTACAAAATCTGTATGAAGAAAATGACAGAACTCTGATAAAATAAATTGAATAACCTAAATAAAGGAGAACTAGTCCATGTTCATGGATAGAAGGACTCAATATCGTCAAGATGTCAGTTCTCCCCAACTTGATCTATAGATTCAATGCAATTCTGATCAAAATTCCAGGAAGTTATTTTGAGGACATTGACAAGCTGATTCTAAAATCTATATGGAAAGGCAAAAGGCCACAAAGTGCCTCCACATTACTGAAGAAGAACAAAATTGAGAGAATGACATCACCCAACTTCAAGACTTATTATAAAACTGCAATAATCAAGACAATGTGGTACTGGTGAAAGAATTGACAAAAAGATCAATGGAACACCTAGAGAGCACAGAAGTAGACTCACATAAATATAGTCAGTTGATCTTTGTCAGAGGCATGAAAGAAAATACAGTGGAGAAAAGATAACCTTTTTAACAAATGATGCTGGAACAACTGGACATTCATAGGCAAAGATATAAATCTAGACACAGACCTTACACATTTACAAAGATTAACTCAAAATGTAGGATGCAAAACTAAATTCCTAGAAAACAACATAGAAGAAAATCTATATGACCTAGAGTTTGGGAATGATTTTTTAGATACAATACCACAGGCATGATACATAAATGAAAGAACTCATAACCTGGATCTGAACCAAAATTAAAATTTTCTGCTCTGTGAAAGACACTGTGAAGAGAATAAAAAGATAAGCTGCAAACTGGGTGAACATATTTGCAAAAGACACATCTGATAAAGGACTGTTATTCAAAATATACAAAGAACTCTTGAAACTCGACAATAAGAAAATGAACAACTCAATTTAAAAATGGGCCAAAGGCTTTAGCAAACACCTCACCAATGAAGATATACAGATGGCAAATAGAATATGAACATATTCTCCACATTGTAAGTCATTAGGGAATGCAAACTAAAACAGTGAGATACCATTACACACCTATTAGAATGTCCGAAATCCAGAACACTGACAACAGCAGATGCTGATGAGGATGTGAAGCAACAGGTACTCTCATTGACTGTTGTGACAATGTAAAATAGCACAGTAACATTGAAAGACAGTTTCATGGTTTTATGCTGAACACATTCTTAACAGAGTCAGTAATTGTGCTCCTTGGTATTGACCCAAAGAAGTTGAAAGCTTATGTTCACACAAAAACCTGCAAACAGACATTTATAGCAGCTGTATTCATAATTGCCATAACTTGGAAGCAAGCAAGATAATCTTCTAGTAGGCTAATGCGTAAATACTCTGTAGTACATTCAGACAATGGAATATTATTAGCACTAGAAAGAAATGAGCTATCAAGCCACAGAAAGACATAGATGAATTTTAAATACATATTACTAAGTGAAAGAAGCCACTACGAAAAGGCTACATACATATTATATAATTCCAACTACGTGACATTCCAAAAGACAAAACTATGGAGACAGTACCATTATCAGTGGTTTCTAGGGGTTGAGGGGAGAAAGAGAGAGATAGGCAGAGGATTTAGGGGGCAGTGAAACTATTCTGTATATATTGCAGTGGTAGATACCCATCATTATAAGTTTATCCAAATTCATACAATGTATCCTACCAAAAATCAACCCCATGTAAACTATGGACATTGTGTGATAATGATGTTTCAATGTAGGTTCATCCGTTCTAACAAACGTACCATTCTGGTGGATGATATTGATAATGGGGAGGCTACGTATGTGTGGGGGCAGGGGCTATTTGGGAAATCTCTGTACTTTCTGCTCAGTTTTGCTATAAACCTAAAAGTGCTCCAAAAATAAAGTCTGTTTCTTTAAAACAGAAAGAATGACACATATGGAAAACAAACAGAAGGATAATACATTTAGACTTAACCATGTTGGTAATTACATTAAATGTAAATAGTTGTGATATTCTATTTAAAAGGTAGAGATCATCGAACAGAAAAAAAAAGAAAAAGAAAAAACTAGTGGTCTGCTGCTAAATGTTTAACAACCAGCTGCCCAGAGGAATAAATGTCCTAATTTGCATCAATTGTGGGTTTTGTGGTGTAAAGACTTCCACTATGATCAATGTCAAGGTACAAGGTGACATCTACCATCTTGCAAAATTCCTGAAGATGTAACAATTAGCTCTTGTGAGTCAGTATGTGCTGGCCCCAGCACATCACTGTTAAAAACCCATCTATGTACTGTTTACAAGAAATACACTATAAATATAAAGACACTGATAAGTTGCAACTATAAAAAATGGTAAAAGATGTACAATGTTACTAACAAGCATAAGAAAATTTGAGTGGTTACATTAATTTCTGACATAGAAAATTTTGATAAAAAGGGTATTTTATGCTAATAAAGGGATCTACTTATCCAGAAGACATTATGGTTCTAAATATTTATGCAACTAATGACAGAACTTCAAAAGACACTAAGGAAAAACTGACAGAACTGAAAGATAGATGTACTTGGAATTATAGTTTCAACACTCCTTAGTATTGACAGGACAATTTGACAGGAAATCAGGGAGGATACAGAAGATTTGAACAACACTCTCAATAGCTTTGACCTTTTCGACATTCTTCAAAAATTATATCAAACAACAAAATAATATGTATATTTATCAAGTGCACATGCAACATGCACCAATATAAACCATGTACTGGGCCATAAAACAAGTTTCAATAAATTTAAAATATTTTAAATCATACAGACTATGTACTCTGATCACAATAAAATTTTATTCAAAATGAAAAACAATAGCATGTTTGCATTGTATCTAAACATTTAGAAATTAACACTCTCAAAAATTAGAAGAGACATTAGAAAATATTTTAAGCAGACTACAAGGAAAACATGAAGAGGAAATCACAAAGGAGAATTAGAACACATATGGAACTGAATGAGGATAAAAATACAGCATATGAACGTTTGAGTGATGCAGCTAAAATAGTGCTTAGAGGAAAAGTTATAACTTTGGATATTTATATTATAAAATAATCAAGTTCTAAGAACAATCATCTAATTTTTCACTTTACGAATTTAGAAAAAAAAAAAGAAATTAACCCAAAAGTAATATAAAAATAATAAAAACGAGTGGAAATCAAGAAAATAAAATATTGACAAACAATACAAATCAATGAAACAAAAATGAGTTATTTGAAAATATTTATAGAAACCATCAACTCTAGCTAAACAAATCGTGAATAAAAACAGATAAAATAACACATCAGAATAAAGATGGGACACAGATACTCCAAACATGAAAAAGGCAATAAGGGGGTATTAGGAACAACTTTAGGCCAATAGGATGAACAATGTAGATGAAATGACAAATTCCTTAACAGATACGAGTGACCAAAACTGATACGATAAGAAAAAATTTGGATAGCTCCATACCTATTAAGTCAATTCACAACTAAAAACCTTCTACAGTGAAAAGGCCAGGTCCAGATGGTTTCACACTGGTAAGTAATAATAATGCCAGTTCTGAAGAAATAATACGAATTCCATACCTTTTTCACAAGATAAAATAATAATAATATATACTGCCCCCTCATTTATGCGTTGGAGCCAAACGAGACTTTACCAAGGAAAACACACACACACACACACACCCATCCTGTAGACCAATATCCCTCATTAACATAGATGCAAAAATCTTTAATACAAACTTACTATACCAAATTCAGGTATACATAAAAAGGGTATACCAACTGGGTTTATTCAGGGATGAGGTAGGTCTAATATTTCAATCAATTAATATATTTCATCATATTAATAGAAGAAAGCCCATAAGATCATTTCAGAAGCATTTGGCAAAATTCAACACCTATAATGTTGAAAACTCTTATCAAGGTAGAAGTCAGACGAAACATTATGAATTGATTAAGGGCATTCAAAGCATAAACAAAAGCATATTGCTGAAATCACACTGAATGATGAAAACCTGACCATTTATAAAAACATAACAAGGAGATGCCTATTCTCATTATTTCTATTTGCTATGTTGTTGGAGATCCTAGCCAGTGTAACAATACAAAGAAAATATATGAAAGGCATACAAATTGAACAGGAAGCAGTAACATTGTCTTTATTCACAGATTTTCTACTATGAATGTAGAAAATGCTAACTAAGGGATGTCTAAAAACATGACTAGAATAAATAACTAAATTCAACAAGTTCTCTGTAAATGAAATCAAAATATAAAATCAAATTTATCTCCATATAATGGCAGCAAAGAATGAAAATGAGACATAAAACAGCATCATTTACAATAGCATCAAAAAAGTGAAATATTTAAGGATATATATTCAATATAGTTGTATAATTATATAATGTATATTATATCAAATATATAAAATATGTAAATATTTGGGGATATATGTTTACATACATATGTATATTAAGTGTACACTAAAAAATTACTGAACTTTGCTAAAAGAAATTAAAGATCTACATACATGGAGAAAAGTATCTTGTTCAAAGATTAAAAGACTCAATATTAAGATGTTAATTCATCCCAAATTGACCAAAATTCAACATAACCCCATTTAAAACCCAGCACATTTTTTTTTTTAAAATAACAAACTGATTGTAAAATTTACTGGAAATGCAAAGAAAACCTAGAATGGACAAAATAATTTTTTGAAAATAGAATAGCAACATAAGAGACTTACTGCTTCTTGATTTCAACATGAATTATAAAGTCACAGTAATCATGACAGTGTGGTATGGGCATAAGGATAGACATATAAGTCAATGCAACAGCACAGAGATCTAAGAAGTAAGTTCACATTTCAATGGTCAATTAATGCTCAATAAAGGTGTCAAGGTAATTTAATGGGGAAATGACAGTCTTTCCAAAAATGGTCCAGAGACAATGAACACCCATATACAAAAAAAAAAAGAACTTTCATTTTTATCTTACACCATATGTAAAAATTAACTTGAAATAGATCTTAGATTTAAATGTAAAAGCTAAAACTATAAACTTGGGAATAAAATATAGAAGACGTCTTCATGACCTTGAGGTAAGCAAAGATTTTAAGAGATACCAAAAGAACAAAGCACAAAAGAAAAAATTATGAATTGGACTTCATTCAACGTTAAAAACTTTGACTTCTCAAAAAAGAAAAAACATATCAATAAGAAAATAAGGCCAAGCTAAGCCATCATATCCCCAGTGACCTGCACGTATACATCCAGATGGCCTGGAGCCACTGAAGAGCCACAGAAGTGAAAATAGCCTTAACTGATGACATTCCACCATTGTGATTTGTTTCTGATCAATGTACTTTTAATCTCCCCACCCTTAAGAAGATTCTTTATAATTCTCCCCACCCTTGAGAATGTACTTTGTGAGATCCACCCCTACCCCAAAACATTGCTCCTAACTCCACCACCTATCCCAAAACCTGTAAGAACTAACGATAATCCACCACCCTTTGCTGACTCCTTTTTTGGACTCAGCCCGCCTGCACCCAGGTGAAATAAACAGCCATGTTACTCACAAAAAAAAAAAAAGAAAATAAGGCCAAGTCATTGACTAGGAGAAAACACCCACAATATACATTCCTGACAAAGAACATGTATCCAGACTATTTAAAGAACCCAATAAAATTAGACGAACAACTCAGTTTTTAAAATGTGCAGAACAATTGGATGCATCACAAAGATGAGTGACAAATAAACACATGAAAAGGCACTCAGCGTCCTCAGTCATCAGAACATACAAATTAAAGTGTGTAAAGAGAGATACCCCTTTGTACCTCTAAAATGGCTAAAATGGAAGTGAGAATCCCAAGTGTTCCAAGGAGGTGCATCACCTGGAATCTGCACGCCTTGCTGGTCATGAGCAACCACTGTGGAAAATGGTGTTGATAACTTCTTCTCAGCTAAACATACACTTACCGTGCAATCCAGCAATGCACTGCCAGATGTTTACCTAAGAGAAATGAAAATGCATGTCCACAGAGATGCACTCACAGGTGCTCAACGCCACTTTATTCATAATAGCGGAAACTGGGAAAGAGCCAGATGTTCATCCTCAGGTGAAATAATAAAGAGAAGACAGATCCACATGCAGAAATACTAGTCAGCAACACAAGAGATCAGAATACGGATAGATATGATGAATAAAAGAGAAGATAGATCCACACACAGAAATACTAGTCAGCAACACAGGAGATCAGAATACGGATAGATATGATGGTATGGAGGAGTAAAGCAAGGCAAACAAAAACAGAAGCACACACTGTATGATGTTACTTCTATGAAATTCTAAAATAGACAAAAATAGCCTTTGATGGCACAAAGCATATCAGAGTTTGCCTGGGGTCAAGGGTTGGGGGTGAGGTGGTTGATCGCTGAGTAACATAAGGCAACTTTTGGGGGTGGTAAAAATATTTTATATTTGTCAGTGATGGCTACACATTTGCCAAAACTCATCAAAAGTCTACACTTAAAATGAATAAGCTTTATGGCTTTTAACGTACACATCTGTAAAGTTAATTTTTTTTTTTGACACAGGGTCTTGCTCTGTCACCCAGGCTGAGTGCAATGGTGTGATCACAACTCCCTGTAGCCTTGAGTTCTTGGGCTCAAGCAATGCTCCCACCTGAGCCACCTGGGAAGCTGGGACTACAGGCCTGTGCCACCACTCTTGGCTAATTTTTTTTTGTTTTAGAGCAGGGTCTTGCTATGTTGCCCAGACTGGTCTCGAACTGCTGGGCTTAAGTGATCCATCCTCCTGCCTTGGCCTCCCAAAGTGCTGGCATTACAGATGTGAGCCACCATACTCTGCCTAAAGCTGATATTTTAAAGTACAAAGGGTATTCCAGGGGCAAGCATGAAGAATTAGATGCAACAACACAGAAGCCTGCAGGGGCAACTGCAATCCGTCTAGCATTACAGTCTACAATATGAAAAGGAAGACCCAGCAGAACCCACAGACAGGGGAGCAAGGTCTCCACCTATGGCCCTCAAGTGGTCGACTAAGAATTAGATGTATCTCGTGAATGTTGACTAATGAAGGGTTTCAATCAGGGACTAAGGTATGATACTTGTTTCCCATACTCACATCTGGCACTCGTGTGGATAATAAGTTATAAGATTAAAACCACCTTTGCAAAATTATGACTGAGACAGTGAAAGAGATCTAACTTAATCAACTCCATCCTGCTTCTAACCTCCAAGCTGCCCTTGTTCATTCATGAACTGACTTTGGGAGAAACTTAGCTTACAGTTCATAGTTTAAAAAGGCAATAACAACCCTTTCCCAAAGCAGACCCCCTTCTTGCCTGGGGACTAGACTACCTTTGTAGGACTAACATTAGCCACAAGATTAGAAGTGATGGTTTAGGAGTCATGCAGCTAGAGGCTACAAGATTCTGACCCTCCCTAAACTGCTCCTAAGATCAGTGCTTGAGATATTTTGCAGACCCTGCACTTGATGGATCAGCTGGCACCACCCAGATCTATTAACTGCCTCATCTGATCTTGTGGCCCCACCCAGGAACTGACTCAGCACAAGAGGAGAGCTTCGACTCTCTGTGACTTCATTCCTGACCAATCAGCATACCTGGCTCACTGGCTTCCCCCCACTCACCAAGTCGTCCTTAAAAATTCTGCACCCCGAATGCTTGAGGGAGGCTGATTTGAGTAATAATAAAACTCTGGTCTCCCACACAGTGGCTGTGCATGAATTACTCTTTCTTATTTGCAATTCCCCTGTCTTGATGAATGGGCTATGTGTAGGTAGTGGGCAAAGTGAACCTCTTAGGCAGTTGCAAGAGGTCAGACAGGAGACTTAGGGATGAAGTTAGATATGTGGAAAGCAGAGGAAAATGAGCACAGCTGAGGAAAAGCATTTAGAGATAAAAAGTGAAAGGATTTGGAAGTTGATTTGCTCAAGGGATAAGGGGCAGACAAGCCATTTGTGATTGTTAATACTGAGTGTCCACTTGACTGAAGGATGCAAAGTATTATTCCCGGGTGTGTCTGTGAGGGTGTTGCCAAAGGACATTATATTTGAGTCAGTGGACTGTGAGAGGCAGACCCACCCTCAATCTGGGTGGACACTATCTAATCAGCTGCCAGTGCAGCTAGAATAAAGCCTGGAAGAAACAGAAGATCCTGGAAGAAATAGACTGGCTGAGTCTTCTGGCCTCCATCTTTCTCCCATGCTGGATGCTTCCTGCTCTGGAACACTGGACTCCAAGTTCTTCAGCTTTTGGACTCTTGGATTTACACCAGTAGCTTGCCAGGGGTTCTGGGGCCTTTGGCCACAGACTGAAGGCTGCACTGTCAGCTTCCCTACTTTGGAGGTTTTGGGACTCAGACTGGCTTCCTTGCTCCTCAGCTTGCAGACTGCCTATTATGGGACTTCACCCTGTGATCATGTGAGTTAATTGTCTTTAATAAACTACCTTTCATATATACATTTATCCTATTAGTCCTGTCCCTCCAGAGAATCCTGACTAATACACCATTAAACAAGCAAATGTACAAATAAAAGAAATTAAGATGAGATAGCCCCATTAAAAAGAGCCAAACATGTTGAACGGACACCTCAGAAGGAGTCTTGTTAAAGAAAAATTATTCAATGACATTTGTTAAGCACAGGAAGGAAGACTCTATTCAGGACCATTGTGATGGGCATAGGGACCGCGGCAAAGGGGTCTTGTGGTAGAAGAGAGAGATTGGGCTCAGCTCCAAATACAACACAGGAAGTGGGCATTTATAGCCAGATAACAGGGAGGAGTCAGTGCATGGAAGATGATTAAGAGGAAAGAAACACCAGGAGTGAGGGGCATTCTGCTAACAAGATCACCTAATAGGATCCTTGCTGAAGGCAGGCCAAGGTGATCAGACCTCACCTCGGGGAGGGTGGAGAATGAGGAAACTGATCAGATATCACTGAGGGTAACCAGCATGGTGTGTTCTGGCTAAACTGTTTTTCAGGGTTTTTTGCTAAAATATAATTTTGCAAGGAAGTGCACAGATGGGCCAAGGAGAAGATTCAGGAGCCTGACTAAAGTTTGGTCAAGCAAAGAATCTTTCCTAGTATCAACCTATGGCCAATAAACACATTTAAAAAATGATCAGAGGAATGCAAATGAAATCCACTAGAATATGTCACTTTGTACTGTGTGATTGGCAAAAGTTACAGTCTGACATCATCAAATGTTGGTTGAGGATGCAGAGCAACAGAAATACATGTTGATTGTTACAACTCTTTTGCAACACAGTGGAGTGTGATCTACTAAAATTGAATATACACATTTCCTATGACATTGATTTCACTCCCAGGTATATACCCCAGTGCCTAAATGCACCTGTATATGTATACAAGATTGTCCATAGCAGCATTTATTATAATAGCCCTGTTAACCTTAAATAATGAGATTCAGGAAATATGATGAAGCTGAGAGTTTATTTGAGTACAAAGCTTGAGAACAGTCTCCCTGAAAATACAGACTCCAAAAGAATAGGTCAGCATTCCAAAGTGGGGAGGTTAAGGTTTCCTTTATACAGGCTGTTGACAGGGTTGCAACACCATACAATGTCAGTACATATGTTATAGTGATTTGGTTGGTTACACCTCACTATATTCCATGGAAGATCACTTTAGCACTACATGAAGAGGGGTGATGATCTGAGGGGTCTTACCTCTAGTGCCACAAGGCCTTTCCTATTCGTTTATAGGAAAAAGCAGAAGTTGTAGCTGCATGCTATGTGACTCAGGCCACATAGCCACTTTCCTCTCAAGGCTCAAAATAAAGTTTCAACAGCTTTATGTTTGAATTATTTACTTTCACAGCCCACACTGAAACAAACCAGATTTCCATCACTGGTAGAATAGATACATGAATTGTGTATATGCTTATGAAAAAATACTTAAGCATGCGTGTAAAATGAACGAAGTACATCTACACGCATGGATGAGTCTCACAAATGTAATTTTGAATGAAAGAAGTCAGATGCAACATAAGACACATTCTGTTAAGTTCCACAACAGGCAAAGCTGATGTCTGGTGTTTAGGGATACACACTTAGGTAGCATAACTATTGCAACAACAACAAAAGCAAGAAAACTGTCACAATAAAAGTCAAGATGATGGTGTCAACCTAAAATTATCAAAAGAGTTAGAATCTAGTTTAAAGAGGGTTTATTCAAGCCCAAAGTTTGAAGACAGGCTGCTCAGGAAAGCACAGATGCCAAAGAGTAGAAGCCAGTCTTCCACTGACTTTCATTCAGTCTTGTAAAGTGTTGAACCTCGGGGCTGTGTATATAGACAAATTTTGGGGAAGCTTAACAGAATGTGAATGTCAGCATCTTTCTACGTAAGCCTTAATGGATAGTTACAATGATCTTATTAGTCAAGGTGGTCTTTTCCTTACGGGAAAGGTATATTAACCTTCCACACCGAAGATGTAAGAGTCATGGGACTTGGTGGCCATCTGGTCAGACTTAGGTACGGGACAACAAATAGGCACTTAATCTATAATAAAGATCAGTGATTGAAAGAGGGGAGCTCTGGTCTCTGTCTCTCCTAGTCATTTACAGAACAAGAGCAGTGAGGAAGACAGTTATGCTATAATCTAAGAAGCAGAATTGGAAATACGCTACTGACTCAGTCTCCAGGGCTTACCTTCCCCCTTGGCATAATCAATTTAAGGAGTCCTGAAATTTTATTTTCTCTTTACATTGGCCACTCCTATTGAAGGAATCCTAAGGTCCTTCTGGGGTGCTAGTAATATTCCATGTCTTGGTTCAAATGATGGTTACGTGGTCGTGTACTTCAGAACTATGTATTAATTTGAGCAGTGATGTTTCATACACTGTTCTTTATGCAAATGAAAGTATTCAGAAAACATTACCCCAAACATGCTGCTTTGGGTGCTGACTACTTCAAACTGAAGGCACTTGGGAAGCAGCAAATGCAGGGAGCGGCTTTCTCTGAGCTTCCTTGATCTGCCTAAAGACTGGATTATCCAAAAGGAGCTCCCTTGTAATGAATCATTTCCCCAGAAATTTTATCAACCAGGGAAGATTAACTCTGATCACAGGGGAGAAAACTGGAAGTTGACACCATGCCCAGACTATTACTACCTGACCGACCTTTTATCTGCACAAGACCGCCTTTCTTCACCATACATTTTCTCCTCTTGCCCTGCCATAACCTGTGGTCCCCATCACCCCTAGAACTCCAAGCTCCTGTTTTTTTTCTTTTCATAGCTCAGTATGCTGTCTAAGTTTTAATCATCTGACCCTTCTTGATGTCTAATGTTTTGTGAGATTCCTGTGTGTATATACACAACTAAATATAACTTTTCTCCTGCTAATCTGTCTTATGCCAATTTAATTTGTAGCCCAGCCAAGGAAACTAGAAGGGTAAAGTCATTTTTTGTTCCACTACATATATTATATTTCATGACTTCAACATTTCAACAATGTCAGCAAAATCGGGGTGGTCATTGAAAGTTTTAAACACGCAGGGTCACCAGGGCACAGTGGCATGGGGCACACAGTGCACAATGCCAATGGCATGACTTCCATGGACATCAATGATTCCAAAGGCAGGCAGCCCACCAGGGAAGTGCAGAGCCCACAAGAGACCCTGAAAAGCAGCTCCCAGAGAACGACTGTTCCTCCCTGTGGTCCCTGGCCAGGTCCCATAGCTCTCCCAAGCATACCTCCTGGATTTCCCACGGGACACTCCCAGATGCAGCTGGAATCAAAGCCACAGGTAGTCAGTGCTCCAGGGCCCCTCCCAGGGAGACAGCAAAGGATTTACAGTGGACATGAGAGGCTTTGTCATAAAAAAGACACTAAAATGAAGATGTAACCACAGGAGGGTCTTCCGTACTGGCCCTCTTCTTTTGTGGATGTGAAAACTGGAGTCCCAGAGACACTTGTGGCCTCCTCTTGGTCAAGAGAGAGTTAATGCCCAGGCTTGAAGGAAGCCCTTCAAGGTTCTTCTCACATTGAAGTCAGGCTGTTCCCTTAGGATCCCTGTCCTCTTCATTTCTTATTCTAAATTTGTAGATTAACTCATGTTAATGATTCCTGATGGGTAGAAATGTTATTCTATTAACATATTTGCATAATAATAGGAACTTCAGTGCCTTAATGGGGGAAACTCAAGCCCCAGGGAGGGCCAGTGGAGCAGGAATTGGCAACTCTTGGAGACTTTTGTACTTTTTGCTTATTTAAGAAAAGTCATGGATTCCCTCCCCAGAGAAGGTAACGTGAGCCCAAAACTGTGGACTCTTTGAGGGGATTCACAGACCCCCTCCACCCTACCAACCCATCTGAGGCCCAGACTAATACCACGAGGGAAGCCACTCTTCTCCCCTCCCCACCACCCCAGCTTCAGCCTTGATGACTCTGTGTAGTGGTGACAAGGCACCTTATCATTTGATGGGGGTTGGGAAGAGAGAAAGAGAAGGAGAGATTGAGAGAAAGATTCTCTTCTGTAATTCATTAATAATAATGTTACAAAAGGTAGTTGCTCAGACATGCACAGGGCAGGAGAGGCCCCACCCAACACCAACCAGAAATATCAGGGAATGATCATGTGATGGTCAAGCAGTGGTTAAACCGTTTCTCTAAAATAATAATTGGTTGCAGCCAGCACCAGGGAAAGGCAGTTTCACAATAGAAACATCTGGAACTTGTGATCAGCAGCTTCCTGATAACATCTCAGGAGCTGGGCAAGTCGGTTCAAACATGCGCACTAAGAGGCAAAAATGGTGGAGTTTAACCGGTCTATGACCCCTCCTAGGGACATTTGGTAAGAGAAGAATGCCTTAAGTGTGTATGTACACAGCTCCAGTAAACACACTGCACATGTGGTGCCCCCTCTCCCTGCAAGTGCTGGCAGCCACTGTGCATGCAGACAGCCCACCCCAAGGGAAGAACCAGGAGAGAAGGGACGCAAGGCTCCAGAAGTATGCCAACATATAAGACTCTAAGTCAGAGTTTGAACTGTGCCGTTGAATCTCTCACCTGCTTGGCCCTCTTCCAAGTGCACTTTACTTCCTTTCATTCCTGCTCTAAAACTTTTTAATAAACTTTCACTCCTGCTCTAAAACTTGCCTCACTGTCTCCCTCTGCCTCATGCCCCGTAGCTGAATTCCTTCTTCTGAGGAGGCAGGAATTGAGGTTGCTGTGATTCTGGAGACTACTGCATTCAAGAATTTTTCTTTTTTTCCCTTGTTAAATTAAACTCTGTTAAATTTAATTTGTCTAATGTTTTTCTATTAACAATGTTTAAAGAGGTGTATTCTGAGTCCAATGTGAGTGACCATGGCCTGGGCACAGTCCCAAGAGGTCCTGAGTACATGTGCCCGAGGGGGTCAGGTTATAGCTTACATATATATATATATATATATATATAGAGAGAGAGAGAGAGAGAGAGAGAGAGAGAGAGAGAGAGAGAGAGAGAGATGGAGTTCCCTCTTATCGCCCAGGAGTACAATGGTGTGATCACGGGTCACTGCAACTTCCTCTTCCCGGGTTCAAGCTATTCTCCTGTCTCAGCCTCTGAGTAGCTGGATTACAGGCATGCACCACCACACCTGGATAATTTTTGTTTGTTGTTGTTGTTGTTTTTGAGATGGAGTTTTGCTCTTGTTGCCCAGGCTGGAGTGCAGTGACGCAATCTCCACTTACTGCAACCTCCCCCTCCTAGGCTCAAGCAATTCTCTTGGCTCAGCCTCCCCAGTAGCTGGCATTATAGGTGCCTGCCACCGTGCCCAGATAATTTTTGTACTTTTAGTAGAGATGGGGTTTCGCCATGTCAGTTAGGCTGGTTTCAAACTCCTGACCTCAAGTGATCCACCTGTCTTGGCTTCCCAAAGTGCTGGGATTACAGGCATGAGCCACTACATCCAGCCAATACATTTCAAGGATACAGAAGTTACAGACAAAGACGTAAATCAATATGTATAAGGTATACATTTGTTCAGCCTGGAAAGGTGGGACATCTTGAAGTGGGGCAGGGGTAGGGGGTGGGGAGGGCTTATAGGTCATGATGGTTTCAAAGATTTTCTGATGGCCAATTGGTTGAATGAATTAAGCTTTGCCTTAAGAGCTGAAGTCAGCAGAAAGAAATGCCTGAGTTAAGATAAAGGGGGCTGTGGAAGCCAAGGTTCTTGTTACGTAGATGAAGCCTCTAAGTAGCAGGTTTCAGAGAGAATGGAGGGTAAATGTCTCCTTGGGGAACTTAAAAGGTGTTAGGCTGTAGTTAAATCTCTCCTAGATCAGGAAAATACCTAGAAAAGGAAGAAAATTCTGTATTGAACGTAAATGTTCCCCACAAGAGACAGCTTTGCAGGGCCATTTCAAAATATGTCAAAGAAATATATTTTAGAGTAAAATACTTTGATTTCCTTCAGGGTCTGCTCTCCGTCAGGTGATGCTATACCAGAGTCAGGTTGGAATTTGGAATTTTATTGCCACAAAGAGTCTTTTTGTCCGTCTTATGATCTCTACTTTAACATTAGTTCTGGTCAGTTGTGCCTAAACTCCAAAGGGAGGGGATATAAGGAAGTGTGCCTTACTCCCTTCCTATCATAGCCTGAGCTATTTTTTCAGGTTTCTGTGGGATCCTCTTGGCCAAGAGGGGGTGTCTGTTCAGTTGGTTGGGGGCTTGGAATTTTGTTTGGTTTCCACCAGGAAGGGGCCTTGCCATAATTCATGGGGCTATAGGAAACCTGGTTTACTGTAAAAGCCAGGTAAAAAGCAAGAAACCACAAACAATAACAAAACACCCTCATCAATAGCCATTATCTGAGTCTAATGATTGTTATTAAAGCAGGGAGGAATGTCTGGGATATTTTAAGTGGCAGCCAACATATCATCTTGAGAAATGGAAAGTAGAATTCAGAAGCCTCAAGTTGCAGCCCCCAGCAAGACACAGCAAAATCTTTTGTAAACAGCCCTCCAGCCCCTGCTCTGGGGCCTCCACTTCCTTTGATTCAGACCCAGACCAGATGCAAGTCCTTTCTGTGTGGCAAGCACAACACCAAACCAAGCTGTGTGCTGAGGCCCCAGAGCCATGCCTGAGTGAGCTAGAGGCTCACACAGAGCCCCCTCCTTACCCTCACCCCAGCCCACCTGCAGGCTGCTTGCCACATGATCTGACCTCTGGGGCCACAAGGGTCTGCACACCCGCACTCTGGAAGCGCTCATACAATTACCCACGCCCACACACACATGGATGTCAGAGGCCTTTGCACCAGAGTGACTCTGTCTAGAACAGGTGAGATAGAAATCCGCAGGCCTGGTTTGCAAGGCACAGGTCACAAAGACCCTGCTGATAAAACCTGATGCAGTGAAGAAGCCAGCCAGAAACTGCCAAAACTCACCAAAACCAAGACGGCTGCAAGAGCAACCTCTGGTCATCCTTACTGATTATAATATGCTAATTATAATATATTAGCATGTTAAAAGACACACCTACAGTTTACAAATGTCAGGCAATGTCAGGAAACTACCCTACGTGGTCTGAAGAAGAGAGAAGCCCGCAGTTCTGAGAATTCCCCACCCCTATCCCAGAAAACTCATGAATAATCCACCCTTTCTTTAGCCTACAATCAAGAAATAACCATAAAAATCCCTGCATCCCTCGGGGCTGCTCTGGCACCCTTTTATTCCTTTACTTTCTTGAGAAACTTGCTTTCACTGTACTCTGTTGGCTGCCCTTGAATTCCTTCTTGTAGGAAACAAGAACCCACACGGCCTCCAGGCTGAACCCCAGTTGCGGGCTTTGCTCTGTGACACAGACACACTCGACAGGGCCTCTCAGGTTCACGGGGAAGCCCTCCCCCCACCACATCCATCACACTCACTGTGCACTTCTGGCAACACACAACTCCCATCCCACCCATGCCTAGCCCCTGCCACCTGCCCACAGGCGTGCTCCATATTAACTCAAGGGCCTGCAATGCCCAGGTCCACACAGGCCCCGGCCCCACCTCCGAGCTAAGAGCCCTAAGGCCCTCGCCTTTTCCCTCCTGTTTCTGTTTCTTCCCTTAATACATCTTTCCCCTACAGGGGACTCAACTCCAAAGGGGCTGCTTGCCAGGCAGGAGCAGATAATATCTGCCTGACACCTACTGGCAATAAATGTCAATGCACAGACAGGTTGATGGCTGAGATTGCTTCCTATTGATTGAGGATGATGAAGTTGTGGTTTGGAGTGTGATTTCCCAGTGAAAGCAAAGGGATGTTGCAAAAGGGTATATCCCCCCGACCCCAAACTGATCCCCAGACCCCGAGCTGAGAGGGTGTGCCCAGCATTTGTGCTGGGTGTGCGTGGGTGAGCCGCGTACACAGGGTGGGTACGTGTGTCCCTGTGCCGCTGTCATGGAAGTGGGAGAGTGTGTGTGGATCTACGTGTGGGGAGTGTGGCCGGAACTTCCATCGGTGACATGTGTTGGTGAGCGTGTTACTGGGGCCACGGAATGTCTGTCTCCATCACTAATGGTGTGGATATGTAGGGGTGGCCCCATGAGGGTTGGTGTTCACCTGGGCGAGGGTGTTCATGGGGCCATGAAATGTCTGCGTCTCCGTCACTAATGGAGTGGATATGTAGGGTTGAGGGTGTCTCTTCATTTCCACCCAGAGGTTCCTTCTTAAACTTGAAGTCTCTCCCAGCCAGAGAGGGTAGGAGCCTCTTCCAGCCAGAAGTGGGACTCGAAGCAGGATCAAAGGGCTGGGCAGTGTGGATGCCTTCACTTACAGACCAGTTTCCCCGACCTCTTGGGAAGCTTCATGTTCTAACCGAGAGAGGGAACAATACATCTTAACTAAACACACACACACACACACATACACAGACACGCACATCTTTGCACACTCTGAGACATGCAGGAAAGCAAAGCTCTACCACCCCACAGGGAAAAGTCTACGGGGAGGCAGAAGCAACCTCCGTCGTCTGCCTTCTCTGGGACTTCATGCTGCCAGGACTACAGCCGGGGCTCTGTGAGAACGAGCTGTCCTCCTCTTAGCTCTGGTCCTGGGATTCAGGTGCTAACGGCCCTCATCAGCGTTTTCCCCAAACCAATGTCACTAGCAAATGGCGCTGGTGGTGAAGACAGTGGTCACTGGTGAGTGTTCTCAGTGCGACAGGCACCGTACTGCGTCTTCCATGTGGATGGTCTCCTTTTACTCCGCATGGCAACACTAGCAGTGATGCTATTTTCCTTGCTGGGGCTCAGGTGACAGAGCTCACCCTGGGTCACTTGGGGAAGACTGCTGGTCCTGTCTTCTCTTCTTTCAGTCCTGGCATCTTCCTTGCCAGCTGGGCGGGCAACTGTGGCTGCCCATATGAAGCCTGCGTTTGCTATGCGTCCTCCTGTGTGTTGAGGTCATGTGAGCTCAGTCCAGGCCATGGGGTGCAGATGAAAATGATGTGTGCTGGTTCCAGGGGTCTTCCCTTCAAGGTGCAGCTGTGCGCTCCCTAGTCCTTTGTCCTCCTCGGGCTGGGTGACACCAAGGGCTGGTGCTTCCCGGTGACCCCAGGAGGATGTTGTGAGCTGAGCAGTCACAGCTGCCCTTTGGGCCATGGCTGCATACATCTGAGCTAGACCATGGGAGGGAAAGTTCTACTGTGGTTAGTCTGGGCCCTGTGCAGACTGTTCTCTCATTAGTACAGCAATGGGTACCAGAAATGGAACTGCCATACATGAAATAAAAGGATGCAGGACTTGTCTGTCAGGGAGCAGGCAGTGAGGACCCGGGCCTCGCAAGCTGGAGGCTGGGGTGCTTCAGAGCATCCCCCATACAGTCTTAGGATTCCCGGAACGCCAGCGACAGTCAGCCACAAGCTGAGGAATAATTGGGTGGAAAGAGTCAGAAAATGGGTAGGCAGCTTCCTCTTGATTTTAGCGAAGTCCAAGAGACAAGAGCCAACTGCTCTGCCGGCAGAGACAGTGAAGGAGAGCTCCGCTCAGGGAAGGCCTCTCTGCTGCTACCCACCTGCCAGGTGGACTGAGCGTTCAGAAATCTGGGCCTTGGCTTGAGAGCATCACCTTGTGACCCACACACAACGGGATAGAAAGCGGGCACTTTGGCCTTGAGCAAGCATCCGCTATTAATACTTCCTGGTCCAACTGTAAAGCCAGGATAAAGGGAAAAGGGCAGATTGAGGGCCTTGTAACTCCCCAGCCATGTCTGCGGTTTCTGAAGGTCTCAAAGAAGCTATCATTCCGAAGGGGGGATGAGCCCAGCACAGAGGCCCAAACATGAAAGAGGAGATTCAGGCTTAAGCCTCATGTGAAAATGAGGCCTGTGCTTATGGTTCTGTGGGCCCGAAACAAAACAGAAGCCTGTGAGAGTTTGGGCGAGCTCATTTGGCAAGCAGAGTACAACCTCACCTGCAAATTCCCAGACTGTGAAGAGTCTGGAAGTAACGCCCTGTCTCCCTGAAACTTTAGCTCTTAAGAAGGACATGCTGGCCGGGCGCGGTGGCTCAAGCCTGTAATCCCAGCACTTTGGGAGGCCGAGGCGGGCGGATCACGAGGTCAGGAGATCGAGACCATCCTGGCTAACACGGTGAAACCCCGTCTCTACTAAAATACAAAAAACTAGCCAGGCGAGGTGGCAGCACCAGTAGTCCCAGCTACTCGGGAGGCTGAGGCAGGAGAATGGCGTAAACCCGGGAGGCGGAGCTTGCAGTGAGCTGAGATCCGGCCACTGCACTCCAGCCTGGGCGACAGAGCAAGACTCCGTCTCAAAAAAAAAAAAAAAAAAAAAAAAAGAAGGACATGCTGCAACACCTCCCTCAGATACACAAAGCGGGGTACACCTAAGAGGGGGAAGCGAGAGGCCACGGACCGTGGACAGCGAGCTCCTCCCACCTCCCCCAGAGCAGAACCAGAACTGATAAATGCATTCATCTGGGGGACAAAGATTCTTCAGGATCGTTACATTGGACTGGAAAAAGATGTGGCTTAACACTTGCGGTTACAATCTCCTCTGTGGATGTTATGAAAACATACTGCAATGCCATCACCATAGAACTCGTGATTATTTAAGTGAAGGAACATTAGAAGAGTTAGAAAATATTGGAGAAGCAGTCGAGATGGTTTGGGGCTTGACGTCCTGGTGACATGGGCTCTCAGAGGCGGCATGGGGAGTCAGTGTAATTTTGGCTGGGGTCGCACGTCGTCCCCACTCACAAGTCCCAGATAAGTCAGTTCCTTCCTTTTGTCTCTGTTTCCTGGCAAGTAAAACAAGGCAGTAAGAACGTCAGCTCTGCGTACCTTTTCTGGCTGTCATGAAGATCAGACCGCAGAACGTTGCGGAAGGTGAATTATGCCATGTTCTAGGGAACTGAGCTCTCGCTGATACTGACATGTTTGGGGAGAAAGGTGGAGATCGGCATTTGCAGAGCCCATTCCAATTACTACAGATCAACCCTGAGGACGACCTTGACACCAAGGGGTCAGCTGTTGGGGTTTTTCCATTGTCAGACTCCCTCGCTATTTTTGTGTTGTTCATGGACTCAGAAACACGTCTCCAGCCGGCTCAATACCAGATTCCAGAGTCATAGAGGTGAGAGGTGGGTGAAGTCTCTGCTTTCCTGACACTTGTGTTTTAGTCTTAGAAGTAAACACAGAAGTAGGTGGGACTACATTGAACCAGACCTTCTTCACTGCTTACCAGTCACGGCCTGGAGTCCATTTTTTGGAGCCAGACTCAAAGACATAACATGCCACAGCCATGGCTACGTCTGAGCAGCTCCTTCCTGGTTTGCTGACCAGGACTCCTGTGGGTGACATCATTACAAGGTTGTTATGGTGGTGTTACTGGTTAATATTATCACCACTGTCATTGCTGTTCATGTTTAGACAATATCTGTGTTTCCAAGTACATCCATGACACCCCCTTTCCCAGATAACCACATTTACTCATTTTAATTATTGACAGGGAAGTTAATTGAAATATGGGACTTCCACAGATCCCAGAGTGTTCCAGTGCTCTCCCTTGCTGTTCATGATGACCTTGTATTTACAAGCAATGATCCAGCCTTCCATTCTTGTGACAATGTTCTGATCCCAGCCAATTTAAGTAATTCCGCCAATAAAAATTCCACGAGATGCTATCAAACATTTTATGAGTCCAGACAGACAGGCCCCACTGTGTCTAAACATCTCTTTTTGGAAATCTCGTTGAGGGGAAACAAGCAAGTACAAAGGCCCAGCAGGATTGGTTCTCGAGTCCCCTTTTTTTAGCGTGTAAAACTCCTCAATCTCCCATTCCTTCTCCTATTTTTTTCCTTTATTTTATTTGCTTGAAAATAGGCTGCTAAGTGACTTCTAAGAGCAGTTCTGTTCCACATGGTATGGAGCTGGGCCTCTTTCTCATGAATGCCTTATTTACCAGCTCGCTAAGGTCTCAGGAAAATTGGCATCTTGGCCCTGAGGAAACAGGAGGTTGCTGCAATCCAGCTGCCAGCTGCTCGACCTCGGGGGGTGGGGGAGTAATTGCTGGGTTTCAGTTTCTTCGTTTATAACTTGGGGAGCATAACACCAACCCTCAGGGTTGTCCTGAGGAGTAAATGAGGTCAAAAGAGAAAGCTCCTGAAGCAAAGCCAGGCATGGACAGCAGCCCGGCCAGCGGTGGGCACAAGCTCTCCTGCAACAGCAAGAAAACAGAGCACCCCCTTCTCCTGCTGCATGGCCAGCAGCCTCCCTTACTCCAAGTCAGCACGCCTTTCCCTTTCCCAAGGGGCGGCCCACGGGGTCAGGGCATCCTCTGGGTGCACGAGTGTTTCCTTCCTCCCATCCCCACAGCCCGCCTTGCATAGGAAAAGAAATGGAAAACAACAACGATGATGACAGGGACAACCACACCAAGACATTCCTTTCCGGGAGGAAGCCCATTTTCTGGTGGGGAAGCAGGACTGACTTCAAAATTTTCAGGGTCCAAAGCAAAAGGAAAACATTGGTTCTCCCTATTCATAAATTATTAAGAATTTCAAAATGATGATAGTAAGATATTAAACCTAGCATGAGCCTTTCTAAGCGCAGGGCCCTGAGACCATGTTCGGGTCGCATGTCTGTGAAGTCATCACCAGGGAAAAGGCTGTGCTTGTCACTTGTCACCTGTCCTGCAGGCTTGATTTTGTTCTTACTCTCTTAAGAATCCCAAGGGGTAGGTATTTTTATCCATAGTTTATGGATAAGGAAATGTGAGGGCTTGGAAAATTGAGAGACTTCCCAAGGGGACGTGTCTCCAAATCCTTGCTCTCCTAAGACATTGGGAGTCGGATTTTCTGCAGAACTCCAAGCTGTGCTATGGAGGAAGAGTGGCCAGCACCCAGTCATCCAGCCAAGCCCCAGGGCCTGGATCTGCCTTGGTTGTTAGGAGCACAGTCTCTAGATCCAGGCTGCACATCCCTTCTTGCTACTGAGTTGGCGACTCTGGTGGCCTCAGTTTCCCCACCTGGAAAACAGAGAAAATTATGCCTCATGAAGCTGTAGAGAGGACTGGATGAGTTGGCAAAGGAACACTTTCAGAGCTCTGCCTGGCATATTAGCAATCCTTGCATCCGGAGTGATGGTTCTGCTCTATAACGGCCGTAACTCTAGGGTGGCTGTAGGGTGAAAAGCAAATGGAAAGGAGGGCTGCCTGAGTTGTTCCCATGTCAGCAATCATGAAGTCGAGAGATTGCTGCAATCGTCTGCTAATGTCTGCCATGCTGCAATTGTCTGTTAATGTCTGCCAGGGGTGCTCCTGGATGGTGAGGGTGCTGGTGTTGGTGGAGTTGCTAACTTTCTACTCAAAGTGAATCCACACTTTCCCTCAAATCACTAGCATCTGCAGGACACAGCCAGGTACTCTGGAACATACCCCACATCTCACTCTTTCTTAAGCTCACGAGGACAGGAATGTATGTCTGTTGTGTTCACTGCTACTAGGCTGGTGCAGAAGTAAGTGCGGTTTTTGTCATTACTTTTAATGGAGAAATATTTTAATATTTCCCCAGCACCTAGAACAGTGCCTGGTAGGTTCTCAATAAATATGTATTTGAATGTTGTGAGTAGGTGAACCAAGAAAGACGTTGACTCCAGCTGGATGCCTGGAGAGATGCAGAGACATTCTTCAGTTCTCCACGAGGCTGCCCTGTGGCCCAGCCTAAGAGGCATTGGCACTGAGTGATGATGCAGCCCTTTGTCCCCACACCAACATATGTCCTATAATATACCTTGCAACGTACACACACTGCATGTAAGCTGAGTATATTTTTTTCCTGGAATCTTAAAGAACAAAGAAACATTTCAATGATGTCTCCCCAGTCCCAAAGTTGCATCTCAGGCCATGTGGGCTGCTACAACAGAAGACCATGGACTGGTGGCTTATAAATAACAGATAATTATTCCTCACTGTTCTGAGACTGGAAAGTCCAAGATTAGAAAACCAGCAGATTCAGTGTCTGGTGAGGGCCCATTTCTGGGTTCACAGACGGCTGTCCTGTCACAATGTCCTCACATGGCGGAAGGCGTGAGGGTACTCTTTAGGGCTTTTATTTTATTTTATTTTTTGAGAAGGAGTCTCACTCTGTGTCCCAGGCTGGAGTACAGTGGTGCGATCTCAGCTCACTGCAACCTCCACCTCCTGGGTTCAACAATTCTCCTGCCTCAGTCTTCTGAGTAGCTGGGATTATAGGCAGGCACTATCACGCCCAGCTAATTTTTTGTATTTTTAGTAGAGATGGGGTTTTGCCATGTTGGCCAGGCTGGTCTCAAACTCCTGACCTTAGGTGATCCACCTGTCTTGGCCTCCCAAAGTGCTATGATTACAGGCGTGAGCCACTGCACCCAGCCAAGGGCCTCTTTTATAAGGGCACTAATCTTGTTCCTTAGGACTCCACCTTCATAAGGTGGTCACCTCCCAGAGATCCCACCTCCTAATACCATCACCTTGAGGGTTAGAATTACAACACAGAAACTGTGGGGTACACAAACATTCAGGTCACTTCAGCTGTGCAGCCCCAGGCTTCTTGTCCATGAAACGGGCAACATCTCTGACCAAGGGGTGTACCCTTAGCAAAGAATCTGCTATCCGCCTCAGTGGGTCACTGTATTAGTCTGTTCTCATGCTGCTAATAAAGACATACCTAAGACTGGGTAACTTATAAAAGAAAGAGGTTTAATTGGCTCACAGCTCCACATGGCTGGGGAGGCCTCACAACCATGGTGGAAGGTGAAGGAGGAGCAAAGGCATGTCTTACACAGCAGCGGACAAGAAGAGCTTGTGCAGCGGAACTGCCCTTTTTAAAACCATCAGATCTCATGAGACCTGTTCATAACCATGAGTACAGTATGGGAAAAATTGGCCTCCGTGATTCCATTATCTCCACCTGGCCCCACTCTTGACACGTGGCAATTATTACCATTCAAGGTGAGATTTGGGTGGGGACACAGCCAAACCATATCAGTCACAGGTCAAAAGATTGGGATTATCACAGATCACAGATAAACATTTAGTTATATTCTTATCACTTTTCATCACATGTATGTGTTTCCTGGGGCTCACAACATCAGAATTGATGTGGTTTTTATCTCTCTATTCCCAAGACTGAGGGCAAGGTATGGCTCATACCAGTGGAGAGCTTTGGAGGTGGGAGATGTCATGGGTTAAATTGTGTCCCTCAAAGATATACAAACATCTTAACTCCTAGTACCTGTAAATATAACCTTGATTAGAAATAGGGTCTTTACAGAGATAATCAAGATAAGGTGAGGTCCTAGGATGGGCCCCAATCCCATATGAGTGGTAGTTTTATAAAAAGGGGAAATTTGGACACAGAGACATGCATGCAGGCACACACATGGAAAGCCATGCGATGATGAGGATAGATACTGAGTGATGCTTCTACAAGTGAGGGAACACCAAAAGTTGCCAGCGGCCAACAGGAGGTAGGTGAGAGGCCTGAACAGCCCTCAGAAGAGCCTAGCTCTGCCCACACATTGAGTTTGGGCTCTTGGCCCCTGGAATGGTGGGACAACTGTGGGACAGCACATTTCTGTTGTTTAAGCCCTCCAGTCTGTGCTGCTTTGTCGTGGCAGCCTGAGCAAGCCAATACAGGGGTGTAGCAGATACTGTTGCTGGTCACCAGATATTTCTGGTTCTTCTTTTGGGCATATGGTAGGATCACCCAGATCCTACCTTCTTGGCCCATTCAAGTTGGGGATGGCCACAGGACTTGCTTTGAATAGTGCAATGTGGGCAGAGATATGTGTGTGAATTCTGGATAGAAGCCTCCAAATCCAGTATGTGATTCACCACACTCCCTTCTGCTTGTTTCTATGACAGTGCGAGCATGTTCCTTATTTCCGAGAGGGAGGCTTGGCAGATTCTTTCCCTGAGGGATGACAGTTAGCTCAGGCCCCTACCAACCTGCATTGGACCTTTAATGAATGGGGAACTGTATTAGGGTCCCGTAGAGGGACAGAACTAATGGAATATATATATATATATATATGAGGAATTTATTAAGTATTTACTCACATGATCACAAGGTCCCACAATAGGCCGTCTGCAGGCTGAGGAGCCAGGAAAGCCAGTCTGAGTCCCCAAAACTGAAGAATTTGGAGTCTGATGTTCGAGGGCAGGAAGAATCCAGCATGGGAGAAAGACGTAGTCTGGGAAGCTAGGCTGGTTTCTCTTTTCACATTTTTCTGCCTGCTTATATTCCAGCCTCACTGGAAGCTGATTAGATGGTGCCCACTCAGATTTAGGGTGGGTCTGCCTTTCCCAGCCCACTGACTCGAAAGTTAATCTCCTTTGGCAAAACCCTCACAAGCATACCCAGGATCAATACTTTGCATCTTTCAATCCAATCAAGTTGACACTCAGCATTAACCATCACAAGTCCACCCCTTGTCAACCTGAACCCATACACATTCCTGAGATCATACATAATCTTCAAATAAAGACAATAATAATGTCATAATTATGCCTAACATAATGCAACTTTCCTTCGTACAACCAGAAATGCACCGATCCCCAACCCAAATACTTACAGAAAGATAACCATGCTTAAATGCCGACGTGAAGTCAATAAATCTTATGTCACATGATAAAGAAGAAAGGAAATAAAATAAAGATATTTTCTTAGTACAAGTGTATACGTGTATTACGCATGTACATGCATTGCCGCTTGTGTAGGTACACGTGTGTGCAAGTGTGCACACAGGCATATTGTGGTTTCAGCAATTCCCTCTGGAGTCCTCTTTGAAAGTGGGCAGCCTACCTGTGCTCAGGGGACAGTGTGCCTCAGTTCAACCAAGTCTGAAACAGCTGAGTCCAAGACACCATGAGTGTCTGAAACGAGGCATCCTCCTCCCCATCGGGACTCACAGAACTGCTCACCTGGGACTGAAGTGACCCCCACGTAAAGTGGCCATGTTGTGGAAGAGCTGGTGCCAAGGTTGCACTACGCCTTTCTCACCTGCAATCTCCCTGAGCAGAGGTTAAAAACATGGCAGACTCTCACTTAAGGCGGAAGAATGAAAACAGACCCAGAGCTCAAGAAAACCAGCTACTTTTTGGACAAAATCAGTCTTTATCAGAACGAACCAATTAAAAAAAATGGGTACCTTATTCTACGCAGGACGTTTGTATATTTTGCAAGTTCTTAACAACAGAGAAAAATCTCCAGGTGCCAGGACAGGAAACCTCAAGACAGCTCCCATTTTCTTCAAAATAAACGAGAGGTGTCATTTTTAATGAAGGGAGGAAAAGGATGCCTTTAATCCCCTCTCCACATTCCGTGTCCCTCCCACAAGTTAGGAATCCTCTCTGCAAGCTGCAGAGGAGAAAACAGTATCAGTTAGCCGGGAAGGTGTGAGTAGGGCTTATTAGTCTTTTCAAATTTGTCAGCTAATTGTCTCTAAACTTAAGCTTCTTGTGGGACAGCAGCAGGTTGGACATTGATTCCACAAGCGGCGGCAGCTCCTAACCTTAGCAGGATTTTCAGGGAGCATGGAGGGTCTTCAGAGCTGCCCCATCACCAGGCTCTGTCCCTTTAAACAGGCAGCCAAACTGCAGGACAAGCTGAGCCTCACCCAAGGAACATGGGGTGGGAGGATGGCAGGTGCACCCTGGCACTTCCTGATGCGGAAGTTCTTTGTGAATCTTGCAGAAGGAGCAAAGCTTGGGGGTGTGGCGTGTGCACAGAACTGACCTTGCACATCTCTCCAAGAGGACTGTGCAAGCTGTCATCTGCTGGAGTCAGCAGCTGAGGCCACTGTGGTGGGAGCAGCATGCCCTCCTGCAATCATTCTGGCTCTAAATGTCAGCCACTTCATCACTACCTACCCAGTGGCCTTCAGAATGTTGCACTTTTAAAGAGAAATAGTTAATTGTAAGCCTCCATTCACTCAAGAAGTTTCCTTTGCATGGGGGGGTGGAACTTGGTGACAGGCGGAACTGGAAGATGGCCTTTGAGATTCCGAGCTCCTGGCCTGCGTGCCCTGTATATCCCCACCCCTTAAGTGCAGGTGAGCCAGGCCTCATTAGGTGAGCCCTTTGAAAAGAGATTCTTGGGGACAGAGACAGAAGAAGGCTGAGAGATCTAAAGCTGCAGAGACTCCCTCCTCCTGACCTCCACAGAACAAACTGCAGTGTTGTGAGCGCCACGTGGCAAGGAACAGCAGATGCCTCTAGGAGCTGAGAGTGCCCCAGCTGCCATCCATCAAGGAAGCTGGAGCCTCAGGCCCACATTGCAAGGAACTGAATAGTGTCCACAATGACATGGACTTGGAAGAGGATCCCAGGGTCCAGAAAGGAATGCAGCACAGCCAGCACCTCAACTGCAGCCCTGCGAGACCCTAAGGAGAGAACACAGTTAAGTCATGCCCAGACTCCTGACCTAGGGAATCCGGGAGATAAATAGATCATGTGTTGAGCCTGTGCTGGTACTGTAGCCATTTGTTATATGCCATAGATAGCCAAAGTGTACTTTTTTTTTTTTTTTTTTTGAGACAGAGTCATCCTCTGTTGCCCAGACTGGAGTACAGTAATGCAATCACAGCTCACTGCAGCCTTGGACTACTGGGCTCAAGCAATCTTCTCACATCAGCCTCCCAAGTAGCTGGGACTACCCGCATGCACTACCACACCCTGCTAATTTTTCATATCTTTTGTAGAGATGTGGTTTTATCCACCATGTTGGCCAGGCTGGTCTTGGACTCCTGGGCTCAAGCGATCTGTCTGGGATTACAGACATGAGCCTCTGCACCTGGCCTGCCAAAGTGTGCTTTAAATAGGAGGGGGTGAGTACACAGTTGGCCCAGCAGGGAGGGTGAGCCAGTTGTGCACCACACACCCACACTCCTCTGCGGTACCACCCACCCACTGTCTCCATATCCACGGAGTATATGACAGTTCCAAGACAGGCTTCCTGTGGTGCACGTCTGAACAAGTTCATGCTTTCCTATTAGCATTTTTCAGCTGTGTTTTTCTCCCCAGGATGGTGTGTGCGGCAGGTGCGTGGGGCCGTGACTGCCTTTTCCACCCCTGCACTCAGCCTAGTGTCTCTCAGCTTGGTAAGTACCATAAGACTGGATGGGTTTATAGTTCAGCAACATCGTGGTGGGCACCATAGGGACCCGGGTTGGGGGTGGTGATGAGGGGGAACTTCCAAGCAGCCACTGTGCCCTCCCTAAATTGTAGCAGCCTCAGTTTGGGTGGAGTTGATTCCACTCTCAACTTGGGGTCGGGAGTGGGCTCTGATCCTGCTCACTTTGCCATAGAGATGAGCTCAGGGACAGACAAAAACCCAGCCAGAGGCTAATCTTCACATGGAGTCTCCCTGGCCCCAGGGACTGGTTCACTGGAGTGATGAGGTATTCTGTGGCTTGATGTTTTGAGAAAGAGAAGCATCTGCCTACTCTGAAGACAGCTGATGCACACACACACTCCTGCAGTCACTTGTCCACCATGAGAGAAGTCAGCCTTCGCACGGAGAGGGAACAATCAAAAAACAGAGTCACAGAGCTGGTTCCTTGACCAAACCATAACTGAAAACCATTTACTTGTAGATTATTCTTATTGCTGTACTACCTGAGCTGGGATTTTTATTCCCCATATCGCAAAGCACTCCCAAAAGAACCATGGAGGAAGGGCAGATATTTATTTCCTTTTAATAGATGAGCATGCAAGTTTCAAGTTCTTAACCAAATGGCATTGGAAACTGTTTTAGTTCGTTTTCACACTGCTGATAAAGACATACCTGAGACTGGGTAATTTACAAAGAAAAGGAGGTTTAATAGACTCACAGTTCCACGTGGCTGGAGAGACCTCAAAATCATGGCAGAAGGTGAAAGGCACGTCTCACACCATGACAAAAGAGAATAAACACCAACCGAAAGGGAAAATCCCTTAGAAAATCATCAGATCTCATGAGGCTTCTTCACTACCATGAGAATAGGATAGGGGAAACTGCCCCATGATTCAATTATCCCCTACTCTGTCCCTCCCACAACATGTGGGAATTATGGGAGCTGCAGTTCAAGATGAGATTTGGATGGGGACACAGCGAACCACATCAGAAACCATCAGAGATGGAAATCTTCAAAGGGGTAGAACTGAAATCGATTTTTTTTTCTAATGGGTGGTAGGCAAAATTCTAAGATGACTTCCACAATTGCCAACCCTGGTATACATGGCCTGTACATTTCCTCCTCTTGAGTGGGACAAAATTTATGGATGTGATGGGATGTCACTCCTGTGATTAGATGACACCATATGGAAAAAGTCAAATTTTGTAGGTGTCGTTGAGGTCCAAAACTGATTGATCTTGAGTTAATCAAAGGGAGTTTGCTCTTGATGTCATCTGGTGAACCCTTAAAAGAGACGCGAAGTAGCAGATGCTCTCTTGCTGTCTGGGAACGAAGTTCACTGTCGTAATGTGGAAAGGGTTACTTAGCAGGGCACAGCAGCCAGCTCCTAGGAGCTGAGGGCCTCAGTCAGTCATACATGCACAAGGAATGGGATTCTACCTGCTACTGAGCCTTAGGTGAGACTGCAGCCTCTGCCGCCACCTGGATTTCATCCTAGTGAGACTATAGGCAGAGGCCCCACCTACCTGATGTCTAGACTCCCAACCCACAGACATGGTGAGATGATAAATTTGTGCTGTGTTAAGCCACTAAGTTTGTGGTAATTCGTTAAGCAGCAACAGAAAACTAATATAAAATACAGCTCACCACTCAATGGACAAGTTAAGAGCTAAGATTAAAATATCTGACCGGCATAATCAACCTATCTGTATCTATTGCAGGGGCCAGAGGAAAACTTCCCCTTAGCACTTTGATGTTGCACTCAAAGCCAACTGACAAAAAGTAGATGAATAAGAGAAAATGCATACAAAATGTATGTTAACATGTGTAGCACAGGGGAATAGCATGAGAATGATTATTCACTAACTCAGTGGGGTACAGGTGTTTATATACCCTTCTTTATAGGCAAAGGGGAGACGGGGAAGTGTGGCAATCTGAGGGACAGTAAATGATGTTTGGGGGAAATGAATTAACTTGGAGAACTTACGATGGCCTGGGACTGTCTGTTGGGCCCACAGAGCAGTCAATGGCTGATAAATGATTCTGTTTGAAATTCTGAATGAAACCAAAATAGAAGACAATGCTTTGCTACAAAAATTGTCCAGGTATGTAGACAGACTTCAGTCTTTCTTCCTGCAATATGAGCAAGTTCAAGAAAAGTCAGGGAAAATTAGGTTCTTAGGCAGATCTGGCCTTTAGGCAGACAAGGGAACTTCAGAGAACAGCTTCCTCTTGTGCTTTCCGGGAAAAAAGAGGATCAAGAGACAGGAAGGAAGGGAAGGAAGGTCAGAGAGACCTTAAACTGCTTCTTTAGTCCAGCATGTCAAAACACCATTTTTGGGATACTCATTTCTGAGCCCCGGCATTCCCCCATCTGAAACTCCCCTAGAAACCTCACACATTGAAAGCTGAGTTGGTGGCTGTGGAGAGAAAAATCAAGTTAGTGCAAGAGTGGCAAGGCTGTCATTAAAACAGCCTGTCATTTCTGGGAATAGGCCAGTCCAACTAAAAAATTATGTGGCATTTCTGGAGATGGTGTTGTAGATGGGTTCTCAAAGCTAGGCCTTTATATATGATGCCGGCAAACCGATTTTTTAGCAAAAGGCATTTCTATGGAAACAGAAGAAAAACAACGATTAATGTCTAGAGTAGTCTATAAACTAGTTTCTTCTAGAGTCTGAAGGGAATTGAGCTGAGAAGCCCAGTGGCTATCTGATGGATTTTCCTGGATTGCCGTTTGTGTGTAAAGTTTGTCCAAATATAAACTGCTGCAGTGATTTTTCTTCAAAGCCAAGTTGATGAGCTCCTAGGGCCTTAGGAAAAGGCATTTTAATTTTAGTGACTTCAAGTCAGAAGGGTGAGAGAAAATTAAAATGTTTGTCTGGAGAGTCACAGCCCGACATTGGAGGGAACTAAAATCAGCCCAGATAATTGGAAAAGAGAAACCTCAAAACAATGGGCAGGGCTAGAATCTAATAACCTGTACACTATTGTCGCTTTTATTTCTGAAAGAGCTTTTCTCTCTCTTTGGTGATCCACTGTTACCCAAGATATTTATAAGACGAATTTGTTTGCCAAATACATGTTGTTTCATTAACTTGGCGTGATTACTTGCATGAAGTACAGCAAGAATGTAAGTATCATTTAGGCTCCTTTTAAGTTCGCTTTACTGGAACGTTTCATAAGGAATCTTCGATCGGACTTTAAAAGTCTCCAGAAGCAAGGAAGCCAATCAAAAAATTTGACTTGCCCTTTCATTTTGTCTGCAATACTCACATATATTGGGCGAATTCCTCTCTTTTTAAGTTCTCCGAATATCTTGAGGTTCCTGGGTCTGTCAAAAAGTGGCATTCTTTACTCCACAAGGCATCCATGTGAACCATTATTTGAAATATCAGGCTAGTTTTTCCAAGGATATCTATTGGTTTTATAATCTCAACTTCAGATCCTTAAAGCTGTCTGGTTATATCTGAAAATATGACATTCTATTCAGAGGCTTGCTAAAATAACCAGTGTCTCCAATTGTGTCCTATTACAAAAGAAAACAGATACTTATCAAATTTATGCAAATAACTCTATTACCATAAACTGAGAATACTACTGAATAGTTTTCAGATTTTGGAGAGATCAGGTAGAGAGAAAGGTAAAAGCTTCAATTTTGCTTACAAAAGTATACTTTACCAAATTGTTGTAAAGCTCTAAATTGCCTTAAAAATTTTTCTTGACTCTAAAAAACAAAACATAAAAAGAATCAGCAGTATTTCAAACAAAAAAAGTCATAAAAATTATTTAATCCTCCATCACTTCAACACCATGTAATTAATTCTTAGTCTACTTGATGTAACGTTAGCAATTGCATGAGTCTATTTCTTTTTTAATCGAAGTTTACAAAATTCTTACCCAGTTCAATTTTCTGATCTCAAAGTTGTCAGAAACCTGTATTTTGGAGTACTTGTTGTAGTCTTTTTTTTGTGAACCTCCTTGAAGGCACAACATTTCACAATTTGCAAAGAACTTTGAGGAAAAAAAGAATTAGTAGAAAGCAATTAACTGTGAACAACAAAAATTAAAGTGGCCATGGTGAAAGGCACAATTGGCAAAGAAATTTGCTCATTTTTTGTGGCCTACAACAATTAAACATAATTATGACTGCCAGCAGATACTGAGACTTAACAGATTTTTAAATATCTCATACAATTTAGAGACATATTAATAATATATTCATATAAATATATTAATAATAATATAATAACTCAAAAAAATTACACATTATTTCTTAATTGATATTTCCTGTATAATTTAACATATGAGATAAGCTTGTTTAGTATCACTCTTTTGGATGTTTCAAGGGCCTTTTGGAACATCCCTGAGTTAATTTGAGATTTAAAGGTTAATTTTAGATTTAAAATTTTGATTTTGGGAAGCCTGTCAAACATGTCAAAGGTTTAAAACACTTCATTAAAATAGGATCACAGGTTACTGCAGAATAATAGTCATTCATTTAGCCAAATGATAATTCAAACATTCAAAAAGCAAAAATCTTTACTCTTTGATAGAGACGAGATTCCATTTTCCAAATAATCAAATGATTCAATAACGATTGCATGGAGCATATAGAATCTGTTTCTCTCTCTCTCCTTTTTTCTTTCTTTCTTTTTTAAATTTGTAGTTTACTAAAAAAGTGAACCAAGTTTTTGCTATCTTTTAGTAATACTACAAAAAATCTTGCTCAAAAGAGAAAACCAAATTCTTTCTTTGTATTAGTGTACTTTTAAAACCAGAACTGTTTTTAATAAAATCTTATAAACAAATCCTTTTAATCTCAGTCAGCTTTGACCACACAAGATTTTCATAAAGATAACTTTTTATCATTTTTTCTCGTTAGTTCCCCAACTTTCTGTATTCATTTTGTTTTATCTGTATCATATTTTCCTCCATTCATTTATTCTAAGAAAAACCTGTAAGTTACCTCTAAACTAGACTAAGTTATTCTTTTTCTCAACAAAACACATCATCATACCTTTATAACATCTTACTTTCCTTGTATACTTTTCAGAAAGAGTTGTTTCTTATATCTAGTAGATTTAGATAAATAAATTAAATACAAATTTAACTCTTAGTAACTCCAATTTTTAGCAAAAAATCCAGGAAGTAAGCAACTTTGAATTGTTTTATATCTGTATTTGTAGATCAAAGTTATTTCACAATTTTTAGAAAGGTATGTTTCCTCTACTGTTTTATGTTCATTAACAGATCTAGATATATTTAGCTTTTCTGTATCACAAAACGATAGGATGTCAAATTGTGTAAACTTAAACCTATGCTTAATAACTGATTTTGATTCACTTACTTAGAAATCACTGAGATATTTTATGATGATCTATTACCTCATTTGATATAACATGACTTTAAGTTTTCAAATTATTGAAAATTTTGAAATGATGACAAGTTCATTTGTAAATATTAATCTCCTTTACATTTACCTATTTTACTTGCTTTAACAACTACATGTGAATTGTTCATTGAAAACAATGCTAGCCATTTTTTTTCTTTTAAAAAAGCAAAACTGGACAACAGCTGCATTGGCCAGCCTCATTCTTAACCGAGGCCCCTGATATACTGAACACAAGTACCCTCTTTTGTGTTTCCCCCAACTGTCCTGGGTCCCCAGTACCCACATGGTACCCAGAATGGTCACTGAAGAAAGGGCCCATCTGAGTCCTGGATTTACACAGAAGTTGCAGAGCCCAGGAGAGAGGACAGAGCTGTGAGAAGGATGTCTGGAGGATCTGACACTCCAGCACGGTCAGGAGGCAGAGCTGGTCCAGGGAGGTTGGGACCATACTGGGCTTGGCCCTGCTGATGGTCCAAGCACACTGTAGAACACATATTAATGGGGTCCAGGGAGGATGGGGTCATATTTGGCTTGGTTCAGCTGGTGGCCCAGGCACTGCGGAACACATACTAATAACATATCCATGCCTATGTCCCTAGGCCTCACCATGACCGCTTGTCTACAGCCTAGAATTCAGAGGCTCAGAACCAAAGACAATCTCAAGCAAGTATCAACAATATAGAAACAACACTTTTATGACTTTAAAACACCTAGCAGAGACAGTATAAATTTGTCTGACCAGCAGACCTAGTAAAAAATGTGTGAGTTAAAAGTTGAAGACATTTTATTTTACCAACAATTTTAAAGCTAGCTTTATTTACCAAACATTACTAAGGTTATGTGAACTTGAAAAGCATTTGGGTTAATTTGTTTAATTTATGAGAACTCATTTAAAATAAGTCAACTTGGTACCACGTAGAATATATATAAATGTATGTATGTACAGGCATATACATACAATACATATAGACATGACATACAGCACACATGTATGTACCCCAAAGTGAAAAATAACAGAGGGCTTAATGCAAAAGATGCCAGAACTTTGCATCCAAGAGGAACCAGCCCAAGACGCTTGAGGCTTGGTGAGGAAGACGGAAACCCCAATCCCAATGAAAGGAGTCAGTGGTGCCTTTTTTGTGTTCCTCAAGAAGCCTCAGGGTTGCCAGAAGCGCCTTCTAGATCCTTTCACATGGTATTGCAGGTAGCAAAAGGAAGGGGAGGTGGAAGTGTGTGGAAGAACATTTTATGATTATTGTTATACTTTACGTTCTGGGTTACATGTGCAGAATGTGCAGCTTTGTTACATAGGTATACACATGCCATGGTGGTTTGCTGCACCCATCAACACCTACATTAGGCATTTTTCCTAATGTTATCCCTCCCCTAGCCCCCCTCACCCAACAGGCCCTGGGGTGTGATGTTCCCCTCCTTGTGTCCATGTATACTCATTAAGAACATGTTTTAGAGGAGCCTATTTGGGGAGATTTTAAGCTTCCCCGAAAGGCCAATGAAGTTTTAGTTAGCAGGAGTTTGAGAAAAAGTAGGCCTAGTCAACTAAGAAGTTCCCAAGGGAGAAATAGAGTCGAAAAAAGAACAGAGAGACTTAAAAAATAACCCGAATAACAGCTTTTAACTAAGTTGACTTTTAATCATAGAGCTCTTTAAAAAAAATCCTTTTAAATTTCTTATTATTAGATTTCAGCCAGGAAAAACAGCAGATAGTCCTGGCTTAAAAAACAAATGAAACCACAACAACAAAACTTAGAGAAAAATGTATCTAGCAGTGACTCAGAACTAAACCAAACACACACCTTTTATGACTTAACTAAGTACACACAACACATGGCCAAGGAGGTGCAAAGAGACAGTCCTCACAAGATCCAAGACCAGCCTCAAAGACAGCCGGAAGAAAAAAAACCAGGAAAATAATAGCTGTTCGTGGAGAGAAAAGCACCAGTAACAAATGAGTACTCCAAAACGTCAAGAGTTACACAAATATAAATTCCAAACAAATAATTCAAACTAGTTTTCTCATTAAAGGAGTTAAAGGATTTACATGTCCAAGGGACAGATTCCCTGATCCGAAATCACTCCAGGGCCAGGATGACGAAATGCGAAATCCTAACCATTAGACCACAGGTTGGGGTGGCCTTTTGTAAATTCTGCAGGGAATCCAAAGAAGGCAGTTTGCATGTACAAAGAATTTTAACTTTGCTTCCAATCTGATTTCCGCCTTTTAAAAAATCTTGCCAAGGGAGTTTGTAAGGCTATATTTCTTTTGTGTCTTTTCAAGGGTACCAGTAAGATAGCCATTTAAGTCAACAGTGATATAAAAAGTTTTCTTTTACATATAGACAATTTACTTATTCCACACAGGACAAAAGCCAATAAGTCTTTTTCATAGAAAGTCCCAGAGGTAGCTTTCCAGGTTTAGCATACCACGGACGTAAGCGGCATTTTTAAAATGGGTTCAGAAGATGCAAGGCCCTATGCTCTCTCCCAAAACTTCATTCTCAGGAGCAGAGAAAGCAAAAGAACTTCTGTCGCCACGGATGGGTAAGCATGGTGTTTGTGTGTGTGGTGCCTCCAGCATCCCACAGATTTGTGGGGGTTAGCTAGACCCAGGTTCATCAGTCCATGACACCAGGCAAGCCCTCTGGGGACTGGACTTTCCCAGGACTAACCAGGTAACAAGAGTTGTGACAATGAAAGTTCCTTACAGCTGGGACTCCTTAATAAGACAAACTCCCCGGAGAACTCGGCACACTCAGAAGAGAGTGCTGCTGAATACCGTGTGTCCCAGGGGTCTCAGTCCTGGGGTCTCAGTCCTTTTCATCTGGCCACCAGACGTTGCCTGAAAATCATGCCCTCTGGAAACAGTGCCCCCTCTCAGTCACAGATCAAGGTCTCATGGACATAAAACAAGACATGAGGGACAAGCAGCACAGAAAGACGGAAGCAAAAGAAATCCAGACCATTTCTGGGAAAAAAAAGGAATCATGTGATATGAGTATTTATTTATACCAAAAAATGTATCAGGGTCGGTAAACCAAAGTCCTACTCATGCAAATGCTTTTCTCCTATTAATCTTAAGTTTGGCTAAAAAAAAAAAAAAAAAAAAAAGAGAGTGATTTTTACCATCTGCTTGACTGGATTCTAAAGAGAGAGACCAGGACTCTGGTAAGAATTTGTTACTCTTTGCTGGCTTGTCAGGTCCCGGGGTTCCTCGACTGTGGCTTTCAGAAGAGCTCAGTGGTTTTGGCTATCCTGCTTATAGAACCATAACCATCGGGGCCAAAGGAAAACTTTCCCCTGGCCCTCAGAAGGTCTGCTGAAAAGAGACAGAAAAAAAACAAGGCAGATTAATAGGATAAAAGGCATACAAAATTTATTTTAATGTGCTTAGCACGGGGGATTAGCACGAAAGTGATCAATCCGCCAATCACCCAGCGGGATGCAGGTGTTCATGTGCTCTTCTTCACGGGGAGAGGGAAGATGGGAGAAGCGTGGCAATTTGAGGGTGGTAAATGATTTCGAGGGGAAATGAATGCACTTGGAGGACATACAATGACCCGGGACAAAGTCTGTTGGGCCCACAGAGCAGACAGTGGCTGGTAAATGATTCTCTTTGAAATTCTGAATGGGACCAAAATAGAGGACAATGATTTGGGACAAGCGTCTGCCCAGGTGTGTTGACAGACTGCATTCTTTCTTCTTGCGATATGAGTTAAGTTAACGAAAACTCAAGGAAGAACCAGAGGTGATTGTGTTCTTCTTTGGCGGGTCTAGACTTCAGGCAGATGAGGGAACTTTAGAGAACAGCTTCCTCCTGTGCTTTGGGAAAGAAAGAGGATTGAGAGGCCGGGCGCGGTGGCTCACACCTGTAATCCCAGCACTTTGGGAGGCCGAGGTGGGCGGATCACAAGGTCAGGAGATCGAGACCATCCTGGCTAACACGGTGAAACCCCATCTGTACTAAAAATACAGAAACTTAGCTGGGCGTGGTGGTGGGCGCCTGTAGTAGCTGGAACTGCAGTTCCGCCTCCCAGGTTCACACCATTCTCCTGCCTCAGTTGAGGAGGCTGAGGCAGGAGAATGGTGTGAACCTGGGAGGCGGAGCTTACAGTGAGCTGAGATTGCACCACTGCACTCCAGCCTGGGCAACAGAGCAAGACTCTGTCTCAAAAAAAAGAAAGAAGGAAGGAAAGAAGGAAAGAAGGAAAGAAAGAAAGGAAGGAAGGAAGGAAGGAAGGAAGGAAGGAAGGAAGGAAGAAAGAAAGAAAGAAAGAAAGAAAGAAAGAAAGAAAGAAAGAAAGAAAGAAAGAAAGAAAGGGGATTGAGATACAGGAAGGTGGGGAGAAGGTTAGAGAGACGTTGAGACTGCTTCTTGAGTCCAGCATGTCAAAGGACCATATTTTGGTGTATCAGTGTGAAGGGGTGGCCTGCCCCTCCACACCTGTGGGTATATCTCGTCAGGTGGGATGAGAGACTGAGAAAAGAAATAAGGCACAGAGATAAAGTATAGAGAAACAACAGTGGGCCCAGGAGACCGGCACTCAGCATACCAAGGACGTGCACCGGCACTGGTCTCTGAGTTCCCTTAGTTTTTATTGATTATTATTTTCACTATCTCAGCAAGAGGAATGCGGTAGGAGAGCAGGGTGATGATAGCAAGAAGGTCAGCAAGAAAACATGTGAGCAAAATAATCTACGTCATAATTAAGTTCACGGGAGGTGCTATGCCTGGATGTGCACGTAGGCCAGATTTATGTTTCTCTTCACCCAAACATCTCAGTGGAGTAAAGAATAACAGCAGCATTGCTGCCAACATGTCTCGCCTCCTGCCATAGGAAAGTTTTTCTCCTATCTCAGAAATGAACAAATGTACAATCGGGTTTTATACCGAGACATTCAGTTCCCAGGGGCAGGCAGGAGACAGTGGCCTTCCTCTGTCTCAACTGCAAGAGGCTTTCCTCTTTTACTAATCCACCTCAGCACAGACCCTTTACGGGTGTCGGGCTGGGGGACGGTCAGGTCTTTCTCATCCCACGAGGTCATATTTCAGACTATCACATGGGGAGAAACCTTGGACAATAGCCGGCTTTCCAGGGAAGAGGTCCCTGCGGCTTTTCGCAGTGCATTGTGAACCTGGTTTATTGAGACTAGAGAATGGCGATGACTTTTACCAAGCATGCTGCTTGTAAACATTTTGTTAACAAGGCACGTCCTGCACAGCTCTAGATCCCTTAAACCTTGATTCCATACAACACATGTTTCTGTGAGGTTGGGGCAAAGTGGCTGGGGCAAAGTTACAAATTAACAGCATCTCAGCAAAGCAATTTTTCAAGGTACAGGTCAAAATGGAATTTCTTATGTCTTCCCTTTCTACATAGACACAGTAACAGTCTGATCTTCCTTTCTTTTCCCTACATCAGTTTCTGAGCCCCAACTCTATATCTATCTATTCTTGTCTCTCTCTTTCTCTCTCTCTCTCTCACGTGCACTCTCTCTTTCTCCCCACCTGTGCATCCATCTGTCCATCCATCCATTCATCCACTGCCCATTTATCTGTCTATCTCCCAGACTCACCCAGAATAATCTCCCTTTTGATTAACTAAAGCCGAGTGACTAGAGACCTTAATTGCACTGCACATTCTTTCACCTTTGCCATCGAATGTGACCTAATTATAGAGTAATCTCCCATCTCATTCATATTCATATTCACAAATCTTGAGTGTTTTCCCTACACCAGATTCTTCCAAACATATTGGTTCCCAGGTGTTCATAATGGCTTCACGAGCTAGACATTGTTGCCCTTGGTTTACAGACAAAGTCATAGACACTCAAGTTTAAGTGACTTGCCCAGTGGTAGCAGAATCAGATTCCACATTTGTGGCCTTGTGGGCTTGTATGCCAACCCTTCCCGACAGGGGAGAAGCCCATAGCACTGATGTGAGAAAACAAATGCAGGTTTGGATCCTGGCTTTGTGGTGGGATTTGGGCTGAGTGATAGCACCTTCTTGTGCCTCAGTCTCCTCCACAATAAGAAGGAAAGGTTTGTTGTAAGGATTAAATGTGATATGATGTAGAAAGTGCTCAGAATCTTGCCTGGCATAATATCACAGGCTATGGTTGCTGTTTATTTTGATTAGCATTGCTATTATTGTTACCACTCTTAATACTACCCCATAGTAAGAACGTAACAACTTCAGTAGCAGAAGGAGAGGAGGAAAGCGATGCCTTCACAAACCGATGAACCTGGGTGGGAAGTCGGGTGTGCTTGGACGCAAATTTCCTATCTGGTATTATTTCTTATTCCCCAAATTTTTTCCAGATTCATGAACATCGTCACAGGACTCAAGTGACTATAATTCAGTAAGTCCAAACCACTAATATTATGTCTAATTAGCTAGTCTTAATTGACATTAAGATAAATAACTTTTCAAATTATTTTTCCCTGTGAAATTGAGACATGTTAGAGGGCAACCACTGGTAATTTAAATCAATGAATTAAGACAAATGTAATTTAGTGCTAAATGTAATTTAGAAGAGAGAGAAAAATTTTTTAATGTGCTAATCAACTCACCCATGTTGATAGTTAGGGGAAAATTCTGAAACACATTAATCAGCTGTGGATGAAAGAGCTCAGAGACAGTATCATGCTGTTAAGAGCATAAACGAGCAGTAATGGTTGAAGAACAAGCAACACTTGGCCTTCTTGGTCTCCTGCCAGTAGAGATCCTCATCACCATCGTCTCATTTTCTCTCACTTGCAGTTGAAAAGTCCAGCCTTCAAGCATAATGCCCACTGTCTGTAAAGAACGCAGCTTGACATTTATTTTTGCTACCTATTTCTCACCCATCCCACCTCCTTTCTCATTTCAGGCTCCTGCTGACATCGAAGTCTGAAAGTTTAAAATGTATCTAAGTAAATTTTCCTCCAAATTTGATTGTGCAGTGATAAAGGAAGCCACAGATTTGAACTGGGGATGAGAGCATGTGGAATAGCCACCCATTTCCTGCATGTTGTGAGTTGGGGTGGCCCAAAGCTGACAACAGAGGCAAAGGCATAGCACAAATCCAAGAGTTGGAGTTAGGGTAGCACAGTCTGACTCTGTAGTTGTAGAGGTAGCCTTGAGATGCTAAACATAGCTTTTCGTTGCTTTCAGCTTCTGTTGTGATAAAAAAAGAAATGTCAACTTTAGATTTCACACTCTATTTAAGTTGTGAAAAATGAGAGGATATTGAATCAGTTGTGATTCTTTCTATTGAAAGTGATAAAAATTGACACAAACTGTCTTGAGCAAAAATGTGAATTTATTGGCTTATGCAAGCAAAAATATTGGGATGTATTGAGCTTAAGGCAGAATTAAAACCAAGAATTAAAACAAAGGTCTCAGAATTTTCATTGCCAAGCTCTGCTTTCCCTCCATATACTCTAACCAGGGAGCTCTAACTCTCCCATCATGGTGACAGTTGGATGAGCCATCTCCAGCCTCACAGTCTTTCAATTAAGATGAGCAGGAAGCACATGACGATCTTTTCTATGGACCCCAGAGTACTGCCTTTACTAGTTCAACTGACCTGGGGGTACACACTGAAGTGTGGTAGTCAAGAGCTCAAGCTCTAAGTAATTTCCTGGTTTGCAGCCCAGCCCTGTGACCTGAGGAAACTTAGCAACCCTCTCTGAGCTTTATCTATAAAGAGGGCTGGTACCTACTGCTTAGGGAAAGTATGAAACTCAGATAGGCTTATGCAGACCAAGAGCACAGGACAGTGTGGATGGCACATTGCAAGAGCCCAGTGAATGTTAGCTGCCGTCATCATATCCCCACCCTGAGCCAGTCACAGTGCCAGAGGAGTAATCTGAACTGATTGCTTGGGCAATAATCTGAGATTCTGTGCCTGGGCAGACCACCCAGGCAGAGAAGAGGAAGCACAGACCTTCACATTAAGTTTACATCATCCCCAGGGGAGACGAACCCATGTTATAATGTGGGTGGGACACTTTATGACATGAGGATGGGGGTCTTGCTTCTCCTTCTGCTCCTCAGCTGTGCTGGAGCTGTGTGTGCTGCAGTGAGTGCCAGCTCCCTCCACCCTGGAATTCTGCTGATCTCAGCGGCTTGGTTGGTTTGCTTCCTCTGGCTCTCATGCTAGATGAAGTTGCACACTCATCCATGTGTAAGAACTGTCCAAGGGGTGCTTGAAGGGCGCTCTCACCCAATTGCGTTGCATTGCCAAGCTACAAACATAGCTTTATGCTCCAAACTCTTCAAGCTCAAGAGTATCAACAGCACTTGGCTTTTACTGAGCCTGCTTCCATTGTTGGGAAGCAGCCTTCCATGTATTCAGAATGAGAGCCACCACACGAATTCAAAATGATGAAGCTTAGAAGGGGAAACAATGTTCCCAATGGGAAGCTGACAACCAGCTCCCTGCTTTGACCGAAGTGGCTTCTGTGGGTGCCTGGAGCAGAGCATGGGTGTGACTCACAGGGCTTCACCTCCGTGACAATGTGGGAAGTCAGGATGGAAGGAAGGAGTTGGGGCTGGGAGTGGGGACACAGGCTCTTATCCTTAAAACCAGGAATTCTTGGAGGGAAGTCTCATGACATCCCTGAGCCTCAGTTTCCTTATCTGTGAAAGGGGAAAATAATCCCGGCCTCACTGAACTGATGTAAGGACTGAATGAGGTGGTGTGTACAAGTGGCCAGTGAACAGCAAGCCTTGGTACATTGTTAATATGCAGGATTTCATCATTGCTCTAAAGTTAAATTAGGAATAATCTTGACCTGCCCATTCCTTTTTTCATTCATTCATTCTTCCATTAAGAACTACACAGAGCCTTTGTCTTTCTGGAAGTCGAACCACTCCCAGGGATGTGTCTTCCCTCCTTTCAGTCCTCTAACCATAGTAAATGAGCAGATTGCTCTCTGTCCTGACTTTACTTTTCAAATTAACTTTTAAAATCTACCCCCACCGAGGAAAGGAATGCTAATAAAACCTCCCACATTAGACCAGGTTGCAAAAGAAGTCATACACAAAATACTTTCCCAGGTTCACCAATTGCTACTTTGACATCATGGTCCTAGATGTGCCTAACAGCCACCAGCTTGATACATGGCCCTGAGTCACCTTGCCCCCTTAGACAAACCTGTCCATTGATCAATAAGCAGGTCTCTGTTGTTTTTGATCCAAGGGCTCCCGTGGGCAAGCCCTTGCTCTGCTCAGCATGGAGGGTCTATCTCTTGGCTGCTTTTAAGCCTAGTCTCAAAATATCTGTGGGGTTTTCAGTAAGCTGGTTAAACTCTCTAGGCCTCAGTTTCTTCAGTCATAAAACAGGGAAAAAGTCAAAATCACCTCTCAGGTTGTTAGTCTAACCAAGGCAAATGAGTGTTCTCAGTAAAACTGTAAAGTGCTACACAGCTGGCAGCTGTACCAGGCTTGCCTTCCTCCTCCTCCTCTTCTATCCTCCTCCCCCTGCTCCTGCTTGGTATGGCTTGGATCTGTGTCCCTATCCAAATCTCATGTTGAATTGCTATCCCCAGTGTTGGAGGTGGAGCCTTGTTGGAGGTGACTGGATCACGGGGGCAGCTTCTAATGGTTTAACACCATTCCCATACTGCCGTCTCATGGTAGAGTTCTCACAAGATCTGACTGTTTAAAAATGTGTAGCACCTCCTCACTCTCTCTTTCTCCTGCTCTAGCTGTGTTAAGATGAGCCTGCTTCCCCTTCGCCTTCTGCCATGATTGTAAGTTTCCTGAGGCCTCCCCAGAACCCGTTATGCTTCCTGTACAGCCTGCAGAACCACGAGCCAATTACATTTCTTTTCTTTATCAATTACCCAGTCTCGGGTATTTCTTTACAGCAATGCGAGAATGGACTAATACACTGCTTTTCCTCTTTCTCCTCTACTCCCACCTTTTTTTTTTTTAACCTATGGCAGATTTGAGGATAAAATTACATAATGCAAATGAAAGATCTCTAAAAACTACAGAGTTCCATGATGTTTTATCTCCACCATCAATATTACATTCAACTGCTACTTGATGATTAATGTGCAACAAATTCTCTCTCCCAGCTACAATCAAACACGTAGAAAAGAAGGTTGCAATCATGTTTCCCCAAGTTCGCTTTTCCTGATAGATGCTCTATTTTCCAATCTTTATTTTTTCATTTAAAAAGTTCCACCCCAGAACCTCACTCCAACGTTTTGAAAATGTACTGAACATACCTGTGCTTTAGAAGCAGGGCCTGAATTAGTATTTGTTTCCTGGTGAACCATTTGATGGAGTTATGCAACACTGGCATAAATTCACAGCTCATTAAACCAGCCACATAAAACATTACAGGAGCAAACACCTCCCCGAGGAGGCTAGTGGAAAAGAATAAGGAAGCCACAGCCCACATCAAGCCAGACGCCTAATCAGAGCCAACGGCACAAACAGAAGTGCTGATGAAGAGCTTCAGTAGAGTGCCGCATTGGAGTAAGTTCTGTAACTGTTAATCAAGTAGGCATTATCATCTTTGATATTTCATTCACCACCTAGGTGTCAGGAGACACTCACCTGTCTTCTTGTTATTACATATTTTGCAGGACAATGCACTGAGAGATTAGAGTTCATAGCAACCGCCATGCATTTTTATTCTTCCTTGGCTGTGTATGTTGCTGAGAAACACAGAGCCTTAACAAGGCCTTTCAGATGTAAAATAATACACGGGGAAACTGGTTATTGTGGGGTTTCACAGAGAGTGATGACAATTAGGAATCCCTGTGCCCCTGATTAATGCGTGTTTATAAACACATGTGGAGTGCCTGCCACCCCGCGGAGCAACGCAGGAGACAGAGCATGGTTCTGATGAAGCAGCCTCAACACAGTTTCAAAGCTAGGCATCTGCGAGAAGGTTGACCTCTCCTCTCAGGCTCAGGGGGGTTTGTTGTGGGGGCTGCCTGATCAGCAGTAGGAAGACTGAGACAAACACAGGCCTCAATTTCCAGTATTGCCTGGCTGTGCAATGCGCAGTTGCTAACTCACAGAAATCTAAGAGTTTTATTCAAGACACCTTTTCACCATCAGCAAGAGAAAAGTATCTGCAGGGGATGATGGTGATGAATCTTAAGGATCCGAAGGGGTTCCTCTTCCCTCGTAACTTTCTGCCTTGGGGACAGCTTATTGGCAATGTTTGCTCATTTAAGAAATGTATCACTTAGGATTCTACTAGAGGAAGAGAACCACTAGAAGATCTATATCTACATCTGTATCAACATCTCTACATCTATATCTATACCTATATCTCTACATGTATATCCATAGTTATATGATACAGATGTAGAGATACGAACATGGACGTATTAGGTTGATGCAAAACTACTTTTTTTTTTCATTGAAAGCAATGGAAAAACTGGCCAGGCACCGTGGCTCACGCTTGTAATCCTAGCACTTTGGGAGGCCAAGGCCAGTGGATCACCTGAGGTCGGGAGTTCGAGACCAGCCTGAGCAACATGGAGAAACCCCATCTCTACTAAAAATACAAAATTAGCCAGGTGTGATGGCACATGCCTATAATCCCAGCTACTCAGGAGGCTGAGGTGGGAGAATCACTTGAACTCAGGAGGCAGAGGTTGTAGTGAGCCAAGATCGTGCCATTGCACTCCAGCCTGGGCAACAAGAGCATAACTCCATCTCAAAAAAAAAAAAAAAAAAAAAAAAAAAAAAAAAAAAAAAAAAAAAAAAAAGAAAGAAAGTAATGGAGAAACTAAAATTACTTCTGCACCAACCTTAATAGATACATAGATAAATAAATCTCTATCTCTATACATATGATAGATACATTAATATGGATATAGATATATCTACCTCTATACCTAATTTCCATATCTATATCCATGTATCTTTATATCTGTATCTGTACATGCTATAATTTAAACGTGCCCCCCAGAAAGCCTCTGTTGGGAACTTAATCTCCAATGTAACAGTGTTGACAGGTGAGACATTTGAGAAGTGATTAGGCCATGAGTGCTTTACTCTCATGAATAGATTAATGCTGTTTAAAAAAGGATCTGAGGCTGCCAGTTTGATCTCTTGCTGTCTCTCACATGGGTTCTTTTCTCCTTCTCCTTCTGCTTTCCACCGTGGGATGATGCAGTGAGAAGGCCCTCACCAGAAGAGGCTGCTCAATCTTGAACTTTCCAGCCTCCAGAATTATGAGCCAAATGCATTTCTGTTCACTATAAATTACTCAATCTGTGGTATTGTGTTATAGCAGCACAAAACAGACAAAGGAAATGTGTGTGTGTGTGTGTGTGTTTATGAAAAGAGAGCAGGATAAAGAGAAAGAGAGAGATCGCTAAGATCTCTCTGTACAGGGAAATAGAATAGAGGGGTTATCTATGTTTATAATCATATATATATTTGAATCTATCTATCTATCTATACAGGGATATTTATAGATAGATCTCTATCTTTATATCTATATAACTTTATATAGAGAGATGGATATGAATATAGACAGAGAAGTGGATATAGAGACATAGATATATAGATACACATATATTAAGAGATTTACTGCAAAGGAATTGGCTTACATGACTGGGAAAGCTGTCCAGTGGGAAAGCGGGAGGGCAGGCAGGAAACGCTCCTGTAGGAGCTAACACTGCAATCCCAAGGTAGAGTTTCTTCTTCTTTGGAGAAACCTCCGTTTTGCTCTTAAGGCCTTTTAACTGATTGGATAAGGCCCACCCAGACTATTAAGGATAATCTCTCTCTCTGAAAGCCAACTGCTTGTAGATGCTGACCACATCTGCCAAATACTTTCACTGAAGCATGTAGGTTAGTGTCTGGTTGAGTCTCTGGGTACATCAGCTTAGCCATGTTGACACATGGAAGCGCCCATCACAGGAAGTGAATGTGAAAATTCTTACTAGGTTTGAGAGCTTAGTAGGAGTGCTGAGAAGTTAAATATGGGAAAATAATTTGGGGGAAGAATTTCCATCAACTCTTCAGATTATTGGGTGTACCATGGATGTGTCAGTAAACACCAGTCAGCCACAAACATACCCTTAACACTCTTTCAATAACTCATGGGCTAGCTCATGCACTAGCTCACGCATGCACTAACGCTGTGCTCCACCCTGCCTGCCTGTATGAAGCAAGTTCACACTGCACAGGTATCAATCCCAGGGGAGAACTCTGAACACCTTATCCACTGTATCATGAGCTGGAACAATTTCTATCACATGTCTGAGTCTACTGAGGCAGAACACCCTCACACAAGATACATGAAGCATGTTACTCACAGCAAGGAACAACAGAAGCCTAGGGTTCATGGTAAGCCAGTTCTCCAAGACTCAGGTAAGCTGTTCAGAGTGCAAGGACCTTTTCTCCTTAATTTCTCCATAGCAGAGGGACTCTGGAACACAGCCTACCCTCCATTTTATATCCTGGGTGAAACATGACTTGTGGGCTAAAGCATTGTAGGACATTCTGTTCTATAAGGGACAGAAACGGAGCCCAGGCTGTTCTGGCCAGTTCATCCTTAGCTCAAGATATTGTATTCTCAGCATGTTCTATGGTTATTCTTGAGAACTAAAAGTGAGTAAAGGAGGAGAACTGGTTCGGTCCACGGCCAACTGGAGAACTGTCCTGCAGGCTGAATACCAAACTGCCATATGACTCTAGAAGGATGATATGGTTTGGCTGTGTCCCCACCCAAATCTCATCCTGAACTGTAGCTCCCATAATCTCCATGTGTCATGGGAGAGACCCTGTGGGAAGTAATTGAATCATAGGGATGGGTTTTTCCCATGGTGTTCTCATGATAGTGAATAAGTCTCATGAGATCTGATGGTTTAATAAAGGGGAGTTCCCCTGCACATGCTCTCTTGCCTGCCACCATGTTAAACATAGTTTTGCTTCTCCTTTGCCTTCCGCCATGATTGTAAGACCTCCCCAGCCATGTGGAACTGTGAGTCCATTGAACCTCTTTTTCCTTATAAATTACCCAGTGTCTGGTATCTTTATTAGCAGCATGAGAACAGACTAATACAATAAGTTGGTATCAGGTAGTGTGATGCTGCCATAAAGATACCGCAAAATGTGGAAGCAACGTTGGAACTGGGTAACAGGCAGAGGTGGGAACTGTTTGGAGGGCTCAGAAGAAAACACAAAGAAGTGGGAAAGTTTAGAACTTCCTAGAGACTTGGCTGGCTCAGAAGACAGGGAGATGTGGGAAAGTTCAAAACTTCCTGAAGACTTGTTGAATGGCTTTGATCAAAATGCTGATAGTGATATGAACGATAAAGTCCAGGTGGAGGTGGCCTCAGATGGTGATGAGAAACTTGTTGGGAACTGGAGTAAAGGTCACTTTTGCTATCTTGCTATGCAAAGAGACGGTTGGCATGTTGTCCTTGCCCTAGAGACCTATGGAACTTTGAACTTGAGAGAGATTATTTAGGGTATCTGGTGGAAGAAATTTCTAATCAGCAAAATGTTCAAGAGAAAGCAGAGCATAAAATCTTGAAAAATTTGCAGCCAGACAATGCAGTAGAAAAGAAAAAAACATTTTCTGTGGAGAAATTCAAGCCAGCTGCAGAAATTTGCATAAGTAATGAAGAGCCAAATGTTAATTGCCAAGACAATGGGGAAAATGTCTCCAGGGTATGTCAGATACATTTGTGGCAACCCCTCCCGTCACAGACCTGGAGGCCTAGAAGGAAAAAATGGTTTGTGGGCCAAGCCCAGGATGCCCCTGCAGTGTGCAGCCTAGGAACTTGGTGCCCTGCATCCTGGCCACTCCAGCCATACCTAAAAGGGGACAAGGTACAACTCAGACTGTGGCTTCAGAGGGTGCAAGCCCCAAGCCTTGGCAGCTTCCACATGATGTTGAGTCTGCAGGTGCATGGAAGTCAAGAATTGAGGTTTGGGAACCTCTGCCTAGATTTCAGAAGATACATGGAAATGCCTGGATGTCCAGGCAGAAGTTTGCTGCAGGGGTGGGACCCTCATGAAGAACATCTGCTAGGGCAGTGTGGAAGGGAAATGTGGGGCTGGAGTCCCCAAACGAGTCCCCACTGAGACACTGCCTAGTGGAGCTGTGAGAAGATGACCTCTGTCCTCTAGGCCCCAGAATGGTAGATCTACTGACAGCTTGCACTGTGTGCCTGGAAAAGCCACAGACACTCAAAGGCAGCCTGTGAAAGCAGCCAGCAGGGAGGCTGTACCCTGCAAAGCCACAGAGGCAGAGCTTCCCAAGGCTGTGGGAGTCCACTTCTTGCATCAGTGTGACCCAGATCCAAGACATGGGGTAAAAGGAGATCATTTTGGAGATTTAAGATTTGACTTTCCTGCTGAATTTTGGACTTGCATGGGGCCTGTAGCCCCTTCAGTTTGGCCAATTTCTCCCATTTGGAATGGATGTATTTACCCAACACCTGTACTCTCATTGTATCTAGGAAGTAACTAACTTGCTTTTGATTTCACAGGCTCATAGGCAGAAAGGACTTGCCTTGTCTCAGATGAGACTTTGGACTGTGGACTTTTGAGTTAATGCTGAAATGAGTTAAGACTTTGGGGGACTCTTGGGAAGGCATGATTGGTTTTGAAATGTGAGGACATGAGATTGGGGAGGAGCCAGGGGTGGAATGACATGATTTGACTGTGTCTCCACCCAAATCTCATCTTGTATTTTACTCCCATAATCTCCCAAGTCATGAGAGGGACCTGGTGGAAGGTAATTGAATCATGGGGGCTGGATTTTCCCATGCTGTTCTCATGATAGTGAATAAATCTCATGATATCTGATGGATTCATAAAGGGCAGTTCCCCTGCACGTGCTTTCTTGCCTGCTGCCATGTAAGATGTGCCTTTGCTCCTCCTTTACCTTTTGCCATGATTGTGAGGCCTCCCCAGCCATGTGGAACTGTGAGTTCATTAAACTTCTTCTTTGAAATAAATAACCCAGTCTCCAGTGTATCTTTATTAGTAGTGTGAGAACAGACTAAAACAAAGGGAGACCCCAGTTTTATCCCCACTTTATTGATGATGAAACACAGGTGCAGTCAGGTAGGAAGCTTACAGCGGAGCTAGGATTTGATCCCAAGAATCCTGTCATCGGAGTTTTTATTCTTTTTTTTCAATAAGGCTTCCAAATGATCTTTGTATTTTGAACCAATTCTGAATTATTCTGTTGAGGCTGATAGGAGTTAGCGCTGATGATCCCAATCATTATCTGTGAAGTTTTGGGCAAGTCATTCTGCCTCTCTGGGTCTCCCTTTTACCACAGGTTAAATGGGGGTACAGTCCCCATTTTAGGCAGCCTCTTATTTTTAAGATCGCTGACAAGTTTAGAAGGCATAAAGTGTGTGGATATGTTTTATAAATTGTAAGTACTGTGCATATGGGAGAAATTCTTTTCCCTTAACTTCTCATATGCATAATTTTCCCAGCAACTACATCTGTGTTCAGCTTTGCTTAATGAATTGCCCTACACAACAGGCAGGAATAGCTCCATGGCACATGAGGTACAATTTAAAACATGGCATCTCTAAAATGCATTCATTTCTAGCCCTTTTTCAATATGATTGAAGAGAAGTCTCATTTTTCTGTATCCTCCTTTCCCTCTCCTGTGTCTCCTAGAACCAGAGGCTCTAGGAGTCCCCAGGGCGGGGTCTCCATCCATGACAGATAGAAGCCTCTGAGACTCCCTGCCCAAGCTCATATCCCCGTTGCAAGTAATCTCCTCTGTCCAAGGTTAGCACCAGGCATCTTGCAGAGGCCCCTAGGGACCCATGTTCAAAATCACAGCCTCTACAAACACCTGTGGTTAGGGTCCTGGCCCTGGCACATCCCAATCGCAAAGTTTGGGCCTCTTTTCTCTTTCCTAACGACAGACTCCAGTTCCTTCCCTCCAGGACAGTGCAACCCTGATGTGCTTCCCCCTTGAAAACAGCTCGTGCCAGCCTTACCGCTGTCCTCCTTCATAAAATGGCAGCCCTGGTTGCAGAGGAGCCTGGGTTTTTGGAAAGAAAAGTCCATTGTCTCCACGGTAAGAAAGTCAAAGGAGCTCCCTCCTCCTCCTCCTTCTCCTCCTTTTTCTTCTCCTCTTCCTCTCCCTTCTCCTCCTCCTCTCCCTTCTCTTCCTTCCCGCTCTCCTCTTCATTTTCCCCTCTCCTGGTCCTCTTCCTCCTCCTCATCTCCTCCTCCTTCTCCTCCTCTTCCTCTTCCTCATGTTTTTCCTCCTCTATCTCCTCCTCTGCCTTCTTCTTTCTTGTTTAGTCTGAAACTGTGACTATAAAACACTCATTTTTTGGTCAGTATCTCACCTCATCAAGTCTATTTTCATAAATAAACAGGCAAGAGGTGAGTTGTAGTGGCTGTAGGTGTTGGAGGTGCCAGTCCTTCACACGCAGCTCTCACCCACAGTGTTTTGCGTGGAACCTGAAAGTGAGAATGGAGCCCATTTGCAGAGCTCTCCAAGGAAGCCTGTTGCTATGGAAACTTCAGCTTGGCACCGTATGCAAATACCTGTCTCCCTTGAAACTTGCCTGACAGTGATGCTGAGCAGAAAATATAGAACACGGTAAAATGGGTTTTTAACTTTTATGTAGGGACTGTAAGAGCTGTGCCCGCTAATTAATTATGCACAAGCACTTCGAGAGACAACCTGGTAGACACGTCTGCAGGTAATGGCCTTTTGACAAATTCCCTTCAACTCTTAATTTTTTAAAGGGAACTTTTTTCAGTAAATAGAATGAGAAAAGGAGAGTCAGGTCATTTAGAGCAGGCTGCTGTGGACGCCCATTAGCGGTGTACTCACTGCACAAGGTTCACTTCTCCTCATTAGTGTGACATGAACACAACTGCCAAAGGGCCGGCATGGAGGCCATCAGTCCTGTCACACATGCTCAGGGACAATCCCACGGGGGCTGTCTCAAATAAATGAAAAGCGTGGGAGGAGCCCCCCCTGAAATGACATAATCTGCCCTCTCGGGGGATGTCTGCCTTCTAAGACCACTCGGGTGATCCTGGCAGTGGATCCGGATTCCAGGTGCCAAGAGGACATTTTGCAGAGCTCAGAGAGAGGGAGGCATGGAATTTGGGTTCCCTGGGGCTCAGCCAGGTCCTGAGCTCTCCAAGGCTTCCAAGGAGGCAGAGAAGAAATACCTGGGCCCGATGGAGCTCTGGGTGTTACGTTACTGAAGTTTATCATCGCCAGTAAAAGAAGAGGCTAGCAAAGAGGGAAGTGCACGCATTAAGGCCGAGGGTGGAAAAATCAGTCAAACAGGGGAAGCGTTTAGCAGCCCCCCATTGCTCACGACCGCCTGAGTCATGAGCCACACTGTTTATGCCTTTAGGCCCTGGATGAGCCCTGATGAGGAAGCAGCCTCAGGAGACTTCCAGAAGCAAGCCCAGAAGCACTGGTCACTCGAGTCCACCCTGTAATGTCTGGGTCCTTCTCAGTGAGGTGGGAAGACCACAGAGGACAGAGGGAGCTGAGATGGTGCAACCCTGGGGCCCAAGAAGCAGACATGAAATAGGGGTCAGGCAGCAGGGGTGCAGGTGGAGGCAGATCTCCTGCAGTGGAGTGTCAGGGCGTTGGCACAGGGATGCAGCGGGCCTGATGGTGGAGGAACTGCAGGTGCCCTGCTAAGGCCAGAATCTGCCTGGACCCCAGAAAGCAGATCCCACAGCAAAGTCACGTGGTCATATTCCATCCTCAGATGGGCTCTCTGGAGTGGGTCCCACATTCCCTTTACAGATGAGGAAACTGAGGCCCAGTGAGGTGCGAAAGACTCGGCCTAGAGCACAGTCCACTATCTGCTGAGGCCTCATGATTAACTTGCAACCACTCGAGGCTCCTCTATCGTGAGCGTATCACGGGAGAGGTGGGTTATGCTGCGGTTGAATTATTCCCTCTCCAAAATCTTATGTTGAAGTTCTACCCATCAGTAACTTAGAATGGGACCTTACTCGGAAATGTGTTCCTGTGGTTGGAATTGGTTAAGTCAAAATGAGGACATACTGGAGCAGGGTGGGCCCCTAATCGGTTGGACTGGTGTCCTTATAAAAAAGGGGAGATGCAGGCTGAGAGGCACAGGTGCAGGGAGAAGGCCAGATGGAGATGAAGGCAGACATCGAGGTGATGCCTCCATAAGCCCAGAAGTGCCAATGATTGCCAGCAACCGCCAGCAGGTAGGAGAGGCGTGGGGCAGGTTTTCCTTCACAGCTTCAGAAGAAAACAACCCTTGATCTTAGACTTCTAACCTCCAGAACTGGGAGATGATAAGTTTCTGTTGGTTTAAGTACCCAGTCTGCAGCAAACATCCCCCAGTCCTGCAGCTACAGGATGTGGCTCAGGTCAGACCACCCCTAAGGTACATTCCACGTGAGGGCTGGCAATGGGCATCGATGCCTTTACTGACAGTGTTGATGCCTCACCCTGGGCATCAGCCGGCTGGCAAAAATGTGGCTGGGAGTGGCAGGGACCATGGAACCATCGTGACCTGGGGTGAGGAAGGTGTTGAGCAACCACGCTTGGGGACGTTCAGCTCTGGGCTTTAGGATTCAATAGACACTGTATTGATGTACAGTTGCTTGCAGTGGCTATGCTCGTTCCTGTAGGTGAGCTCTTTTGATCCTAATGGCCATGTGGCAGAGAAAACAGGCAAGTGTTCTTACAGGCCACATTCTTCCAGCTGCCGAGTGGTGGAGGTGAGCTGCAAGGAGCTTCCCCCAGGCCTGATGGCGAGTGCCTATCATCTTCCACGCCGCTGGCCCCCGGTCTCTATTCTGAGGCAATAGCCGGAAAGTCAGTAATATTTCTCTAGGGGAATTTCAACTGATGAATTGTTTAGTAGGTAAAATTCACTTCCTCCATACTTGGAAATGTAAACAGAAGTGATTATAGTCTGATTTGTAGCAATTGGGCAAAAGTAAGGAGCGCACTCTTCTGTTACAACAGAGGGGAACTATGGCACACTCCTTGCTGGCACTGCCAGCTCCTCTGGAGGGGTCAGGGCAGATATGGGGCAGAACCCAGGCCACCTCAGGGATGGAGGGTCAACGCCTTCCCGAGAGGCCCTTTGCCACACAGCGTGGCCCTAAGCTCCCAGATTTCACAGTCAAGGGAGATGCTTTGAAAATTCAGAATCAAGGCTGTAGGTGCCACAGACACATGGAGGAACAGTCTTCAATCAGACTGAGTCCAGGGCTTGTTTCTTGTACCTCCTTCTGCCCCAACACACACATATCACATGCATGTGCACATACACACCACACACACGTACCACACACAACCTCCCATATACACACATGCCCACACACCACACAATCCCCTGTACACACGCATGCACACGCACTACACACCGTGCACACACACTGCACAACCTGCCATACACACACATGCATGCCCCCCACACACTCTTCTTTTGTAACCTCCTCTCTCACTCAGTGCTTTGAGGGTAGGGGTCTCTTACACAATAGGAACAATGCAAAGATGTTGATCCACAGTCCTCTGTTCACTAAGGTCAGTCCCTACACACCAAAGGCTTTGCTCACACCTGCTCATTCTAGTCCCTTCTGCAGCCAGGCAGAGAAATCTGGGCTTTGGAGACATGGCTTGTCCACTCTGTGAATCTCCTTAGCTGCAGAGCCAGAACTTGTGGTCAGGTCAGAGGACCTGGAGTGGGTTCCCCCAGCACCTCGCTTGCTGTGTCCCCAAGCCCATCACCTCCCACCTCCTCTTTCAGTTTCCCAGAGAACACCTGATGGAGAAACAGATTCCTTCCCTGGCCTGCTGGGTTCTCCTCTCAGGAATGGAGAATTCAGCTTGTGAAGGAAGAAGATGGAAGTTGAAGTACAGGCTCAGGGGCTGTCTGGGTGGCCTTCTCTCCTTTAGAGGATGAGGGTCCCTTTACCCTAGCCCCATCCCTGTCATTTAGGCAGGGCTGCTGAAATTTTATGTGTCATTATCAGCTCCAATGGGTTCTGACAATATCATGATTTCTGTATCGTTTACAAGTTTGAAGCAAAGGATAATGTTTAAACCCAAAGAATGAATCTTTCAGAGTAGAATTTTTCAGTGCTGAGAACATTTGGATGCACTATGTTCTATTCGATGCCTGACCAGCTGCTGCTCGTACCTTCCCTCTTAGAACTGAGAATTCACACCTGTGCCCTCAGAGCCGCAGCCTCTGGACACCATTGGGCTCAGCCCTCCATTTTCAGCCCACAAATGACAGTATTGAGCTGGATGCTCTTAGGGACCCTTCTGGCACTGGGTTCTGGGATGGAGACCCTCCCTTTAAAGAGTTCTCTACCTGGGCCTGCAAAACCAGCAGGCCTTTAAACAGTGCTGTCCCCTGGCCCTCCCTGCACAGAGGCTCACTAGGACTACCCCCAAGATGGCATCCTCTGGCCAAAGGCTCCTTGTGGAGCCTGACCCTTTCTAAGCCCAAGGACGTTGCCTAGGGCTAACCCTGCAGAGCTGAAACCCAGCTTGTCCCACGTTTAGATAACAGTGTCAGCTAAAGCTGGCGAAGTGATTAAGAATAGTAAATTGAAGTCAAAATAATTTTTAAGCGCTCCAGATTGCCAAAGCCTAGGTCCTCTCCTGTCTTCCCAGCTTCCCAGTTTTATCTCTAGCATATTTTATGCAAATTACTCTCTCCTCTTCTCTTTCTTTCTCCTTCTCCTTCCCTCTTTCTCCCCACCCCCCAACTTTCTCTCTAATAGAAGAGCCTGGCTGGGCTTTCTCAGATTTTTTTAAAGTAGAAATTTACATACAATATCTAAGCTTTTAGTTTTACTTATGGTGACACAAAAGCTCCAATTATCAATTAGAGCTGATAATGTTTTATAGACTTCTTTATTAGTGCAGCTAATCCTAGAGAACAATTTCTCGGAAATGTCCCTGGGTTATGGTTTTGCTGACTCCATTTTGCAAAAGATTTAAGATGCCAGTGAGTGCCTGCCTGAGCCTGCCGAGGGCTCCCCGATGCCATTCTTCAGGCTCCCTGGGCCGACACAGCCCTGAGCTCCCTCCATGCTGGAAAGGTGATGGTGTTCAAGCGCCCCGCAGTGCTCAGTCTTCACCTTGGAAATTCACCAATCCCTTGACATGTGGGTTTGGTTTGGGTCTTTAATCACTGCTAAACTTACCCCCAAAGTACCTAGCAAGACCCAGGGGAGGCCACATCCTTCATCATTTTCCTGCCAGGATCTCTGCCAGGAGACAACAAGAGGCACTGCTCTGCGGGGCTCGTCCCCAGAGCTCGCCAGCCCAGCCCCAGGAGGCTTCCAGAAGACCCCCATTCACAGACTAAATCTCACACAATTTTGGCACCTCTTCTGTCTTCCAACACTTCACAGCCATGGCCCACCCTCCCACCAGCAATTTAAGCCAGCTCCAGAGCCAGGACCGCCTGCTGTGCACAGAGCGATTTTTCCAAGCTGAAGCTGTGGGTAGACCTTTCAGTCTTCACCTCAAAATGCAGCCCTGCTGGGTGCGTGGACAAAGCCAGAGTTGAAGGAGTTGGGGGTCACAGCCCTTCTAATAAGACACTGTCCATGACCCTGTGTCACTGGATCCTTGGCCACATGCAGTCAATATCATCCTGGGTTTTCAGTGGCTCAGTAATTGAGCTTCAGAACCACAAAGAGGTGGAGCCAAGATTAAACCTGGTCATTCTAGACATGGGTTCTGGATGCTTCCACTGTGCCTTGATACCGAGGGGTCCCTATGCATGCCCCTCTCATTTACAATGGAGTGTTCTGGCTGTTCCTCAGTCCCTTCATTCCAACTTCTCCTTGATTGTGCTACCCAGCACCACGTCTGCACATCTGTTACAGTTTGTTGTTGATGGCATTGATCCCACTCTCGTTACATGACTGATCAGTAATTAGGCTGAGCTAAAATTAATTCACAGTCTCCAGAGCTCAGCCCAGAAGCTCCCCCTAGAGACATCTGGCTTATGCTTGCTGGCTGGATGAGGTGGGTACAAGGTGGATAAGTGTCTTTGTTTACTTGAGCCGCTATGACAAAGCTCCACCGACTGGGCAGCTCATCAACAAGACATGTATTTCTCCATTTTGGAGGCTGGAATTCTGAGATCAGGGTGTTGGCATGATTGGGTCCTGGTGATGCCCACTTCCTTGTTGCAGACAACCGGCGTCTCATCGTATCCTCCCACGGAGGAAAAACAACAAGAGAGCTCTCCTGGGTCTCTTTTACAGGGTCCTGTCCTTGTCTGTTTTGTGTTGCTATAAAGAAATACCTAAGGCTGGGTAGTTTATAAATAATAAAAAAGTTTATTTTTTCTCAGATTCTGATGGTTGGAATGTTCATGATTCGGGGTCTGCTTCTGGTGAAGGCCTCAGGCTGTTCCACCCATGGGGAGGGTGAACGGGAACTGGTGTGTGCAGAGACCACATGGCACAAGACAGAGGGGAGGTGCCAGGCTCTTTTTAACAACCAGCTCTCATGGGAATGAATAGAGCAAGAACTCATTCACTCCCGAGAGAGTATTAATCTAGTCACAGGGGATCCAACCCCATGACCCAGACACCTGCCCCCAGACCCCACCTCCCAATACCACCATGCTGGGAATTTCTTTTTTTCTTTTTTTTCTTTGTTTAAAAATTATACGTTAAGTTCTACTGTACATATGCACAACGAGCAGGTTTGAGACATAGGTATACATATGCCACGTCGGTTTGCTGCACCCATCAACTCATCATTTACTTTAGGTATTTTTCCCAGTGCTATCCCTACCCCAGACCCCACCCCGTGACAGGTCTGGGTGTGTGATGTTCCCTTCCCTGTGTCCAAGTGATCTCATTGTTCAATTCCCACCTATGAGTGAGAACATCCGGTGTTTGGTTTTCTGTCCTTGTGATAGTTTGCTGAAAATGATGGTTTCCAGCTTCACCTATGTCCCTGCAAAGGACAAGAACTCATCCCTTTTTAGGGCTGCATAGTATTCCCTGGTGTATATGTGCCACGTTTTCTTTATTCAGTCTATCATTGATGGGCATTTGGGTTGGTTCCAAGTCTCTGCTATTGTGAGTAGTGCCGCAATAAACGTGTGTGTGCATATCTTTACAGTAGCATGATTTGTAATCCTTTGGATATATATCCAATAATGGGATTCCTGGGTTAAATGGTAATTCTAGTTCTAGATCCTTGAGGGAATCGCCACATGTCTTCCACAACAGTTGAACTAATTTACACTCCCACCAACAAGTGTAAAAAGCATTCCTATTTCCTCACATTCTTTCTAGCATCTGTATTTTCCTGACTTTTTAATGAATTGCCATATCTACTGGCATGAGGATGGTATCTCATTGTGGTTTTTGATTATATTTTCTCTGTGACCAGTGATGATGAACATTTTTTTCATGTGTATGTTGGCGTATGAATGTCTTCTTTTGAGAAGTGTCTGTTTCATATCCATATATGACCACTTTTTGATGGGGTTGTTTTGTGTTTTTCCTGTGAATTGTTTGAGTATCTTGTAGATTCTGGATATTAGCCTTGGTCAAATAGGGATAAGTTTGCAAAAATTTTCTCCCATTCTGTAGGTTGCCTGTTCCACTCTGATGGGTAGCTTCTTTTGCTGTGCAGAAGCTCTTTAAGTTTTTAGATCCATTTGTCTATTTTGGCTTTTGTTGCCATTGTTTTTGATGTTTTATTCATGAAATCCTTACCCATGCCTATGTCCTGAATGGTATTGCCTAGGTTTCTTCTAGGGTTTTTATGGTTTTAGGTCTAGCATTTAAGTCTTTAATCCATCTTGAATTAATTTTTGTATAAGGTGTAAGGAAGGGATCCAGTTTCCGCTTTCTACATATGGCTAGCCAGTTTGCTGGGAATCAAATTTCAACATGAGATTTGGTGAAAACAAACAAACCAGATGCAAACCACAGCAAGCACAAATCCCATTCTTAAAGGCTCCACCCTCATGACCTAATCACCTCCCAAAGGCCCCACCTCTTAATACCATCTCACTGGGTGTTGGGATATCAACATACGAATTTTGTGGGGCCACATACTTTTAATCCATAACAGTCAGTGAGTCAGCCATTGAGTGGGGACAGAGAGCATCCTTTATTCATTCACTCATTCTTTTGTTTGATGTATTTTTATTGAGTGCTGGGCTGACGTATCCTCTGTCACTGGGACATATAGAATGTAGTTACACAGTTGTACTGTCATGGGGGAAATGAAGACCTAAGACTTTGTCTGGATTCTTGTCCCTCCCCACCTCTCATCCCACCAAGGAGGCAGCTCAATGGTGGCTTTCAACATGAGAGAAAATTCCTCGCCTTTTGTCTCTACAAAAGGTAGAAAAGATAAGTTGTTCAATTCATCCAACAGGATCTGGTGAGCTGAGATGTGCTGATGGTGAAGTCAAGGTCAAGAGTCCCCTGCTTTCCCAAGTGACTGGCCCGGGAGGAGTCCCTTAGATCTTCTTTTTCAGCAAATACTGTGGCCGCCTGAGTCCAAGGTTGCTGACCTGGGAGGCCTGGCCAGTGTGATTTCTGTCGATGAGATGGTAGAGAGATCCATGTCCCCAGCTAGGCACTTTCAAAAGAGCCACTGAGAGCCTGGGGTTGTGGCTCTGCAAGGCAGGAGTGTAGGCTTTCCATGCACCTGTTCCAAAGGCTCGGTTGGTTGTGGCTCTCTCATCCCTCACTAAATGACCCAGAGGACATCCTGAGGGTATTGCTGGCAGTGGTCTTAGTTGGCAGAGGCAGGAGGAGCTTGTTATGCCATGAGAAGCTGCAATCTTAGAAAAATCACAAGCGATATAAGAGAGGGATAAAATAACTGAAAGTCGGAATGACAAATTGAAGGACAGGAGGTGACCATTCAGGATAGGGACTCCCCACTTTATCAAAGCCAGGACTGCTTCCCTTCTCCATGCTGCAGGCAGTGGGCCATTTTCCTTGTGATAGGGTCAACTGACTCAGTGAGGCCAAAGGGGAAACATCTAATTCCATGTTGGCAAGCATGGAGAGACCACTTATTCCCTGACCAATACACTGGACACAGCCACACCCACAGATTTCTACAGAACCAAGCAACCAAGTAAGCCTTCTGCAGGTGGGATGTGGGGCTCAAACCTAAAGGATAATTGACTCTAAAGGACTTTATGTGGTCATTTCTCTCAGCCTCTGGAACCCTCTCAGGAAATGCAGAATAGATAGATGTCCATTGTGAATTCACTGGGTATATGAATGATATAGTTTGCTGTCTCTCCACCAAAATCTCATCTTGAATTGTAACTCCCACAATTCCTACATGTCGTGGGAGATAACCAGTGGGAGGTGATTGAATTATGGGGGTGGGTCTTTCCTGTGCTTTTCTTGTCATGGTGAATAAGTCTCATGAGATCTGATGGCTTTATAAAGGGAAGTTCCCCTGCACAAGCTCTCTCTTGCCTGCCACCATGTAAGATGTGTCTGACTTTTCCACCATGATTGTGAGGTGTCTCCAGCCTTGTGGAACTGTGAGTCAATTAAGCCTCTTCCCTTTACAACTTACCCAGTCTCGGGCATGTCTTTCTTAGTAGCATGAGAACAGACTAATACGAAGAGGTGTGGCAAACCAAACTCTACCTTGTATTTCATGACTAAGTCAGTATCATGCAAGGAGCATGAACCTGACCTCTGTCAGTCAGGAGGTGCATACATGCTCCTAAAGCTACAATGGCATTCTTCTGACTCATCCACAAATACCCCAGGCTAAGCCCAGCTCTACTCCGTTGAATTTTCAGTAGAGAACCTCGGTCCCAAGTGGCCTGGAGGTCTCCAAACGGAGAGGACTTTGGGAGCTTTCAGAAGACAAGTCACAGACCAAGCCCCGGTCTGCAGGAAATTGGGACTTCTCTCCTTGCTCAGCCTGGGAGTTTGGCTTGTGAGAAAATGAGCAGAGAATAGAGACCATAAGTACAAATCCCTCTCTTTTGAGTAAACATACATCGACATAAAAAGAATGCCTGGAGTTACAAGAGTGAATGGCCTTCAAGCAGCACAAAAGACTCAGGCGGCCCCTGGACACAGGTGTTGGGTGAAGAAGGGTCCTTCAGGAGCTGAGATGAAGGCAGCTTTACAAGCCAGGTACCAGGAATGGGAGAGCACCCACAGTCCAGAATCCAGAACAGGACCCACACATGACGGGGATGCAGAGGTAAGGGACTGATGGTTAATATTGAGTGTCAACTTGATTGAGTTGAAGGATGCAAAGTATTATTTCTGGGTGTCTCTGTGGGGGTATTGCCAAAGGAGATTCACATTGGAGTCAGTGGACTGGGAAAGGCAGACCCACCCTCAATCTGGGTGGGTACCATCTAATCAGCGGTTAGCACAGCCAGAATAAAAAGCAGGTGGAAGATGGAAAGACTAGATCGTCTTAGTCTTCCAGGCTCCATCTTTCTCCCGTGCTGGAGGCTTCCTGTTCTTGAATATCAGACTCCGAGTTCTTCAGCTTTTGGACTCTTGGACCTTCCACCACAGACTGAAGGCTGCACTGCTGGCTCCCCTACTTTTGAGGTTTTGGGACTCAGACTGGCTTCCTTGCTCCTCGGCTTGCAGATGGCCTATAGTGGGACCTCATCTTGGAAACTTGTGAGTCAATTCTTCTAATAAACTCCCCTTTATATGTACACCTATCCTACTAGTTCTGTCCCTCTGGAGAACCTTAATACAGGAACCATCCTCAAAAGCCTGTTTCATAACTAAGGGGGCATCAACAACTCTCCCAGCAGCTGGTGGAGGATGGAAACCTCTTGAGTGCCGAGATTTCAGGTGGGGACTCGGTGGGGGTCCTGTCAGCCCGGGGAGAGAGGACGGAAATTCAGCGAGGACATAGAAGAGTGCTTCTACCTTAATCATCACCCTGAGGACCCTGAGGCCAAAGACACCAGAGCTCCTCACTTTCATATACAGTTTCAGAAGCCAGACCCTAACAGATGCATTGGAAAGATGCCTTTGAAGGGCTCGGTAATGATGGCTCAATGAGGAGTTTTCATTTAGAAATGTGACTCAGTGTGGCCAGGCCACGGAGGGCCTGGAGCAGACACAGCAGCACTGCCTTCCAATTAACAGATGTGCAAGAACCTCTGTGGGACTCAGATTTGGGCCAACAATCCCAAATCATCTCCCGTGGCTCAGCCCTGAGAGCCACACTAATGAGCTCCTTTCTGTTCTGCGTGGTTTTGTTTTGTTATGTTCCCCAGCAACAGAAGGCATTTCTTTCTTTCCTTCAGGCATGAGATGATTTAAAACTCCCATTGTTTGCCCCTATGTCCCTCCCTAATGAATTCTGAGGTGTTCCCTTTGAGGACAGGCATTGGGTCGTTGGTCTCCTTTCTCTGCGGAGGCACATTCTTGTGCCAAGTGTGTCCTCTTAGTGCTGGAACAGGGGGATCTTGGTGAGATGAATGCACCTGGGCTGTTGGAGACTTTCTCAGGTTGGCCTGGGAGACTCTTTCTCAGGTTGGCCTGAGAGCCTCCGGGAAGCACTGTCGGGAGGGAAGAGAACAGCGAGGTCCTTTTCCTAATTCTACTCTGTCTGGCCCAGAGGAGGAATATGGAAGAACCAGGTGCATCCTGCCAGGTAGAGATCCTCCTGCGGGCTTTTTGGAGACACCAGAGCAAGTCAGTAGACAGCTCTCAGTGGCAAAGAGGAGACAGATTAGACAGATGCTGCCCCTTCAAGTGTCTCAGGGGAGAGGGGGCCTAAGCAAAGAAACCAGAAAAGGGATGTGGGCCACTGGGTCAGCCTGGGGTTTCTGTGCCTCATGCTGGATTTTTGGGCAAGTCCTACTACTGCCAGCTGGGGGCCAAGATCATTATGGACCATCATGGAGCTTGGCAGCTGAGATGCTTGCTCCTAGGGCAAGTGGATAAATGGATTAGCCATGCCTATCTTGTTCCTTTTATTTTGCTTTTTAGAAACGTGCACTGAGTGTCTTTCCCCTTATCCGTTATTTATTCTGTTAAGTCATTTTATTGGCATCTTCAAAGGCACAGAAGTGAGATCTGTTCTGCAGTGGCCATTGACTGTTACTGTTTCTCAAGAAGTAGGACTAAGCTTCTTGTTCCATGAGCTGTGGCCGCAGCACCCAGCCTGGGTGGCATCAGCACATGCTCAGAGCTGGGTGGCTCAGGTTCATGTCCTGGCTCAACTCCTGACTCAGCTGAGTGACTGTAGGTAGGTGCCTTAATTTCTTTGTGCCTCTGGGATCACATCTTCAACAGGAGGACAATAATAACCTTATCTTATGGGATAGTGAGGAATTACTGAATTAATATACACAAAGTGCAGAAATCAGGGCCTGGTGAGGACTAAGTTGGGGTTCTTGATTGTTGCCCAGGATTGGTCAAAGCTTAATTAATTATTTTAGAAATAATTAAGGCAGTAGAAAGAAATCTGGATGGTTATGCTTCCGAGAGCTTACTCTGCATCAGCTGCATGCAGTGCTTGGTTCATTTTGCAGTTAATGACTCCTGGGCACCCACTGGGGGTGATTGCTGGCTGAGCTCACCTTCTTCACAGACACTGGCCCTGGGAGGTGCTGACTGATGGCTCTGTTGTTTTATGGCCTGTCCAGGAAGCTGAGGTCTGGAAAGGTTAATTAGCACTAGAAAGAACCCAGAACCAAGACTTTCAAGATCCCAGGCCTTCTGCTGGCTTGAAAATCTCATAGCCTAGCAGGTTTCTCCTCCTTTTGACCTTGCTAAATGAGAGGGCGAGTCTCCTACGACGCAAAGAGAAGTGTAAAGAATCCCATCCTTTTGTTCAATTCTGGACTAAACCAAATCCCTTGAACTTTGAGATTCTGTTAGTCTTTAATACACGAATGTGCCCAGGGAGTGGGGTGTGGTGTGCAGGATACCATAGAATATTACTTTTGTGGGATCATCTCCTTACTAGTTTCCAAAAGAATGCCCCTGGGAAATGTGTCCCCAAATGCTCATTAAATAACAAAATCTCTCTCATCTAATTATCCATGACTGAGTGGCAACTTGCACTTAAGAAAATACATGGAAAGCAGAATAAAAAGGAATATCAGCCTTCCTTCCCCATAGATGGCACAGGGAGGGCAACATAAACCACCCGCTTTCCTATTCTCTCATGTGTCTTTTCCTGTCTGGGTGAACACTCTCCTCAAAATTATTACTTGGTATCAGCGGGATGAGAATTGTCGTCGGTGGCATTTCAGCCTTTCTGCTGGGCCTCTGCCTTCCAGTTTGAAAAATCAGCTGGCATTAATTTTCAGAGGCTGTGTTTCCCTCTTATTCCCCCAAGCAAAAGGCAAGGGCTGCTGCCTTCACTTCGCTGCAACAGTTGTCAAAAAGAGAGACAGCTCTCCCCTAGAATGTCAACTCGGCTTCTCTGCTACTGTGAGTTTCCCATCTACAAGGACAGCTCCGAGCCATTGGGCAGCTGAGCGCCTGGGATGTCACTGAGAAAATCTGCTCAAGATTTGCTGGACGGAAAGAGGTTTATCATTTTGGCAGGGGCCTGATTATGGAAATCAGGAAGTTCTCACCCTGTTCCTGGATGTCTGCAAGCCTTCCCAGCGATGTTGGAAGCAAAAGCCCATGTACTATTCCCTATGCTGCTAAAGATTGACAGTGCCGTCAGAATGAGCCTCCAGAACCCAGCTCGTGGACACAGCTCTTCTCCATCCACACTGGCCCTCTGGATGTTTAGGTTTCTCAGATGAAAAGATGCTTCCAGAAAGAGCAGGGGGCCAACAGCCAATGAACTCTTTCCTGTTATATAGTTTTCCTTGGGAAACGTCGGCTGTGTCTTAACAAACAATGGGTAAAACAGGAGGGCCCTAAATCTAAGTCGGCACAAGCCACGAGCAGGCAATTCACAAATGTAAAAATATGACTAGGAAGCAAATGAATGGGAGAATGTCCAACAACGGTAACACTTAGAAATTCAAATGAAACAGTGAGACACAGTGTGTGTGTAATGTGTGCGTGTGTTTGCCTATCAAGTTAGAAATGACTACACACTTTCTAGCAACCAGCTAGTGAAACGATGTCTTACTCACTGCTAGCTGCTAGTGGCTATAGAAACTTTTTTTTTTTTTGGTGAGGGGCAATATTTATCACAGATTTTGTAAATCCTTTAAAAAAGAACAGTTAGCCTTTATCAGACATCAGGGCCAAATCTAAGTACTGTGGACACATTGCTGTACATAACTCACAATGACCCTACTGGGCAGGTATAGTATGATCTCCATCCTCCTCTTCTGGGTGGAGGCACCAAAGGAGAAGGAGTTCATGCACTCAGCCGAAGGTGATGCAGCTACCGGTGATGGAGATAGACTCTGAATGCAAGAACTCCAGCCCCAACCACCTCATTCTAGTGCCCTGCGGGTCCTCTTCATTTACTTCAGGGCTATGAAGGAGCCTAAATGCATGCCCACAAGAAATTTTTGACACTAAGATGATCAGCAGTTTGTTCAAAATTAACTAAATAACTTAGAAAGCACTCAGTGAAATATGCTGTCATTTTTAAATGACATCTAGGATTTTAAGTTATTCATCTCAAAATGAATGCAAACATATTTGTCTCCAGTCCCCACCTGAGCCCTACTAAAAAGGAGAGTAAATGAAAAAAAAAAATTTAAACAACACATAATGTTTCAAGATCAGTGAGAACAGGAGAGGAGACAATAACATTATTTTGCATGCTGAGAAGCAGGACAAGTGTTTACAGACTCAGTTGACCCAAGAAAGCAGAGTCCAATCAGCAGTACAGAAAACATGGCAGAGTGACCAGCCCTGCAGAATATCCCAAGGGCTTAGAACTTGGGGGCCCCTTACATCCTGGAAGCAAACGTGGAGGTACAGTGAAAACAGGAGGATGATTGGAGGCTGGTGTGGGAAGTAGGTGGACCACACCCTCACCTGACCTGCCTTCCGAATTCTGTGTGTGGAAGAACAACCTCCCGACCTTGGCAGGAGACTAGGTTTATTCTTTGTAGAGGCTAAAACAGAGTCAGTGAAGACGTGAGGATTAGATCAACGATCAAATTGAAAACAGGATGATTAAATGGAGGTTTCCCCCAGTTGGCTCTCAGAATCCTCAGATCTCTTCCTTCCGGACAGGGGACTGGAAGATTGTTTTCTGGAAAATCTGACCAGCCCAAATGAAAAGACCTAAAGATACTGACAGCAGTGTCTCCCCAGTGACATCCCAGGCAGATCATCCTACCACAAGACGAAAGTTGACAAGTGCTACTACCCACTTAGAGTTTCCATTCAGCCTTAAAGTTTCGTCTATTAAATATGAGCAGACTTTCAAGGATCTCCAAAATATTTGAGGAAGGTTTGTAACATGGACATGCCAAACAAGCAAACTGAACCCCAGGGAGGAAACAGTTATGTAGAGAGATGAAAACCAAAGGCAAACAAACAAGAAACGTGCCAATAATACCCTTGGGGTTGTAAGAGAAAATATCACATCCACAAAACAAGAAGAGGGTGTTGTTAAAAAGGGACATTTAGAAAACAAAGTAGTTAATATTAAAAAGAGAAGAGCAAAAATTCAAGATTCAATAGAGAGTTTCTAAGATAAGCTGAAGAAACTTCCAAGAGAGTAGCAAGATGACAAAGTGATATAGAAAAGATAAGAAAATTAGAAGATTACCCAAAAAGAAGAAAGTTAGATAAAGAAAGAGCAAAAACGATGAATGGGAATACATCATCAAAGAAGAGCAGAAAGATCATCAAAGAAGAGCAGAAAGACCTGGTGATATGTTGTAATTCTGTGTGCTCACCGTTCCAAACACTGTCAATATACTAACTCATTAAATCCTCATAACAAATCTTGAAGTAGGCACTATTTTTGTCCTATTTTACACATGCGGACACCAAGCACACAGACACTAAGACAGAGAGGTGAGGAGACTGACTACCCAAGATTGCTCAGCTGGTAAATGACAGAGCTAGGATCTGAACCAGGCAGTCTGATTCCCATGTCCAAGTTCTTAACCACTATACTAGATTTCCTCTCAGTAAAAGGGCTTCATAAAATTTAGGAAATAATTCAAGTTTTTTTCAGACCTTATTATTACAGGTTTCCAAATTGAAAGGATCATTTGAACATCTGACACAATGAAATAATAATCCCTGCCAAGTCATAAAATCATAGCATCATGGACTGTCACACACTGGGAACAAAACAGAGATCCTAAAAGCTGAGAGAGAAATAAGAACTGCAGGGAGAAGAAGAAATTAACTCTAGAACTAAAAAATCGATTAGATGACACCTGACTTCTTTAGATCAATACTGGAAACAAGGGAGAAAATGGAATATTATAATGCCTTCAAATTATGAGGCAAAAGTTGTCAAACTGGCAGTCTATGCTCACCAAATGGTCAGTCAAGTGTGATGGTGGACTAACAACAATTATAGACACAGCAGATCCATGCACCTTTTGTCTGAAACCTGCTGGAGAAGGTGCTCCATTAACATGAGGAAGTCAAACAGAGAGAGGAAAGCATGCCATCAGGAAACAGGAAGGAAAACAAGAAAAGTGGATCCCTAAGGTGATGGGGAAGGTGGTTCCAGGACGACAGTTGTACACCATAGAGTACAGCAGTCCAGATTGGAGTATGCTGGAAGACAGAGAGCGATGTCTCCAAGAAGATGAAATTCACTGGATGTGTTCAAAGGAACAGAGAAGAGATTCTTGCAAGAGACGGTTTCTATAAGAATATGGAAACAGAACATGGAATACAAGCCAAAAGATGACATCCATGACAATGACACCATTGAGAAAAAAACAACAATAACAGTTGTTTAGGAAAAGAAAAATTGTCTCATGGCATCCAGTGAATTGAATTCACATATATGACCATTCACTTTGGTGGTCATGATAACATAAACACTGAGTATCCGTCTCAGCAGCATAGTGATGTAGCTATATTACCATGGTGGGATGATGGAGGAGTGGGAGCTCACACATGTAGGGGTGCAAAGAATGAAAGGGCACTAAACATTTCTTGTTCTTAGTGGTAAGTTAATAAATAGTAACTAAGGCTAGGCGGGGTGGCTCACGCCTATAATCCCAACACTTTGGTAGGCCAAGGCGGGCGGATCACAAGGTCAGGAGTTCGAGACCAGCCTGACATGGTGAAATCCCATTGCTACTAAAAATACAAAAATTAGCCAAACATGGTGGTGCACACCTGTAATCCCAGCTACTCAGGAGGCTGAGGCAGGAGAATCACTTGAACCTGGGAGGTGCAGGTTGCAGGGAACCGAGATCGCACCATTGCACTCCAGCACTCCAGCCTGGGTGACAGAGTGAGACTTCATCTCAAAAAAAAAAAAAAAAAAAAAAAGTAACTGAAGTGGAAACATCGACAGGTAGAAATGTTATTCATAAACATGAAGGTAAATACCAAAAGAAACAGCTAAAAATTAGAAAGCAGTAACCTCTGGGACTGAAAAATCAGCAAAAAATTGATCAGGGACTATTGAGGTTCATAATAAATATTTTTAAGGGGTTATCTTTTTTTAATTTTTAAGTTCAGGGGTGCATCTGCAGGTTAGTTACATAGGTAAACTTGTGTCACGGGGGTTTGTGGTACAGATTATTTTGTCACCCAGGTATTAAGTCTAGTACCCATCAGTTATTTTTCCTGATCCTCTCCCTTCTCCCACCCTCCACCCTCTGATAGACCCCAGTGTGTGTTGTTCACTTCTGTGTCCATGTGTTGTCATCATTTAGCTCCCATTTATAAGTAAGAAAATGCAGTATTCGGTTTTTTGTTTCTACATTAGTTTGCTAAGGATAACGGCCTCCAGCTCTATTCGTGTTCCTGTAAAGAACATGATCCCATTTTTTAATGGCTGCATAATATTCCATAGGGTACATATACTACATTTTCTTTACCCAGTCCCCCATTGATGGGCATTGAGGTTGATTCCATGTCTTTGCTATTGTGAGTAGTGCTGCCATGAACATTGGCGTGCATGGGTCTTTATGATAGAATGATTTATATTCCTTTGGATATATACCCAGTAATGGGGTTGCTGGGTTGAATGGTAGTTCTGTTTTTAGGTCTTTGAGGAATTGCACACAGTTTTCCACAACGATTGAACTAATTTACACTCCCACCAACAGTGTATAAGTGTTCTATTTACTCTGCAACCTTTCTAACATCTGTTATTTTTTTTGACTTTTTAGTAATAGCCATTCTGACTGGTGTGAGATGGTATCTTATTGTGGTTTTGATTTGCATTTCTCTAATGATCAGTGATGTTGAGCTTTTATTTTCCTGTACTTGTTGGCCGCATGTATTCACAACTAAAAGAACAAAAGAACCCAGAGCAAAACAGCCTCAAAGCCAGCAGAAGACAAGAAATAGCCAAAATCAGAGGTGACCTGAAGGAGATTAAGACACGTTGATCAAAAGATCAACGAAATCAGGAGTTGGTTTCTTGAAAAATATCAATAAAATAGATAGATTGCTAGCTAGACTAATAAAGAAGAAGAGAAGGTTCAAATAAAATAAACACAATCAGAAAAGACAAAGGGAATATTACCACTGACACCACAAAAATACAAATAAATGTCAGAGAATATCATGAACACCTCTATGGATAATAAATCTTATAAAATTAACTGACTCTGTAACTATGTGCATAGGTCATTTTGATTGCAGGAAAAAACGGAATAGAAAATTAAATGAAAGAATGATGAATGTGAAGATGATGTAATGACTTGAAAAATGGGATTCCTATGGGGTGGAGTGAGAAGCAGGATCCTAAACAGTGCAGGCAGTGTTGCCAAAACTGTGTGAAACAGCATGGAAGAAAGACTGGAAGGAAATGCACCAAATACTAAAGGTGGTTGGTCAGATAGTGTGATGTTTTAAAAATTCTTCTTTTAACTGTTTTCCACACTTTAAACATGTGTTTATAAGCCCTTTATGAAGAAAAATGGAGCAGAAAATAAGTGCCTGTATAAAGCAATGGAGATTGCTCGCTTGTAGCCTGGTAGGTATGGAATAAACAAAGTCTCTGTGTTTTGCTTGGAGCCAAGGAATAATTATCTTTATAATAATCAGATAAATCTGATTATCTCCATGGGACCTGATTCGTTAAAGAACTCGGAAGACAAACATCAGGAAGGACAGTCAGTAGATAGAACTGAGGAGGGCTGACAAAGGGAAAAAGACTCATCTTAAAGAATAGAAAGAGAATGGAATAGGGGCTATATAAGTGGTTGTTGTAGCTGGTAGCTGGCTTCTCATTTCCACTTCATCACCTTGGACCTTGAGAAGCAGAGGCTCATGGATGTCTTTTTTTCGTGGCTTCTAGGCACCTCTCCACCCCTGTGGTGGGGCAGCTCAGTGACCACAAAGGATGCCTCTCTCCCTGTCACATCATATTTTGCTTTTCTTCCATAGGTGTTGTATTAGTCTATTTTCAACCTGCTGATAAAGACACATTGGAGACTGGGAAATTTGCAAAAAAAAAAAAAAAAAAAAAAAAAAAAAAAAAAGAGGTTTAATGGACTCACAGTTCCAGGTGGATGAGGAGGCCTCACAATCATGGTGGAAGGTGAAAGGCGTGTTTTACATGGTGGCAGACAAAAGAGAGCCAAGCGAAAGGGGCTTCCCTTTATAAAGCTATCAGATCTCATGAGACTTATCCACTACCACCAGAACAGTATGGGGGAAACCACCTTCAAGATTCAATTATGTCCCACTGAGTCCCTCCCATAACATGAGGGAATTATGGGAGCTACAATTCAAGATTAGATTTGGGTGGGGACAGCCAAACCATACCAGGTGTGAAGGGTGAGGGTCTAAGAAGACACCATTTGGAGAGTCCCAAGAGCCCCACTCTCATTTCTGCAGTGGAACATGTGAAATCCTCCTCCAGCTGTGATGGAATGCTCTCTCTACTTCCCCGTGTCTTCTGTTACAATGTGAGTTTCCTGGAGGCACCTATGTAATGTTACACTCATGGGGGATATCCAAGAAAGAAACAGATCCTACCTCAGGGACAAGTAGGAGGTGGAGAGTCTCCCCAGGCACTTTAACTTGAGAAACAGAATGCTCCCAGGGTGGCTAAGACCAGCTCACGTTGGCTGGTGAGAACCCCTGACAAGCATCTCTTTCCAATTCTATGTTAAGTGATGTCATGCCACTAGCTTGGAATTAGCCATTATGGGAGTATTCACATAAGGTAATCAATAAACACTACAAATAAATCCCTACCCGCCCCCCCCACCCCCCCGGAGAGCTGGTTACAAAATATTACCACACTGCTGTAGATCTGTCTCCACTTCCTTGTTATCCCTGAGTGCTTTTCCTTGGAAACAACCAATAGTACAGAGATGCTGGAAATGGCCACACTGCTAACTTGAAGAGCATGGCGGAGATTGGACTTAGACATCCACAAGGACTTTCCCAACTGGAGAGTGTTCATAGGTGAGAGGATGTGAAAGTTGGGGCTCTTTGCCTTCCCTGACAATTCTGGCACTCATCTCCAAGGCTTTCAGGGATCTCATAATTGGGGTGAAGGTAGGCGGAGTGTGAGTTCCCAGTCGTAGTCGAATTGAGTGGCAAGACTGTGAAGACATTTCACAGCACACTTTAAAATTTCCAGAGAATAGAATAGGTTAAGCATTGTAATATTTTACAGTTTTTCGAGTGTGCCTGAAGGGAAGCTGCAGATCACAAGCTATCCATCTCCGCACCCCATTACCTGGCTTAAAAATAAAAAATGTGGTAAATGAGTCTTGGGTGAATCTGCCAACGAGGCATAATAAAGATTGCTTTGTAGAGGTTTCATCTCAGAATGCAAATGTTGTCCTATGAATCCAAAGTATGATTATAGTGGGTAAAAAAAAAAAGAAAGAAAAAAAAAATCAATGCACAGTGCTAGGTCATCTAGGTAGCGCTGGTCTCTGTGTCAGAAATCAAGAGGTTAGTCTATGGGGGCCTCTGAAATCCCCAACAGGGCTTCCATGGGGCCTTTGAGCCCCAAAACTGATAGCGTGACCTGGTCTCTCAAAGATTTCTGCTTCCCATTGACATGGGTTCTACTACAGTCACACTTGGCAATAAGCTATAATTCATCTATTTTATTCAAGAAATACTTAATGATCACCTACTCTTTGCCTACATCTTGTGCTGGTTGTTTCTATAACAATGATCTTATTTAAAACATTAAACACTTCCATGAGGTGGGTTCCACTAAATGCTTCTCAAGACTATGAGACAGAGGCTTTGAGACTCAGAAGGTGCTGATGACCTCCTTTCTCTCCCCACAACAGCCTTGCTTCACATATCAGCTTCCAGCACAATTTTCCTTTTATACCCCCAAATGCCTCATTTCTTACTGCCTCAGGACCTTGGGATGAGCTGTCCTTTCCTTGGAAGTCTTTTCTCCTTGCGATAACTGGCTCAGAGCAAATCACTTGCCTCCTTCAGGTGACTCCATCCCATATTTGACATTCCCCATTGTACTTCTTGAACCCGCCCTCCATAGCATGGACCCTCCCTGACTCTTCCCTGCAAAGGAGAGCTCATGAGACCACCTATGACCCTGACAATTTCCACCATTCCCACTATTTCATTTGTGTGCATTTTATCCTTATTACAGTGTTGTTACCATAACATGAGTCTTTAACTGTTAGGGCAACTGGGAGTAGTTTTTGTCTCAGGATTATGAGGTCCTCAAGGCTTTTAAAATAAATTTATGATCTGTTTGTTTGCCTCACTTACATGTTACCATGGGTTTACCCTCCTTAACTTTTTTTGTTTTTTGAAATGGAGTCTTGCTCTCTTGCCCAGGCTGGAGTGCAGGGGCACGATCTCAGCTCACTGCAAACTCTGCTTCCCGGGTTCATGCCTTTCTCCTGCCTCAGACTCCCGAGTAGCTGGGACTACAGGAGCCTGCCACAACGTCCAGCTAATTTTTTGTATTTTTTCCCTAGAAACAGGGTTTCACTGTGTTAACCTGGAAGATCTCAATCTCCTGACCTTGTGATCCGCCCGCCTTGGCCTCCCAAAGTGCTGGGATTACCCGTGTGAGCCACCACACCCGGCCCACCCTCCTTAACTGTTTATTCCTCTATAAGATCATGGGGGCCTGAATGTATTCCCCTAAATCAAGTGACTACTTACATTCTATTTCTACTAACAAACCCTAATAATTTACCTTCCCATCTAGGAAAATAGATTTTTTCTCTGATTAATATTGCCAGCTCAACAATGGGAAGATTTTCTCTTGGGGTCCCTAAGTTCTGTGATATTGTCCTCCCCTCCCCCTGGAAAACTGGCTGCTTCACTGAAGTTGTTGAGGTCCTAACGTCCAGTTTTTTTAGATGATGACCTCAGAATTCATGGTAAAGAGAGAAAAATGGGAGTTGTCCTACATTTCAAGAATAGAAAGACGCAAAACCATAGATGGTTTATAGACAACAGAGGTTTATTTGGCTCATGGTTCTGGAGGCTGTGAAGTCCAAGATTGAGGGGCTTCACCTGGTGAGGGCCTTCTTGCTGCCTACATGGCAGAAGGCATCACATGATTAGAGAGCATGTGCGAGAGAGAGGAAGAGGGGGATGAACTCACTTTTCTAACAAATTGAAATCATTCCTGTGATAACAAACTCACTTCTGTAATTGTGACATTAGTCCATTAATGGATCATAGAGCCCTCATGACCTAATCATCCTTTAAAAGTCCCATCTCTCAGTACTGTTGCACTGGGGATTAAGCTTCCATCCAACACATGAACTTTAAGGGACGTGTTCAAATCATAGCGAGAGAGAACAGAAATGGAGGAAACTTGAATAGAGACTTCATAGAAGATAGGCAAATGGCACATAAGGACATGTAGAGGCACAATGTCATTAGTCATAAAAGATGCAAATTAAAGCCACAATGAAGTATTAAAACCATAAGGAAATATACAAAATTGACTTTTAAAAACCCAGAAATGCTAAATGTTGGCAAGAAAATGGATCACACAGAACTCAGCTATGTTGGCTGCTGAGAAGGTATAATGGTATGAGCACTTGGGAAAACACTTAGGGTCTCCTAAAACTAATATACACCTACCCTGGGATCCAGCAGTTCCGCTCTGGTATGTATCTAAGGGAAATGAAAATATATGTTTGAAAATCCCAATCTGTACATAAATGTTCACAATAGCCTAATTAATAAGATTCTCAAACTGGAAACAATCCTAATGCCCACTTACAAGAGAATGGACAAGTTACAAGTTTATGCAAAATAATACTACTTAACACGGACAGGAATGAACTATTCATACATACAACCTAGATGATTCTCACCGGTATTAAGCTGAGCAGAATGAAGATACCAGAGAATACATGCTCTGTGCTTCCCCGGCAGGGCTAATCAGGGTTTCTAGCTACTACTTTCTCTTTATTTATTTATTTTTTTTTGAGGCGGAGTCTCGCTCTGTCACCCGGACTGGAGTGCAGTGGCTGGATCTCAGCTCACTGCAAGCTCCGCCTCCCGGGTTTACGCCATTCTCCTGCCTCAGCCTCCCAAGTAGCTGGGACTACAAGCGCCCGCCACCTCGCCCAGCTAGTTTTTTGTATTTTTAGTAGAGACGGGTTTCACTGTGTTAGCCAGGATGGTCTCGATCTCCTGACCTTGTGATCCGCCCGTCTCGGCCTCCCAAAGTGCTGGGATTACAGGCTTGAGCCACCGCGCCCGGCCTACTTTCTCTTAAGAATAATGTGTAAAATGTACAAGACCCCATTAATTTGTAAAGAACACATTATTTTAGTGCGGTTTCTGTAGCCTAAATTATTGGCCCAATTCTTTACCTCTCTTTGCCTGTGTGCCTTTTGACTTTGCCATTTCTTCTATTAGGTTGGTGCAAAAGCAATTGTGGGTTTTAGCATTTAAAGTAATACCAAAAACCACAACTACTTTTGCATCAACCTAATAGTAACAGGAGAGGATAATATTGCTTATCTTTGGGTTTGTCATGTGACTCTCTTTGGTCATGGGAGCATGGCCAAAAATGACTTGTGCGCTTTCTGAGCCCTGGCCTTGGGAGGCCTTGCATGCTTCCATTTGCCACTGCAGTGAGAAGAGCTTTCCTTAGATAACTGCTGCCCCTATATTCTGTGCCCCAGAATGAACACATATGGGGTGGACTGGATCCCAGTACAGCTAAGAGTCAAGGCCAAGGAAATGACCCCAGAGCTCAGCCTATGTGAGAGGAACCAGTGCTCATTGTGGTATACATTTGGATTTTGTGAGTGCTCGTTACTCAGCAACAGCTGACAGATACGTTCTCCCTTCCATTCTACTACTCTTGAGTCTTTGCCCCTAAGCCATTACCTAAGTAATATTCTTTCCTCCACTCTTTCCCAATTATTATCAACATCCTCATGCTCCAAATGGATCTGGTCCCATCCCGTACCATGAGACCACCTGAATAACTGCACAACTTACATTCCTTACCCGATTAGAACCAGCCCAGGTGCTCCAACCTGACACTCAGAACTCCACCACAGCACTCCAACAGTTCCCTTGTCATCCCTGTGTCCCAACCACACGGAATGACTCCCTGTCTGCTGTACTCACTCACACACCCTTCTGCACTTGGCTTTCCCCACAGTGATGGCCAATGCTCATCCATGTATCTCACGCATACCTTTTCTGCTGTGCACAGTTCGAGTGCCTCCTGCACCACACAAATTTCTCTGATTTATCTCTGCTGAGCGATTTCTCTGGGCACAATGACAGTATGACAAGATCATGACAGCTGCTCATTACAGAGCACCTACTATGTGTTAGTACAATTTATCAACCATATAAATAAAATTTTAATTTACTTCTCGGGGGAGGGGAAAGTGCATTTCAAAAGCATTTACCTGCATACTCATCAAAAGGTTACCACCTACTCCCCACCTCCCCATCAGTGAATGAATGGATAAAGAAATTGTGGAATATCAGTTCTGGGTTGAACTATAATACAATGGAATGCTATTTAGCCTTAAATCTAAAAAGAAATGCTGACACATGCTACAGTATGGATGAACCTCAGGGACATTTTGGTATGTGAAATGAGTCAGTCACAAAAGGACAAACACCATATGATTTTTTGCTCATATGAAGAACCTAGAGTCGTGAAATTCATACAGACAGTAAGATGGTGAGTGCTAAGGGCTGGGGAGAGAGAAAGAATGGGGAGTTAGTGTTTATTGGATACAGTGTGTCAGTTTAGGGAGACAAAAAATTCTGGGAATGGATAGTGGAGATAGTTGCACAGCAATGTGAGTGCACCTAATGCCATGAAATGGTCCACTTAAAAATGGTCAAGATGGTACATTATATGTAATGTACCTTTTACTACAATAAAAATAGGCATTTATTTTTCAAGATCTCACAGTCAGGCCAGGAGCAGTGGCTTGCACCTGTAATCCAGCACTTTGGGAGGCTGAGGCGGGCAGATCACTTGTCAGGAGTTTGAGATCAGCCTGGTCAACACAGTGAAACCCCGTCTCTCCTAAAAATACAAAAATTAACTGGGCATGGTGGTGCCCACCTGTAGTTTTAGCTACTTGGGAGGCTGAGGCAGGAGAATTGCTTGAACAAAGGAGGTAGAAATTGCAGTGAGCTGAGATCGCACCACTGTACTCCAGCCTGGAAGATGGAGCAAGACTCTGTCTAAAACAAAAACAAAAACAAAACATCTCCCAGTTGGGCATTCAGGCGTAGGCCCAAACCTTCCCAACTCCAAAGCTGCTTTTTATGTTGTCCATGTCTTTTATGTTGTCTTTTTATGTTGGTTTTTTATGTTGTCCATGTCTCCCATTAGAATTCCTGTCTCCCCTACTCAAGGGTAGCACCAGTGAGGTTCAGTGTGCTTCTGATCCATCTTTGATGCTCCAAGTACCTTAGAGAAAATCTGTGAGGAAAAAGGAAAGGAGGAAGAAGGGAGGAAAGAAAGACTCCTTGTGTGATGGGCACAGAAGGGGGCATTCAAGGGCTTACTGTGGAGGTGGTGGTAGTGAGTGGGGTATGCAGTGCTGCAAAGCTGGATTTGGGAAACAAGAGGAGCCATCTGGAATAGTGAGATCAAGAAGCAGAACACAAAGGATTTTGTTTTGTTTTGCTTGTAAATAGGTCTGGGTTAAACTAAAACAACTGGCTGCTATGTCTCACTTCCCAGTCACGACCAGAAGTGCTCTGCATACCCGCTTCCTCCTCCATCAGCTTGCAAAAGCCGGAGCCTGTGATTTATAAGCACGTGGTGTTTAATGAGGCTGGAAGTGCAGAAAGCTGCACTTGAACTATTCACAGAGAGAGGGAAAGCCCAGCAGTGGTGGGTAGAGATGGCAACCAGAGTTTTGGCCATCAATGTTAGTTAAATTTAATAGCAGAGTCTTATTGACTATAAGAGTCTTAATTACCAGAAAGAATGACCCTGTCTGTTAACAGCAGAAAAATGATCAAAACTGAAACCACATAAACTTAAATTGTTTGCCTGTCCTTTTATAAATAAGATTAATTGGCTAAATGGGGCCTATAGGTTAGAGAGGATAAGTGGCGAACTTTTTCCGACAATTGCCTTCTTCACGCTGCCAGGCTGTGCTCTGGAGGTTTGATGGGAGAACATTCATCAAAGGGTGTTATTGTTATTATGTGTTAATGTGTCTCTTCTCTGAATTTCTCCTACCTCAGTACTTTTTCTGCAGGAGGTAGCAGGCCTGCAGACTGTCGGAATCGAATGTGCTGAGGAGGTGGGTGCTACTGAAGTCTCTCTGGGAAGTCAGCACAGGTGTGTGCATGCACACACACACACGCGCGCGTGCACACACACACACTCCCACCCACATCGGCCACAATGACAGATGCTTGGGTGGAGGTAACATTGCTAAGCCACCTTGCTTTGAATGTCTCAGTAAGTGAGGAAGAAGGCAAACTCATTTCACTGGCTGATTTCTTTTTAAAAGAAAGGCTGTTTTCTGCTGTTAATGATCTACCACTTAATTGCCTTTGTTTTTGAATGACTTTTGTTGGTAGATGGGTTTCCCTTTCCTAACTCCATTCCCCTTCCTGGCTTCAAACGTATCTCCACCTATGCCCAGATGAGGGACATGGATGTAGAGTCTGCGTCTGCAAGCAGGCCCTCTGCCCAGAGCCTCAGCTCAAGATAATCCTGCACATCTGGGACCACAGGCCATTCCTCCACCTCGGGAAGAACCTGCCAATGGCCACCATGTTGTGTAAGCGGCAGACAAAAAAACACACAAACCGGAGAGCACAACACTCAGAGCCGAACTGGGGACTTTGCAGGCCCCAGGAGCTGGGGAGAAGCTATCTCGGTGCTGCTGGCCAGTAACAGATTCACGTTTTCTGTTTCTGCTCTGTCCCACAGAACACCAGGTGTTAGGGCTGAATCACACACCTTCCACTCCCCAACAAATCCACATGTTCAAGTCCTACCTCCAGTACCTAAGGATATGGCTGTGTTTGAAGACAGGGCCTTTAAAGCGGTGATTACATTAGAATGAGGCTGTTAGAGTGAGCCCCAATCCAATGCGACTGGTATCCTTATACAGAGAGGAGTCTTAGGACCGGGTGCGGTGGCTCACACCTATAATCCCAGCACTTTGGGAGGCTGAGGCAGGTGGATCATGAGGTCAGGAGTTCAAGATCAGCCTGACCAAGATGGTGAAACTACTTCTCTACTAAAAATACAAAAATTAGCCAGGCATGGTGGTGAGTGTCTGCAATTGCAGCTACTCGGGAGGCTAAGGCAGAGAATTGCTTGAACCCGGGAGGCAGAGATTGAAGTGAGCAGAAATCGCACCACTACTCTCTAGCCTGGGTGACAGAGCAAGACTCCATCTCAAAAAAAAAAAAAAAAAAAGAGGAGTCTTAGATGTAGACATGAGATAGGGAAGATGATGTGAAGAACCAGGGAGAAAATCTACAAGCCCAAAACAGATGCCTCAGAGGGAACCATCCCTGCAGACACCTTAATCTCAGACTTCCAGCCTCCAGAGCTGTGAGGCGATGTGTTTCTGCTGTTTAAATGACCCAGTCTGTGGTATTTTGTTACGCAAGCCAATATATCACATGTCTTCTGGTTTCTGCAGGTTTTGTAAACCAGAGGTTCCGGGTCCAGGAATGGGGAGGACGCTGGTGGCTCCCACCTGGATTTCATGCCACAAGGGCTTTCTACTCTGGCATTAACACACATGGCAATTTAAGACATGGCAAATGTTCTTGCCCTTAAATCACAGCATTATATTTCAAAGGAAAATTCAATAAAACATGCTTTTGCAGCCTCATGGAAACGTGTGCTATGCAAACATGGATGATCCTCATCTGAAAGTAATTCTCTCCGAACTCCTCAGGTCACCAAAGGAAGGAAATCAAAAGATCGGCAGTGGTTCCTAGCTCATCATTTGTTAAAGCGAGATGAAGCTTAAAGCTTCAGACTTTTGTGTCCTGCGCTAAATTTAGTTAATCGCACCTCTGCGTTCTGTTCGCCATCCAAGACTCCTGCCATCCCTGGGAAGGATTATCAGCGGTGACAGCAATAATGACACTTTGTGCTTTCGGTTCCTTGCCTCAGATGGCTTTCAAAGGCCTCTGCCACTCTGACGTTCCTCATGTCTGTGACCCAGCCAAGCAGGCACAGGAGGAGGACTCTGCACTGGCTTCACAGAAGCAGGAGGGAGAGGCGGGAAGAGGCACACTTGTCCACACTAAACACACAGTGAGGACATAGGCTGTGCACAGCACTGTCCTCCCTCCAGGCCACACCATGGACACAGGGCGAGCTGCCACCTTCATGGAGAAATGGTTTCTGCGTCCACTCCCTTGGTCTCGGGGTGACTCAGGACATTGCCTAAGCGTAGGTTTTTGTCCCATAACCAAAAGTCATGCAGGAGAAGAATGCAGGGGCTGCCCAGGATCTCGAGTGATTCTGTCCTGTGGACATCGTCTGGGAGCATGTGCTTGGCTAGGACAGTTGACTGCAGAGATAGGGAGGAAATGGAGCTGCCCTAAAACCCCAAATGCCTGTTTCTTGGCTGAGTGAAGTGAAGCAAAGTGACTGCTATGGCTTGGTTCTGTGTCCCCACCCAAAACTCATCTTGAATTAAAATCCCCAGGTGTTAAGGGGGGGACCTGGTGGAGGTGATTGGACGATGGGAGCAGTTTCTCCCATGCCGTTCTCGTAATAATGAGTGCGAACAAAAGCTGATTGTTTTATAAATGGCAGTTTCCCCTGGGCTTCTCTCTCTCTCCTGCCATCTTGTGAAAACTGTCCTTGCTTCTTCTTTGCTTTCCACCATGAGTGTAAGTTTCCTGAGGCCTCCCCAGTCATCCAGAACTGTGAGTCAGTTACACCTCTTTGCTTTATAAATTACCAAGTCTCGGGTAGTAACTTTATAGCAGTGTGGGAACAGACTAATACAGGGGCTCAAAGTAGTTACATGAGTTTTGGATAGTAGTGGGAGAAGGGTCCCTTCTCTCCTGACTTTCCTTCCATGCCAGTAACATCTAAGCCACTCTCCCCACCTCACTCTCTTCTCCCCTAGAGAGGTATGCAATACCTGAGCTATGCATTGTGAAGGAGAAGCTGGGACAAGTGGGCAGACCCTTCTTCTCCCTCTCTTCTTCCTCTTGAGAGCACACACTTTGCTCTGATCTGCTCCTCTGTGTCATGGATTTCCTGGGTCTGCACAGCCCCGGTTGCTCCGTGAGGCTGAGCACATGAAGCTGCTCCCTGCAGGTGGAAATGACATTCTACAACATCAGCTCTGTCTTGATCTTAACATCATTTTTTAATCCTTTCTTTTTTATCATTTCTCAAATGGTTTATACCACAGGCAGGGGAGAAATATGATATTTGATGTCCCCCTCCCATCTCACCTCCTGTGCATCTCAACATCTGTTAGGCAGAGTTAAATGTGGATCTGAGTTATGGTTCCAGATATGTTTAACTATTTGTGTGTTTGCAATAATTCTGCAAAGAAAGAGTTTTACAGCATTGAAATCTAAACCAAAGAGTGGAACTCTCCCGGGGGTTGGGGGGGTTGTGAGTTGAGGTCTCTGGGCTGCAGTTTGTCCCAGGCTCACACTGGGGGAACACCCACGGAGAATGCCCTGTAAGGGGAGTGAGGCTCTTCGCTCTCTGCTTATGGGGTCTTGGGAAGAGGGGGAATACCTGAGTGGAGTCTGTACTTCAATTCATCCAGGGTGAGCTGTCTCTCCAGGGACCCTGCCAGCTCCCAGCTCATAGAAAAGCTGCGGTGAGCTGGGCCACGAGTCCAGATGGTTAGCATGGCCTAGGAACTTCCAGCTCATCCTGCAGGTGTGCACCGCAGAGGGGTGACCCTATCTATTCACCCCCTCACTCCTTCTCTTGGCCTTCTGTGGACCCGTGGATGGTTCTGGGCATGTAAGGATGAATGAGGCCCTATTTCCATCCTCAAGACACTCAAGGACTCCTGTAGGAGAGAAAATGCACATAAAAGCAGTATGGTCATGATTCTATGGCTGCCTAGAAGCTCTCAAAGCACTTCACAAGGCCCAACCTGGCCTCTTCTGCTGTTCCTCCAGCACACCCACTCCGGCCACACTGGTGTCCTCCACCCTAATCGGAAGAGGTCACCTGTCCTGCCCCACAGATGACCCCCAGCCAGCTCCCTTCCCTTCATCCAGTCTTTCGCTGGTTGCTTTCTTCTCAAAGACCAGTCATTGCATTAGTTGGCTTGGGTTGCCAGAATGAAGCACACGGACTAAGTGCCTTCAATAGCTAGAATTGATTATCTCATGGTTCTGCAGGCTGGAAGTCCAAGACCAAGGTGTGGGCAGAGTCAGTTTCTTCTGAGCTCCCCCTTCTTAGCTTGTAGATGCTGTCCTCTCCCTGTGTCCTTCCACGGTCATTCCTGTGTGTGTGTCTGTGTCCTCATTTCACCAGTTGGATTGGATTAGAATCCACACTAATGACACCAATTGCCTCTTGGAAGACTCTATTTCCAAATACAGTCACATTTGGAGTTTGGAGCTTCAACATATTAATTCGAGGGGGACACAACTCAGTGGAGAGCAACCGCTCGGGCATAGATAAGGCAACCCTGGCCACAGCATCCCAGCCACTCACCCTCTTCACTCCTGCCTTCCAGGTCTCACCCCCTACCTTCACCCCCATGTAGGATCCTCTCATTTGTGTGGACTCTTCACTGTCTGTCTCCCCAGACTGGTTTGTAAGCTCCAAGAGGGCAGAGGTTTCCAGCAGTTTTGTTTCCAGGTTCCCTGAGACCATCAACAGGGCCTGGCAGATGGCTGGTGCTTAAGGAATGGGAGTTAAATGCATGGACCCTGCATGGACAGGGAGAGGCAGGGCTGGCCTGGTGGTAGCTCAGAAGAGAGACTTCAGGCTCCTAGTTCTCAGGTGCCCACAGACACTGGGAGGAAGGAGTGTGAGCCTCCAGGCTGAGCCAATGGCCTGGCTGTGGAGCATGGGTGGCAGAAGATAAGCTGAGGAATGGGGAAGGGGCTGGAGATGAGTCAGGGTCCTAGGAAGCTTGGGAGACAATCCCTCCTCAACCACAAAAGCTACAGCTGCTCCCTCTCATGGAATTTCTTTTCAGTCTGAAATGAAGACCCCTTAGAAAGGATAATGGAGCAGGGGTGCCAACGAGACACTGATGCGACAGACAGGCCTCACTTTGGAGGGCCCAAGGGCCATCCCTTGATTGTTCAAAGGCTGCAGATGCCAAATGTCATGGTCAGGCTTGGTCACTGAGCTCTGGTCTGACTCTCCTCCTCTAGAAGGTATCATGTTACCGAGGAATGAACCCCCTCCTTCACAGCAGCCACAACAGCAATCTTGCTCTGCAAGCTTGCACTTTGTGAACACCAGCTCTTAAAGCCTCTGCAGGCCCAGGGGGCTGTTTGCTCCCAGGCTCCCCCTGCCCCTGTTTCACATAGACTGGGCCCACATTCCCAGCAGATGCACTATTATTTGTGCAGCTCTTAGTTCCATACCATTCCTTCTGTATCCCTTGGCATCCAGGAGAACTTTCTTGGTCAATGCTGCCTGCCTCTGACACATATTTCCCAAAGAGCAGGAGCTGAGGCATTGTGGAAATCTGGATGAATTCCCTTTGCTACCAAGTCCCGCTCATGCAATCAACCTTGGGTTTCCCTGCAGTGGTATCTTAGCAGACACCATTGTCCCTTTGCAGAGAACAGCCAACCTGGATTTCACATCCTGAATTAACCATGGTGTAATGAAAAGAAACAGGAGTCCAAAGGCCTGAGAGTAATCCCAACACATAATACAATACTTGCTAACTATGTTGTATTAGTCCATTTTCACACTGCTGATAAAGACAGTCTTGCTGATACTGGGAAGAGAAAGAGGTTTAATGGACTTACAGTTCCACATGGCTGAGGAGGCCTCACAATCATGGTGGAAGGCAAGGAGGAGCAAGTCACATCTTACATGGATAGCAGCAGGCAAAGAGAGAGAGATTGTGCAAGGAAACTCCCGTTTTTAAAACCATCAGATCTTGTGAGACTAATACACTATCATGAGAACAGCACAGGAAAGACCTGCCACTGTAATTCAATCACCTTCCACTGGGTTCTTCCCATGACATGTGGTAATTGTGGGAGTTATAATTCAAGATGAGATTTGGATGAGGACACAGCCAAACCATATCATTCCACCCCTGGCCCCTTTGAAATCTCATGCCCTCATATGTCAAAACCAATCATGCCTTCTCAACAGTCTCCCAAAGTCTTAACTCATTTCAACATTAACTCAAAAGTTCACAGTCCAATGTCCCCTCTCAGACAAGGCAAGTCCCTTCCATCTATGAGCCTGTAAATTCAAAAGCAAGTTAGTTACTTCCTAGATAGAATGGGGGTGTAGGCACTGGGTAAATACAGTCATTACAAACGAGAGAAATTGGCCAAAACAAAGAAACTACAGGCTCCCATGCAAGTACGAAATCCAGTAGGGCAGTCAAATCTTAAAGCTTGAAAATAATCTCCTTTGACTCCATGTCTCCCATCTGGGTCACACTAATGCAAGAGGTGGTTTCCCACGGCCTTGGGTAGCTCTACCCCTGTTGCTCTGCAGAGCAGGCCCCCACGCTATGTGTGGGGCCTCCAACCCCACAGTTCCCTCTGCCCTAGCGGAAGTTCTCCAAGAGAGCCTTGCTCCTGTAGCAAATATCTGCCTGGACATCCAGGCATTTCCATACATCCTCTGAAATCTAGGCAGAGGTCTCTGAATCTCAATTCTTGACTTCTGTGCACATACAGGCACAACACCACATAGAAGCTGCCAAGGCTTTGGGCTTGCACCCTCTGAAGTCATGGCCCAAGTGGTACCTTGGCCCTTTTTAGTCATGGCTGAAGGAGCTGGGATGCAGGACACTAAGTCCCCAAACTGCACACAGCAGAGGGACCCTAGGTCTGGCCCACAAAACATTTTTTCCTCCAAGCCCTCTGGGTCTGTGATGGGAGGGGCTGCCACAATGGTCTCTGACATGCCCTGGAGACATTTTCCTCATTGTCTTGGTGATTAACATTCTGCTCCTCATTACTTATGCAAATTTCTGCAGCTGGCTTGAATTTATCCTCTGAAAATGTGAATTTCTTTTCTATTGCACTGGGAGGCTGCAACTTTTCAAACTTTTATGCTCTGTTTCCCTTTTAAAACTGAATGTCTTTAACAGCATCCAAGTCACCTTTTGAATGCTCTTCTGCTTAGAAATTTCTTCCACCAGATATTCTAAATCTCCCTCAAATTCCAAGTTCCCCATATTGCTAGTGCAGGGGCAAAATGCCACCAATCTCTCTGCTAAAGCATAACAAGAGTCACCTTTGTTCCAGTTCCTAACAAGTTCCTTATCTCCACCTGAGACCACCTCAGCCTGGTTTTCATTGTCCATATAATTATCAGTATTTTGGTCAAAGCCATTCAACAACTCTTTAGGGAGATGCAAACTTTCCCACATTTTCCTGTCATCTTCTGAGCCCTCCAAACTGTTCCAAACTCTGACTGTTACCCAGTTCCAAAGTCATTTCCACATGTTTGGGTATCTTTTCAGCAATGCCCCACTCTGCTGGTACCAATTTGCTGTATTAGTCCATTTTCATGCTGCTGGTAAAGATTTACTTGAGACTGGAAAGAAAAAGAGATTTAATGGAGTTACAGTTCCACATGGATGGAGAGGCCTCACAATCATGGCAGAAGGTAAGAAGAAGCAAGTCACGTCTTACATGAATGGTGCAGGCAAATAGAGCTTGTGCAGGGAAACTCCCGTTTTTAAAACCATCAGATCTTGTGAGACTCACTCAATATCATGAGAACAGTGCAGGAAAGACCCGCCCCCATCATTCAGTCACCTCCCATCAGGTTCCTCCCATGACACGTGGGAATTGTGGGAGTTACAACTCAAGATGAGATTTGAGTGGGGACACAGCCACATCATGTCATATGTCATCTTGAACAATTTAAGTTCTTTTGAATCTCAGTTTTCTTATCTTTAAAATGGGGATGCACTCCTACTGGTGGATTAGCTGTGATGCTTAAAAGGGGAACATGTGAACAGTGCTGGCACTTGAGAGGCACTCAATAAAACCAAGCATTCCTTCATTTGTTCATAACATCTGAGGCTGAGTCAATACCCCCATCAAGGAACCAAGCCACAGGAGGTAATGTAGAAGTCAGGGTGGCCCTGGCCTAGGTTAGGTGGCAAATTGGTTGGGCCACTGTGGTTTCTACAGAGTGGCAACAGGAAATTAATCAAGGATGGCATCTGGTTGCCTCAGACCACAAATAATTGCTTCTAACATTCTCCAAACTTAGAATCACTTCAAGGTGTGAGAGTGGGCCACAGTTGGAACAAATTGTTAACAGTAGGTGATTCATTAAACATACACACACACAATGAAAACCTATTTAACACACATTTTATGAATGACTCTACAGCCATTAAAATAATTTTGAATGGGAATTTTTTCTTTCTTCTTCATTTCCCTTAAAATCTCCTAGGTGATATAGATTTTCTATTTTCTTTTGGTCTCTACTAGTTTTGGTCTCTAGAGTTTGGTCTCTACTTACTTTTCTACTTCTTTTCATTTTGTGTTTAGTGGTTACTCATTTTAAATTTTAACATGTTTATTAATAAGCCTAATCATATCAAACAACATTTCTACCTCACTGGAAGTTAGAAGATGCAATTCAAGCTTTCCCCATTCCCAACCTTATCTTTTTGTTGACTAGTATTTCAGTATCACTTTGTTTTTAAATACCCCAGTATTTTAAAAAATGTATACATATTTAGACATCATTGTTTATTTTTTATCTTTTAAATAAAATTTATTTATTTATTTTACTTTAAGTTCTGCAATAGATGTGCAGAATGTGCAGGTTTGATACATAGGTATACATGCGTCATGGTGGTTTGCTGCACCTATCAACCCGTCATCTAGGTTTTAAGCCCCACATTCATTAGATATTTGTCCTAATGCTCTCCTGTCAGTGGGTGGGGGGCACATCATTGTTTATTTAGAGTCACTGATGTGTTCACAACTTTATTTACATAGGTTTTCTTGGTTCCTATGTCTTTATTTGGGATTTAATTTCCTACTTGCTGAAATGTATCCCTTAATATTTCTTTCAAAGAGGATTACTGAGCAGTCAATAGTAAACTCAGTCTGCATCTAAAATTATCTGAAGGTAGTTTAATTGAACATAGCATTTCAATTAAGAAAGATTGTTTCTTTCATTATTTACAATTATTCTCTTGAATTCTGTCACTTTATACTAACAAGATGACTACTTTCCATCTTATGATTTTTCTCTTCTATTTTCTGAATCTCTTTCTTTGAGTAGAGTTTAAGATGTCCCCTTTGTGCAGTTCTGAGGGTTTTAGGATTTTCTCTTATGCTATGAGGTTCAAGAGTTTTACTATAAAGTGCCCATATGTGCATTTGTTTTATTGATTTTGTGTGGGATTTTTTTTGAATTTCTTGAATCTGAGTACTCTCTTCACTTTGGAAAAATTGGCAGCCATTTTTTTTCCTCGCATGTTTCCTTTCCTTCATAGATTTGTGTCTCTCTTTCTGGAATGCCTTTTAGATATACGTGGAAGCATCTCATTCTCCCTCCTTGTCTCCTGGCAGTTTTGTGACTGTCTCTCCAGGCTGCTTCTTGGCCATCTCCTCTCATCTTCCTACTCACTAAATCTGTCGGCTGAGTCCTGTCTACGAGTGTTGGTTTCTGCAAGTACCATTTAGTCTGTGACAAACTTGCCAGCTAATATTTTTTGTACACTCTCTTGGTCGTCTGCCCCTTCTGTGGTCCCCTGGAAATTTTAAATCAATTATTTCAAAATCTCCCTCATCCCTCTCTTGACCTCTGGCTCCTGTGGAGCTAATCTTACTGTCATTGAACCTGCTGGGTTTGGCTTCCCTGTTCCTTTCCAAGAAGGATGTTTCTATGGTTTCTCCTTCTGCATCCATCCCTGCTGTTGTCATCACTAGCAGATTGATTGGGTGGCAATCCACTCAGGTAAAAATGGTCCTTCCCAAACCCCTGTGCAGCCAGCCCTGGCTAGGTGACCACCATCCAGCCCATGGTGAATGACGTTCTGTCTCTTCACAGGGCCTCTTTCATCCTCCCAGGCAGAGGTCACCATGCTCCCCGTGGCTGCCCTCCTGGGTCTTTGGTTTTATAAGGCAAAACAACAACAACAACAACAACAAAAATACTAAAAGCCAAAAAACAAAAAACCTTGCTTACACAATTCCAGACAGAAAGTTCTACTAATTTCTTAGCCTCGGGTGCCTGCCCCAGAGCCAAGTGTAACTGTGCTGTCATATCCCACATGACCATGTTTAGGATGCTCATGTCTCACTGGAGAAACTATTCCCATCCACAGTTTATGCTCCTGACGACATAGGCTGCAGGCTCTCTATGGGTAGCCCTCTCACACCCACAACACAAGGGCTCCACAGTTCCTCTGGGGATGTTGAACCCTTTGTCCTTAGGTCCAGAGCCCACAACTGAGTGAGACATCAGCTCCCTCCTCTCCTTCCTTCGTTTGAGCACCTTCTTCCTTTCTGATCTGTGGATTTTCCTTTTGTCTTTTTGACCCTGACTGATATTTCTTCCTTTTATTTAATCTGTGAGTAAACAGCTTTCCACATCACATCTGTATTAGCCTATTCTCACACTGCTATGAAGAACTGCCTGAGACTGGGTAATTATTAAGGAAAGAGGTTTAATTGATTCATGGTTCCACAGGACTGGGAAGGCCTCAGGAAACTTACAATTATGGCAGAAGGGGAAGCAAACACATCTTCACATGGCAGTAAGAAGGAGAAGTGCTGAGCACAAGAGGGAAAGTCCGTTATAAAATCATCAGATCTCATGAGAACTCACTCACTATCATGAGAACAGCATAAGGGTAACTGACCCGTGATTCAACTACTTCCCATCAGTTCCCTCCTACGACATGTGGGGATTATGAGCTATAGTTTAAGATGAGATTTGGATGGGGACACAGCCAAACCATATCAGCATCCACTAGCTACATTGGTCAGAAGTCTGAACAATAAGGATCTTTTATCCTCTAGTAATAGTTGGAAATCACTCCTCCCACAGAATACACAAGTGCACAGAACACACATGGTGTGCCTCTGTATCACCATGGGCACTCACGGAGGCATCACCAGGTTAAGAATCCATGTTTTAAAATGAGTATTTGTTACCATGAATGGATATTTATTTTATACTACGTTTTCTAAAGGTGGATACAAACTTTATGTGGTTATGATAGCATTTGGGAGATATTTACGTGCATGTACATTTGTCAATGTGTGCATGATCTTTACATGCACAAGTACATGCATGTGGATATTCCCAAATGCTATCATAACCACGGATAATTTTTATCTCTCTCTTAACCACATATAATTTTATATTAATTTTATGGTTTCTCCCAAATGTTAATAATTATTTGGCCAGGTGCGGTGGCTCATGCCTATAATCCCAGCACTTTGGGAGTCCGAGGCAGGTGGATCACAAGGTGAAGAGCTTGAGACCATCCTGGCCAACATGGTGAAACCCTGTTTCTACTAGAAATACAAAAATTAACCAGGCATGGTGGTGGTGCATGGCTGTGGTCCCAGCTACTCGGGAGGCTGAGGCAAGAGAATCACTTGAACCCAGGAGGCAGAGGTTGCAGTGAGCCGAGATCGCAGCACTGCACTCCAAACTGCAACAGAGCAAGACTCTGTCTAAAAAAAAACATTTTATCAAGGTTTTATGTTTATGTCTGTTCTGGCAGCTGTAACAAAATACCATAAACTGGGTGGCTTTTAAACAGCATAAATATATCTTTCTCAGTGCCAAAGACTGGAAAGTCTTAAGATCAAGGTGCCAGGAGATCTGATGTTGGCTGAGGGCCTACTTTCTGGTTCATGGACCGCATCTTCTCTCTATGTGCTCACATGGTGGAAGGGATGAGGGAGGACTCTCAGGTCTCTTTTATAAGGATGCTAATCCCATTCATGAAGGCTCCACCCTTACGACCTAATCACTTCCCAAAAGCCCCACCTCCTTATCCCATCACCTCAGAGGTTAAAACTTCAGCATGTGCATTTTGGGGAGACATAAACATTCAGACGATACCTATGTGTGGCTTTGTTCTTTCCATTTACATGAGTGTATTTGCTGAAATGTTATGATTACATTTATTTGTTTTGAAATACAATACAGAGAACTGGACTTCTATACCTTTGTAACCTGAAACAAAACTCCCTTCCTAAATTAACACAAGGGAATTTTCTGAACTTGCAGGGGATCCACTCTCAGAGAAGATCACAAATTCGTTCTAACAATCCCACCATCCCAGAGCAGGTTGCTGGTCCTCTCCATTTGGAAGTTGCAAATTGAATCCACTTACAAATCCCACTGGCAAGCCAGGTGCCATCTCCCTCAAGGAAACCTGTCACTCCCCTCGCCAAAACTAGCCTGGATGACTTGGATGACTTCCGTAAAACCAACGTGATGAACTACCATCATGGAAAACCTTCAGAGAGGGTGGTTTGCTCTCTGGAGAAAATCCCAAAGCATGCATCTTTCTTCTGAGTCCCTGGAAAGGAGGGTTTCGTGGCATTTTTTCTGGTGCACTCTCAGGGATGTGCATTCCACAGGGCTGCCGTGTCCTGGAGGCAGATGCTCTCTAACACCGGTATGTAGTGCAGGGCTTGGCTCCTATCTTTGAGGTGGAAGGTTGCAGGGTCTCGTGTGAGGAGCCTGTCCAGGCAGCAGTCACTGTTTTTCCAGGCTCCTTCTTGCCCACTAGCTCGCACAAGCTTCCAAACTCATCTTCTTGTGTTAATACTCTGAGCCTCCGAGTCACCCCACATGCCCCAGATGGTGATTACTAGCCCAGCACCAGCAAATTTAGATTCAGTACACTGACCCAGTGCCACAGAGTGGCCTATTATGACAGTGATCAGACTATAAATGGTCTGTTTGGCCATTGAGAAGGGTCCTCAAAGGACTAATTCGGCTTTTGTTAATGAGGGCTTTTTAAAATTTCCTGGCACTGCTTTTCTTGATGTATGACAGATTTATGATTCATGGAGGATTTTAATATTAATGTTGGCCTGATGGAAGATAAATCGGACACAGGATTTATTGGCATAGTAAAGAATTAGAGGTTCCCTCCCCACGAGTATGAAAACGTTAGCCAGAATGCGTTCACCGGACACCTTGCACCATGTTTCAGAGAATCCTCAGGTAGCAAGCCTAGCAGGGAAGAAATAAAGTCTGCAGCCTGCAGGACGAAGTCAGCAGAGGAAGCCAACTGACCTGCAGCCCTGGAAAAGGAGGTGGAGCAGGGCGCCTCTAGGGGAAGCTGGTTAAGTCTGCCCCTGTTGCAGCAATCTCCACTTCTGTAGGCCTTTATTGCACCCGTAAATAACGTGTGCAACTCGAAATGGCTGGTGCTGTGGTGGGGAGTACCCATGCAAATTCAGAATGGGAATAAACTTGATGGATGCCCTGGGTGTCTCCTGCCAGCAATAGGAAATCGTGTGGGAATTGGCTGGGCCATTTCCTCTGTGCACTCTATTCTGTCCTGGTAGGTTCCATATTTCAGTCAAAATTTCTGTCGCTGAACACTGAGATTCAGAGTTAGGTGGCCATCTGGCCTTCCCAATTTAAACACAAACACAGAATAAGTAACATCCTTAGTGAGCGCTTACTCCATGTCAAGCCCGGCTCTAAAGAGTGTCCCATATCATCATCTCACTCAGTCCTCGAAACAACAGATATACCAGGACATCTTATTTTTCACATCCTTACAATGACGCAGACACCGAGCCTCACGGAGGTTAAGAAGAGTACCCAAGTTTAATGGCAGGACGCGATGGCTCACACCTGTAATCCCAGGGAGGCCGAGGTGGGTGGATCATGAGGTCAGAAGTTCGAGACCAGCCTGATCAACATGGTGAAACCCCGTCTCTACTAAAATACAAAATTAGCTGGGCGTGGGGGCGGGCGCCTGTAATCCCAGCTACTCGGGAGGCTGAGGCAGGAGAATCTCCTGAACTCAGGAGGCAGAGGTTGCAGTGAGCCAAGATTGCACCATTGTATTCCAGCCTGGGCGACAGAGCGAGACTTGGTCTCAAAAAAAAAAAAAAAAAAAAAAGAAAAGAAAGAAGGGTACCCAAGTTTACTGAGCAAATGAGGGGCAGAGCTTGGATTCAACGTTGACTCCAAAAGTCAAAATCTTCACCACCATCCTATGCATTCATGAGGAAGTGACTGTTAGCAGTAAGACCCCCTGGCATTCCCTGATTTGGCGTCCAAGGGGTGAGACCCGGTTCTAAGTGTCTTCTGACCCTCTCTTGTGCACCGTGTGTATGGGTTTTGTTCTTTAGAATCTTATACGAAGTCCTCAGGCAAGTACTCATTGTCTGGATTCCCCAAATCCACTGGAATAAATGTCACCAAGACTCTGAACCCCAAAGATGAAACAACCTATGCAGCTCCAGACAGCCACTGCTGCCAACACAGAGACCGTTCCTCCTCGTCCTGGCAGCTACCTTGGGTGGCCACATTGGTTCTCCAGGATCTTGGCATTGGTGGTTTGAGGACTTTCCTGTTGCTTTTCAGCAACGCAGCTCAGACAATAGGGAAACATGATAACCCACGACGCTTATCAAATGGTAGAGAGGCAGTGTTCTCCGCAGAGTGCAAATCTCCACGCAGAATGGCTGCAACCCTTGAGATAAGCAAAGCCCCTCTGCTGGTTTTATGTCCACAGCTCAGTCTTCCTTCCTTCATTCTTGCACTCTGTTCTATTTCCATCCCAGCTGGGTGCGCTGCCATGCAATTCTGATGCCAACCACCTGGGGTTAGCGTCAGACCCCCCAGAGCAAGCACTTAGTCCTCCACAGACTGGCCCAGTCACATGCCAGCCCAAAGTGGAGTCCCCAGGCCATCAGCATCCCTGACCGACTGACATAAATTCGGAGACTTCTTAGACCCTTTCCCATGTTTGAAAATCTACTAAAAAGACTCACAGAATCCAGGAAAGCTCTGCACTGCAGTTTTACTGTAAAGGATACACAGAGGGTCAGCAAAATGAAGAGCCATGGGTGAGGTCTGGGAGGAAGCTATGAGTTTCCGGACCCTCTCTCTGTGGAATCCTGGTGTGTCACCCAGCTAGTACAGAAATGTGGAGGCAGGAAGCTCCATGGAGCCTCAGTGTCAGGAGGCTCAACTGGGATTTCGTTGTGTAGGCACAATTAATCTTGGGACACGGAATTGAATTCAATCTCGACCTCCTCCGCCATCCCCCAGAGGTCACATGCTTGATCTTTCTTTCTGGTGACCACCCACCTCCTGGAGCTATCTAGGAGCCTACCATGATTTACCTCATTAGCATAACAAAGATACTCCTATCGTTAGGATATTCAAAGGGTTTTTGAAGCTCTGGGTCAGGAACCAGATACAAAGACCAGATATCTTTTAAATTACCCATGGAGTCCTTGCTCAGATGGTCAGTTGTCCCCAGCACTGTGTCATGGCCTCAGTATTAAGATGGCCTTCCAGATGCCAACTGTTGTCCCGCTGCAGGTCAAGCTCTGGATCACACCTGCCTGGCAGGCTCTGTCCTGTGGGTGAGATGCTGTAGGGCCCCGGTGGATTTCAGCCCCCATGATCTTGAGGACTCTCATCAAAGAAGCCTGAGCATGCAAAGGATCAAAGATCTGGGGTTAGAACAAGTAAAGACAGTGCCTTCGCTGTTACAGTCACTTTGTCCTCACTTCTCTCTAGTGAGTAGGTCAAGGAGATCACTCTTATTGAACATATTTTGCATTTTTAAACCACAGCTGAAGGAGCACAGAGGGTAGGTCAGAGACGTTATTAACTATTCAGGACAGACGGAGGCCCGAGACGGGGGTGTCACTTTCCTGCATAATTACGTGAGCCGTAAAAAGTGAAAGGCCTTTTGGCCTCATGCCCTTTCTGTTCTGTTTTCTTCCTTGTTGACTTTGACTCACTGGGCTTAAATAAACTCTCCTTCCGGGGAACGAAAGGGCATTTACTGAAGGCAAGCTCCCTCTTGTATTAAACCAGGCAGGGAGAAAATGTGAACAGATGAAAGGAGATGCAAAGACACTTGCATGTGCTAAGCTGGGCTGGACCCATAACATCCCTTCCCACCGTTCGTCTCTGCTGAGGGCTTCTGCGTGTTGCAGGGTCCTGGCAGATGTGGTCCCTGAGCTCAAGGATGGCCACAGGGGCTGCTGTGTTGGCTGGCATTCAAGCAGGGTCCAGGGAGGCAGGCACCAGGGTGCCGTGGGCTTGCTTTGCTGCTTTCATTCAGCTCGGGCCGTTATCTGCCGTCACCATAGACTGCAAGCTTCAACAACAGACGTTCGCTTGTCATAGTTCTAGAGGGTGGGAAGTCCAAGATTAAAGAGCCGAGTGATTCAGTCCCAGGAGAGGGCCCTCCTCTTGTCTTGCAGATGACCAGCTACCATCTTACCGTGTCTTCACATGGCCTTTCCTTGGTGGGCAGGCACCAGGGGAGGCGAGGTGTGTCTTCTTAGAAGCACATTAATCCCATTGAAACAAGGCTCCATCTTTATGACCACATTGAACCATAGTCACTTTATTACTTCAAATACAGCCACATGTGGGGTCAGGGCTTCAACATGGGAGTCTTGAGGGCACACATTGAGTCCATAGTACCCAGGTTTCATGGATGGGGTATTAGAAAATGCTTTAGAAATTCTTTTTGACTTCCCACTACTCTTCCTTCCATCCCCTTTCTTCCCTGCCCTTTTGACACAGGTAAAATTTTTAGACTTTAAAGGAAAACTTGAAGGTTTCAGAGATGGCCATTGTTAAGTGTGTTGACAGGCAAACAGGGGAGTTCATAGCCAGAGTCAAGCCCTGGAGGGCTGCTGTCTCTGTTAGTTCTTTTCCTTATTTACCTAATAGGAGCATTAGATAACCACCATGCTAAGCTTTTCTTTTCTTTTTTTTTTTTTTTGAGATGGAGTCTTACTCTGTCGCAAAGGCTGAAGTGCAGTGGTGTGATCTTGGCCCACTGCAGCCTCTGCCTCCCGGTTTCCAGCAATTCTCCTGCCTCAGCCTCCCAAATAGCTGGGACTACATGCGTGCACCACCAAGCCTGGCTAATTTTTTGTATTTTAGTAGAAATGAGGTTTTGTCATGTTGCCCAGGCTGGTCTCAAACTCCTGAGCTCAGGCAATCTGCCCACCTCGGCCTCCCAAAGTGCTGGGATTACAGGCGTGAACCACCCTGCCCCGCCGCTGAGGCATTTTTATTGCAAGATGAGATGCAAATCCACAGACCTCCCCTGTCCTGCACATACTCCCAAAGAGACATCTGGGGAGACCACTCCAAGGTGGACATGCCGCCTCCATCTATTCCTGGCTCTCTGCTGGCCTCACCACCAGCTCCTAGGTGCCCATGGGCACAGACAGTCAGTCTTGTGCTAAACTAAGGTCTTTCTACCCTGTGAGCACAGGCGGTAGGTCTCATGCTAAGGTCTTTCTACCTAAAGGGACATGTTTTCTACTTCACTCTGGAGGGACTGCTTTGGAATGTGATTTACACAGCCTTTTCAGTTTTTTCAAAACAGCCAAAATTCTGAGACATGCTTTTGCTAAAAAATACATGAGAATCTTCTAAGGGTTTTTAAGCACCCAGAACATAACAGGGAAATTGGTCTGATAGAGCGCCGTGGTTGATTCGGGCAATAACACATACAATATTGCATTCTGGAAACGTTGGCGCCTCTGCCGGCAGTCTCATCCATAGGCACAAGTTTAAATAAGACACTTTGTTATTAAATAAAACCTCCTTGCAGACAGCGACCATAAGGGCTTGCCGGGTCAGTCATTTAGGTTTGAAATCTCCTTTAATATGAATTTCCAGAGGATATTACAAAAGGCCCTACATGGGCAATAAAACACACTGTAGGAAGCTGCTAAATATGCATTTCTGCAATGGGCCTCTTTTAACGTCCATAAATACATATGCATGAGGCACAGATAACGCTCGCCTGTGCTGCGCTCTGGGAAGCATCTTCTGGGAGACGCCGCAATAAGCCTTCTCCATTCACTGTGGAGCCAGCAGCCTGACCCAGGCCAGCCTGGAGATTTTAGAGGGAACGGGGTGCTCTCGTCTCACAGGTGGGAACTGCAGGCAGACCTTCTGATGTTCTGGGAGGACCCTTCCCTGGGCCCCCAGCCAGGGGACACGGGTCCCTCCGGAGGTCGGCCCATTCCCTGGTGACCGGGTTAGTTTTTATTTCTGTCTTCTGCCTGTGTGGGCCCCAGAGACAGACCCACCTGCTCCATTTACTGTGGGCACCCCACTCAGGACACTGCATTCAGCACATCAGAGAGGCACTCCTCACTTGTGAGGGGTGACGATGGTGCAGGAGCTTCCTGGAGCTGCTGTGAGAAAGGACCACAGACCGGGTGGCTTAAAACCACAGGAAGTTACTCTGTCACAGTCTGGAGGGCGCAAGGTGTGGGCAGGGCTGGTTCTCTGATCCGTTCCAGGCCTCCCTGCACTCCTGCTGCCTGCTGACAGTCCGGGCTTTCCTTGGCTTGTAGATGTGTCACCCCAGTCTCTGTCTCTGTCCTCACGTGGCCTCTTCCCTGTGGGTCTGCGTTTTCTCTTTTTATAAGGACATTAGTCATACTGGATTAAGATCCACCCTCCTCCTGTAGGATCTCATTTTAACCAGTTACATCTGCAATGACCCTATTTCCAAGAGGTCATGGGGGTTAAGACTACAATGTATCTTTTTTGGCGGGAGCAGGGTGGGGGTGGGGCAGTCTCAATTTAGTCCATAACAAAATCTTTTGTTCTTAGTAGCTGTGAACATTGGAGCTGTGTTTTCAGGACCAGGAAATCATTGTTTCATTCATTAATACTCAAGTTGTGCATAGCCATCAAGCACCTCCCAGGCATTGTGCTAAGCTCCGGGGACCCTATCGGGGAGTGAGCCCAGAGCTGCCCCTGCTGGAGGACACTCAGGTCAAAGGTGAGGAAGGAGGGAGGGCAGAACCTGATGGGCAGGCCAGAGGAAGGAAATCGATCTTTGTCCTGAGAGAAAAGGCAACGTTGCCAGATCCATCAGGTCATAAGTGCAATCAGACTTGGGTTGAAATAGAGCGGCAGATGGAGAGGGCTGCTGAGAGGGCTGGCACTGATGTGGGCACCTGGGTAAGCAGGCTGCTGCCTGGGCCGGGGGCAAGAGAACCAAGGAGGCGAGAGTGACTCAGCCGAGAGCAGGAAGTGGTGCCCAAAGATCTTGGTGGGACTGAGACGGGATGATGTTCCCGGAGACCCAAGGAGCTTTGGATGCTCACACATGCTCAGTGCTGCCTGAGAACACCGGACACAGCTGGCCACTCCTGCTATTGGCAGAGAAGAGGAAGGACAGGGGCTACACACCCCAAACAAACAAACACACAAACAGACAAGCGAAGGGCATGGTGGCTTTCATGAAGGTCTGCCACTGCTTAGAAGTCTCCAGCAATATAATTAAAAAGCAGCATCTAGTTTTCACTTGTTAACTTGGCCAAAAACAAAACAAAACGAAACAAAACAAAAGGGAAAATACTATTCAGTGCCGTAAGGCTGGGATGAAGTATCATTGCTGCGTGCTCTGCTGGTGGAAGTGCAAATTGGTGAAACCTTTGGAGAAGACAGTTGAGCAAAATGCTTTCCTGCCCGGCAAACCGCTCCTGACAATTTATCCTAAAGCAACAATCACCCTGTGCAAAATCTGACACAGATGAACTGTCAGGGCAGCACTCTTTAGAACAAAGGGACCCTTAGTCACTTCTATTTTCAACAAGAGACGAGCAGTTTGAAAACCTAGGGACTGTCCACACTGTGGAATATTAGGCAGTCATTTAAATTGTGGTTTAAAAACTAACCAGTGGGAAAATGGCTACAATCTAAAATGAGGAATTCTAGATGTAAAATTATATTTTAGTGTGTCTCCACCACAGGGGAAGATGTTTATGACAAGTTATTAAGTGAATAATGCCGACTATGAAATTGTTGATGGTATAAATGGAAAGGATGTGGGTTTGTATTTGTGTGTGAATATACATGAGTTATGCATGGCTGTGTAGATTAGAAAAATGAGTGGAACAAAATACACCAAATGGCTAACGGTGCTTATTTCTGTGTGATGGGGTTTGAGGTTATATTCAAACATTTGCTTCTATGTTTTATATTAAAGAAACACATTTGCAGCCTGTGGTTCATTGTAGAAAACTGGGGCAACTTGGAAAAACAAGTATTATTTTAAAGCATTCTAGTGTAAGATAGATCTTTAGGTGTCTTCTTTCTTAAACCACTTTGCTGAGTCTTAGTTCTTTATTTTTCCCTTGGGAGACAGCCTCACCGCTTTTATTCCAGGAGTGAGGTCTCCTCCAGGGCTGGAGGGCTGGGTGCTGGACGTGCTCAGACCTCTGAGGCTCTTGGAGGACACTCAGAGATGGCTCCTGATCCAATGGCGTCTTGCTTCTCTACACTGGAGTCACCGTAGGCATGGGCTGGCATCTGCCCAGGTGAGTGGATGGAAACAAGCCAAAAATTGGAAGAGTGAGAACAAGAAAGAGGTGATGTGTGTGTGTTTTTATGTTTTTATGTGTGTGAGTGTGTTTATGTATTTGTGTATGTATGTGCATATGTAAGTGCATGTGTGTTTGCATATATGTGTCAGTGTGTCAGTGTATATGTGTGAGCATATGTGTGTTTGTGCATGCGTGTATCAGTGTGTATTTGTGTGTGTGTGTGTGTGTTGTGAAGAGGGTGTGGACCAGGCACAGATCCCAGGCTGATTCATCTGGACATAAGGAGGGCAACTTCTGTCTTCAGGGACCATCAATCTGACCATTTTCACTGGCACTTAACCTCCCTTAGAGCAAGGCAAATATTTTAGCATTCTTTTAAATATATTTTTTTAAAGGTCTGGCTTTAAAGTCTAGAAGCTCAGGAAACCTGGGCTCAGGGTGAAATTCTCTTTGCAAGTAGGTTTGGGCCAGTGCAAATGACATGAATTATACTCACCATTACCTCAAGATGCACTGCTCCCAGTTGGTATAAAATTGCCCATTTCCTGCCTTGATATAAGGGACCTTATTCTCGATGCTCCGTTGATATCAGGAGCTACTATTTCGTGCCTGACACATGAATGTCATTTTAATCACCCCAGCCTCCGTATCCGGGCCAAGCCCCACTCCTCGTTGGCCATATTTCTGACTCCATCTGCAGTTTTTACCACTTGGGTTCTTTGGACGGGCTCATATTATCCTGAAAGGTCCCTCTAGGGCGTGTCAAGGGAATGCAGGAAACCTTAGAAGCAGACAGAATAAGTAACAGTGCCAGTAAGGGCTGTGGGAGACATCACTGGGAGAGGAACAATGGCGGCTCGGGACTCCTCTCTGTGTGCACGTGTGTGTGATGTGTGTGCCTATGTATGCGTGTGCATGTGTGCACCTCCCACCGATGCCCAAGCACACACAGAGCTGGCTCCCTCCAGCTGTCCCATGTCCAGGGGCTTGTTATACAGTGGAATTCAGTTCACATGTACTCCCACCTGGCGGTGGAGGAATGAACTCTGTCATCCCCTGTTGCCCATTCCACGGCTGGTTCTGCTGTAATAGCTGGTTTTGCAAACTCGTATTTGTTCCAACGTGGTTGATAGATTAAGGAAAATGTAAGCGTGATGCAATTCTAAATTTTGAGTTTGTTTATGTGTGGTTATGTCTGAAGAAATTTTTTAAAGATGCAGAAAATCCAAGTGCATGTAGGTGAATGCAAAAACCTGCACCCAGCTGATCAGAGCCACTTAGGAATCCATGAAACCTTCCCCACTCACATCTCTCACACCCCTCCTGACTACCTCAGTGCCTGGTGCAGGTTATGAGCCATGCTGGTGACATCTGGGGTTAGAACACTCCATCTGCCCCAATCCCCCTCCTTCCACCCCTCATGGTGACTCCTGAGTTCCAGCCCTTCAGACACTAGCATCCACAAGCCAGTTCCAGGGTTTTCCCACAGTACGGTGCCATGTTTACTGTAGCGTCTGCATTCCACAGTCATTTACCATGGAGAACAGGGGGCTGCCATGTTGACTATGTTCTTCTTTTTCATTTTATGTGTTACTATCCAGGCTTTTGAGTGCCCCCACGAGCCCCATGGTTTTATTATGCAGCTTTGCACTGGGAAGGGAGTTTTAGGAAGGTATATGTTGTCTTATAGCAGAGCTGACTCTATGCTTTTATAATTCTTTGATCTAGGAGCAGTTACACGCAAAATAGGAAATCATTGTGGTCATTTTAAACAACTCCCCTCCAAAAAAAAACACTGAAAAACATTTTAACCCCATGAAGATATGGGGATGATAATCCAGAAAGACTGAGAAGAGAACGAGTAGGATCTCTCTGGAGGATGGAGAGAAATGGTTTGTGGCAGAGTTTTGGGTTGCTTGTGGTGGGTTGAGTAATGTCCCCCAAAACATATCAACATATGATTTCCCAGTATGTGTGACTGCTATCTTAGATGGCAAAGGAATTTTGTAGGTGTGATGAAGGATCCTGAGATGATGAGGTTATCCTAGATTATATGGGTTGGCTATAAATATGATCAGAGGGCACTTAAAGGCAGAAAGCAGAGACAGATTTGGCTACTGAAGGGGATAATCTGAGGACTAAGGCCAGATGTTGTACTGGCCTTGCAGATGGAAAAAGAGGCTGTGTTTAGCTCATTTTCATGCTGTTGATAAAGACATACCCAAGACTGGGCAATTTACAGAAGAAAGAGGTTTATTGGACTTACAGTTCCACATGGCTGGGGTGGCCTCACAATCATAACAGAAAGCAAGGAGGAGCAAGTCACATCCTATGTGGATGGCAGCAAGCAAAGAGAGAGCTTGTGCAGGGAAACTCCTCTTTTTAAAACCATCGGATCGGGCCGGGTGCGGTGGCTCAAGCCTGTAATCCCAGCACTTTGGGAGGCCGAGACAGGCGGATCACAAGGTCAGGAGATCGAGACCATCCTGGTTAACACAGTGAAACCCCTCTCTACTAAAATACAAAACTAGCCAGGCGAGGTGGCGGGCGCCTGTAGTCCCAGCTACTCGGGAGGCTGAGGCAGGAGAATGGCGTAAACCCGGGAGGCGGAGCTTGCAGTGAGCTGAGATCCGGGCACTGCACTCCAGTCCGGGTGACAGAGCGAGACTCCGCCTCAAAATAAATAAATAAATAAATAAAACCATCGGATCTCATGAGACCCATCCACTATCATGAGAACAGCACAGGACAGACTCGCCCCCAAAATACGATCACCTCCCACCAGGTTCCTCCCACGACATGTGGGAGTTGTGGCAGTTACAATTCAAGATGAGATTTGGGTGGGGACACAGCCAAACCATATCATTCCACCCCTAGCCCCTCCCAAATCTCATGTCCTCACATTTCAAAACCAATCATGCCTTCCCTACAGTCTCCCAAAGTCTTAACTCATTTCAGCATTAACCCAAAAGCTCACAGTCCAACATCTCATCTGAGAAAAGGCAAGTCCCTTCTGCCTATGTGCCTGTAAAATAAAATATAAGCAAGTTAGTCACTTCCTAGATAGAATGGAGGTACAGGCATTCGGTAAATACAGCCATTACAAATGGGAGAAATTGGCCAAAATAAAGGAACTACAGGCCCCGTGCAAGTCCAAAACCCAGCAGCACAGTCAAGTCTTAAAGCTCTACAATGATCTCCTCTGACTCCATATCTCACAACCAGGTCACACTGATGCAAGGGGTGGGTTACGATGGTCTTGGACAGCTCTGACCCTGTGACTTTGTAGGGTACAGCCTTCCTCCTGGCTGCCTTCATGGGCTGGCATTGAGTGTCTGTGGCTTTTCCAGGCACATTGTGCAAGCTGTCAGTGGATCTACCATTCTGGAGTCTGGAGAACAGTGGCCCTCTTCTCACAACTTCACTGGGTGGTGCTTCAGTAGGGACTCTATGTGGGGCCTCTGACCCCACATTTCCCTTCCACCCTGCCCTAGCAGAGGTTCTCCATGAGGGCCCTGACCTTGCAGCAAACTTTTGCTTGGGCATCCAGGTATTTCCATACATCTTCTGAAATCTAGGCGGAGGTTCCCAAACTTTGATTCTTCTGTGCACTCACAGGCTCAACACCACATGGAAGCCTCCAAAGCTTGAGTCTTGCACCCTCAGAAGACACAGCCTGAGCTCTACATTGACCCGCTTCAACCATGGCTGGAGCAGCTGGGACACAGGGCACCAAGTCCCTAGGCTGCACACAGCATGGGGACCCTGGGCTCAGCTCACGAAACCACTTTTTCCTCTTAAGCCTCTGAGTCTGTGATGGGAGGGGATTCCATGAAGACCTCTGACATGCGCTGGAGACATTTTCTCCATTGTCTTGGGGATTCACATTTGACTTCTTGTTACTTATGCAAATTCCTGCAGCTGACTTGAATTTTTCCTTAGAAAATTGGATTTTCTTTTCTTTCACATTGTCAGGCTTCGAATTTTCCAAACTTTCATACTCTATTTTCCTTTTAAAACTGAATGCTTTTAACAACACCCAAGTCACATCTTAAATGCTTTGCTGCTTAAAAATTTCTTCCACCTGATAACTTAAATCATCTCTTTCAAGTTCAAAGTTCCACAAATCTCTGGGGCAGGGGCAAAATGCCACCAGTCTCTTTGTTAAAACATAACAAGAGTCACCTTTGCTCCCAACAAGTTCCTCACCTGTATCTGAGACCACCTCACCCTCGACCTTATTGTTCATATCACTATCAGCATTTTGGTGAAAGCCATTCAACAAGTCTCTAGGAAGTTCCAAAGTTTCTCACATTTTTCTGTCTTCTTCTGAGCTCTCCAAACTGTTCCAAACTCTGCCTGTTACCGAATTCCAAAGTCACTTCCATATTTTCAGGTATCTTTTCAGCAATACCCTACTCTACTGGCACCAATTTACTGTATTAGTCTGTTCTAATGCTGTTGATAAAGACATACCCAAGACTGGGCAATTTGCAAAAGAAAGCAGTTTATTGCACTTACAGTTCCACACGGTTGGGAAGGCCTCACAATCATGGCAGAAGGCAAGAAGGAGTAAGTCACATCTTACATGGATGGCGGCAGGCAAAGAGAACTTATGCAGGGAAACTCCCATTTTTCAAACCATCAGATTTCATGGGACTCATTCACTATCATGAGAACAGTGCAGGAAAGACCTGCCTCCAAAATTCAGTCACCTCCCACTGGGTTCCTCTCACGACACGTGGGAATTGTGGGAGTTACAATTCAAGATGAGATTTGGGTGGGGACACAGCCAAACCATATCAGGCCATTAGTCCAGGAATGTAACTCTGCAATCTGGAAAAGGCAGAGAAGTGAATTTCCCCCTGGAAGTTCCAGAGGGACCATGGCTCCGTTGATATCTTACTTTTGGTCTGGTGAGAAGGATTTTGGACTTAAGACCTCTGGAAGTGTAAGAGGATTAGCGTGTGTTGTTTTCAGTCACCCAGATTGGAGTTCTCTGTTACAGAAGCCACAGGAAGCCAATGGGCTTGTTTTGCTCCAGGACAGTGGTGGATGGGTAGGGGCTGGAGGCAGGGCAGCAGCTGCAGCCGGATGCGTTTGCTTGGTTTATGTGTGATTTGGGGGCATGAATAGATGATGGCAGAATGGCATTGGCTGGAGATGTAACTGCTCTGTGACTGTCCAATCCCTCTGAGTTGCTTGAAGAAAAAAAGTCCCAAGGTAGGTGGCACACCCAGCACAGAGACCCAGTATAGGCAGGCAACATATTTGACTTTTTCCTTTTTCTGAGAAGTGACTGATTTCCTTTCTTCTCAGCTCTCCTAATCCTGGCTCCCACCTCCCCCTCACTCACTGACTCATCCCTCAGGTCAATGGGATGAAAGCCTTTCAGGAACTAACCCCACCCAGGGTGGTGTGCTCCCTTTTCTCTCAGCATCCAGGCAGCTCCTCACAACCCCCAGCCCCTTCTCCAGCTTGCTCTATTTGTCTACTCAGGCATGCCCCCTGCTTCTCTGTAACCCTATTATTGCAACACGGGAACGCATTTTAGGAATGCAGTTTGCAGGAGAGACATTATTTAAGATGAAGTCTTTTGGTATTGGGCTACATTTTCTAGCATCCATCTTCCAAAAGTCATTAGTCAACTGTGTGGGTCTGTGGCGAGGATGGGCTGCACATGACCAATGATATCATTATGCCACCTGGGTGACTTCTTGTGGTCTGCATCTCTGGGTGCATTTCCATTGTATCTAATTTGGAGGATGGGCAGACATGGAGGGTAGTTCCTGTGCCCCTGAGCTCTGTCCCAGAAAGTTTGGGATGTTTGTCCACTTGCTTTCCACCTGGCTTTAGAGCTGTGGGTGGGGGTCACCCAGGTGTCCCAGGTGGGGAACAAGGTCTAGCCAGGTAGACAGCAGGGTATGGTAGCCTAGGGTCTCCATGCTTTCACCATTACCTGATTGCACTGGGTATTGGGTTTCAGAAAGATCACATTGCCTTTCTGAGTTTTGAGTTCGTTTATGTGTGATTCTTTCTGGAGAAATTTTTAAAAATGCAGAAAATGTGAGTGAATGTGAGTGAATGCAGAAACCTGCACCCAGTTGGTCAAAACCACTTAGGAATAAACTAAACCATCCACACTCACATCTCTCAAACCCTTCCTGACTACCTCAGCGTCTGGTGTAGGTTGTGAGTCATGCTATTAAGTTATTGATTAATTGTAACAATAAATTAATTAAATAATTAACCCTCCACCCAGCAGATGCCAGGCACTATCTGCAGAGGTCACACAAAGTCTCTGTGTATCAGTGCTCCCAGGCTAGAGGGGAGGGGGCCATACACAGAGAAAAATTACCAGAAGATTTTTCCTTGTTACCAAGCATGTTGCCCTGTATCCAGGCCCTCACAAATACTCTCATATGACCGGGACTCTCGTGATGTCTTTATTTTGAATTACAAAGTGCTAAGACATGATCTCAGTCAATGCTGGTCTTGGATGCTGCCAGAGGGTGTTCAATGGAATCAGCTGATCTCAGTCAATGCTGGTCTTGGATGCTCCCAGAGGGTGTCTCTACAGACACCAGTAAGATAGATATATGCATGTACAAAAGAAAGCTCATTATGGCTCATGGGATTATGAAGGCTAAGAAGTCCCACTATCTGCTGTCTATAAGCTGGAGACCCAGGAAAGTCAGCAATACATTTTAGTCTGAGTCCAAAGGCCTGAGAAACAGGGCAGCTGATGGTGGAAATCCCAGACCAAGGACAAGAAAAGATGAGATGAGATATCCCAGCTCAAGTACTCAGGACAAAAAACGGGGGCCAGATAAATTCCTCCTTCCTCCTTTGGGGGTAGATCATGACCACCCATGTTGGGGAGGGCCATTTGCTTTATTGAATCCACCAATTCAAATGCCCATCTCTTTCAGAAATACTGTTGCAGACACACCCAAAAATGATGTTCTATCTGGGCACCCCATGGTCCAGTCCTGTTGACACACTGAGTTCATCATCACACTAAAAATGTGATTCCTGATGGTGCCAGGCACGTGGGCGCTGCATGCCTATGTGACCAACCCCCCCAAAAAACCTTGAATGTCAAGGCTCAGATGAGCTGCCCTGATTGGCCACACTTCCTATTTGCTGTCACACATCATTACTGGGAGAATTAAGCACGATCTTGTGACTCCACTATGCGAGAATAATTAGAAACCCATGGCTGGTTTCCTCTAGGCCCCACCTTATGCACATTTTCTCTTGACTGACTTGAACCTGTACTCTTTCACTGTAATAAACCATAACCATTAGTATCATGGCTTCATTTTAGGTTCAGGGGTGCATGTGCAGGTTTGTTATTAAGGTAAACTTGCGTCATGGGGCTTTGTTGTACAGATTATTTTATCACTCAGGTACTAAGCCTAGTACCCAATGGTTATTTTTCCTGATTCTTTCTCTCCCCCGACCCCCAAGCAGGCCCCATTGTCTGTTGCTCCCCTCTATGTGTCCATGTGCTCTCATCATTTAGCTCCCACTTACAAGTGAGAACATGTGGTATTTGGTTTTCTGTCCCTGCATGAGTTTGCTAAGGATAATGACCTCCTGCTCCATCCATGTTCCTGCAAAGAACATGATCTCGTTCATTTTTAGTATAATGACTTCTTAAACTTCTGTGAGTCTTTCTAGTGAATCACTGCACCAAGGGTGGTCTTGGGGACCCTCGGCCTAAAGGAGAATACTGCAGAAGTATTTCTCTTCTAGTTACCCTATGCATAACTAGGTAAGTGAGAAGCAGACTGGCCTTTGGGGGAAGCCTAGCTTTCCAGTTGAGGGAAGAAGGACATAGCTTAGAGAATGGCTGCAGAAACAGAGGAAAGCCCAGTGTAACCAGGGGCTCCGTCCACTGAGACCCTTTTCTGCCCCCAGCTGCCCTGTGCTGCCGCCTCTGTTCCCAGACAAGCCCTGGCTTTCCCACACGGCTCAGTGCTTTGTGATCACATTCTTGTAAGTCTTCTTCTGTCTCTTCTTTGGCCAAAGAGTTTCTGCTCATCCTTTAAGATATAGCCCTAATATTTCACTGTCTCTCTGACCTACAAACCCTTCAGAAAGATAGTTTGCATTTAGCTCTATGACAGCATGTTCTGTTGCTATCATGTGTCTTAAAGAGTGGGCTCAGGTGCCTTTGTCATCCTTGTGACACCACTATCTAGACTACTCTACTGTAGAGACTTTAATTCCTGTGTGTTTGGCAAAATGATCCCAGAATTCTTCAAACAATTTTCTTTACTTATGTTTTCAAGAACATATCAATGAATGATCTTGGTTTTTATGTTTTAATCATCAAAAATCAATGTATGAACATAACAGAGGAAATATTAAGTAGCAAGTTAAGAGCTTAGATTCAAAAAACTCAAGATTTAACTAGGTTTGTAAATTGCCAAATGACTGTGTAGGTCTTTTTTCCCCACATTGACTGTTAGCTTCTGTAGGAGATTTGGATTAGGTCAGGGGTGAGAGCTCTATGATACACAAGTCACTATTCCTATCCCGTGCCCATGGCAGACATGGCTAATCAATCATGATACTCATTCTCACATCTTTCTCAGCAGGTGGAACACGTTTGGTGTGGAAATGAAACCTACTGACTAGCCTATGGTTAGATGATCCCTAAGGTTTTCACATCCTATTTTTTGATCCAGATTGCTTTTTTTTTTTTTGGTCTGAGTCCAGCAATGTTGTCAGAGATGGAAGGGAAGTGGCTAGCATGGGCTCCGTTGAAGTCAGTTCATGGCCATTCAGCCAAGAAATCTGCCAGAAATTCTTCATGGATATGCCAAGTGGTCAAAAAGTTGAGCTATATTCTATGTAGTCATTACTGGGCAGATTGTCAGGCAATGAATTAAGTCACCTGTATAGGAGAAATTCCATAGAAAGAGCCTGTGGTGGGCTCATTTGAGTCTCCCCACATTCATATGTTGAAGTCTTAATCCCCAGGATCTCAGAATGTGACTGTATTTGGAGATAGGGTCTGTGAAGAAGGAATTAAGGTAAAATGAGTTCATACGGTCAGGCCCTAATCCAATCTGACCGATTTCCTCATAAGAGGAGATTAGAACACAGACACATGCAGAGGAATGATGATGTGAGGACACGGGGAAGAGATGGCATCTGTAAGCCAAGGAGAGGCCTTGGCGAGAACCAGTGTGCCCACACTTTGATTTCTGATTTTCAGTCACCATAACCATGAGAGCATATGTTTCCTTTGTTTAAGCCCCTGTCTGTGTTACTTTGGTTGCCAGCCCCAGTAAATGAATGCAGGGCTCTTCCAAAGGAGACACAAAAGGGAAGGAGAAGAGCTCTGCTTCTTCATCCTGCACCTGCTACCCTGCCGATTGTTGTCTATGTTGGCAAAGTAAAGGTCAAGTTGTCAAACACCAAAGAGTCTTCAGAAAGTGTTAGTAGACCAAAGGTCTGATCTGGAAGGACAAGAACATTTCTTTATGGCTCCCAGGCCATTGTTTCTGTCTACCACGGAGTTTTATCTCCATTGCCTCCACCTCTGTTCGATGAACCTGCTACTACCTTGCAGAACCTTCTGCCTCCAGAACTTCTCTCCTTGTGTCTCTCACTGGAGTGAAATAAATTCGACCAAGTCATTAGCATTTGATTTTTGATGAATTTTTCTCTCACTGCTCTCAGTAAAATTAGATTTTAAAAAGAAGAGCTAAAAAAAAGAAGAAGGTGGTCCCAAAGGGAAGCACCCCTGAACTGTGGTGCTTCAGTCGCCAAAAAGGGCAGAGGGGCAAAGAACTAGGATAGCAACCTTTCAACTGTACCCAGGAAGTTTTGTCTTCGGACCCCATGGTGCAGTCCGTCAATGTGGTCCCTGGTGGCCAAAGGATGGGATGGAAATCTGGGCTTTTTTTTTTTTTTTTTTTTTTTTTTTTTTTTTGTCCATCCAGAATGTGTGGGTGGCAAAAGTAACAACCTCAAAGATCCATCTTATGAAAAGTAAAGGGCTACTACCCGCTTTCAAAGTATCCTTACCTAGATGGAAATCTGTTGCACTTTGCATATCAGTGGAGATGGGTTCCCCTCAGTGGGTCTCTGCAGTCTCAGAGCCTTCCAACTCCACTCTTCTTGCCTTTGCTACAGGCCCTGTGGTTTAGGGCTTCCTCCCACAGCAGCCAGGAAAGGGAGTTCTTGGGCTTAGGTTCTGACAAGGAGACAAATGGATCTGAGGACACGACTCCAGGGATTCCTACAGTTTCTTTGGGAGGGTCAAGATTTTCTTCTGCAGAACTGGGAGGCCATGCCTCAAGCCTGCTCCTACCATTTATTCACCACCACCCCAGCAGGTGATGTGCCTGCTGGCCCACGTGCTTTTCAGCTAGGAAGGGGTGGTGACATCAGCTCTTGGCTGGGCTTTGGGCGGCAGGGACAATCTGGCACTGGCCACCATCACTGCATAATCATATTGCTATTGATTATGATTGCACAATCATAACGATATTGATTATGACTAGCATCATACTGGGTCTCAGAACAGCAGAGGTCAGGCTTGCAGGTGTGTGCACGTGAGTGTGCACGCATGTGTGCATTTAGGGGAGCAAGCACCTAAGGCAGGCTTTGTGACTTACCTCACCCCTCCTGCTCTGGCCCCAGAGCTCCAGCATCTTCCACAGAGCTGCTTTCCTTTTTTTAGCCTCTGCTTGCAAGGAGGGATAGAACAGTGAATTGGAAGCAGCGCACAAACCAGGAGAAGGCGGCTTTCACTGCTCGCACAAAGCAGTGACTTATCCCACCCTAGAGGCACGTCTGCGGCTGGTATACACTTAGTCTCCTTCTGCTCGTGTCTGGAAATCACACACACAGCTCTTGGAGCCTTCCAGAACCAGGGGAGCTATCCTCAGAGAAATTCAGGAAAGCATTTTGTCTTAAGAAGAAATAACCAAGCCACCTTGCAAGGCTCATTATTGTAGACAGAGCAAGCAAGCGTCTCATCACCTTTGTTTCCATTCAGCTGGAAAAATCACTGTTGGTTCAGCTCTAAGCTTTGGTGTGTGTGTGTTTCTTTCCCAGAAAAGTCGCCACAAGATGCAATTTAACTTGTAATTGTATTTGCTGTGGAGTAGCTTAAGCAATGATTGTATTTGATGTGCGGTTGAAATACATAAAGAGATAAATGGCTTAATTTGAATCAATATTAATTCTGTGCAATTTACTTTTAACTTCACTTCTCAGCAGAGGAAATTATGCTGCTCAGGAGTCATTTGAAAACTTTTCTCCTGCTTAGAAAACTGAGCTAAACTGGCATAACTGTTTCAACACAACGAGACAAACGCTGTGCATGTGTGAGAGGTCAGATGAGAAGAAACTTCAACCATCCTTGGCACAGACACTCCAGGTCAGCTCCGGGAGCCCCTCCACCTCATCCCCCTGCAATGCTACCGAGACCATTCACGGAAGAAAGTGGGGTTGGGAAATTGGGGCAAAAAGAGAGGAGTCAGGCACGCTGTTGGCACACGTGATGGAAACGGGCTCTGTGTTAGCTTCCCAGCTCCTGCATGACACGTCCCACAGACTTGGGACCTTCAACAACAGAAATTTATTTTCTCACAGCTCTGGAGGCTGGCAGCCTGAGGTCCTCCTGAGACCTCTGTCTTTGATTCACAGATGCCATCTTCTCCCTGTGTCCTCACATGGTCGTCCACCTATATGTGTCTGTGTTCTAATCTCTTCTCAGGAGGACAACAGTCAGATCAAATTAGGGCCCCACCTTGATGACCTCATTTTAACTTAATTACCCCTTTAATGACCCCTATCTCCAGATAAAGTCACATTCTGAGCTCCAAGGGGTTAGAATGTAAACATGAATGTTGCAGGGACACAATTCCACCCAAACAGGCTTCTTTCCAGGAGAGAGGGGATTGGCTTGGGGCTCAACGTCACTCCTGTTTACAAAAACTTTACCTGAACAGGGGGTGGAACCGGGCACAGATCCTAGATCTGACCTCTGAGCATGCCATCCCCATGTGCTGACTCCATCCAGCAGAAGGGACGAGAGCACGTGGCAGTGGTGACCTCGTGGGGGCTGGCAGCTGCAGAGGTGCTGTGTTCCCTGCATGCTTCTTGGATTCAGCTTTCACGAGACCTCGGTGAGGTGGACACGGTGATGATGTGCACTTCACAGTTGAGGAGAAGTGATTTTTCAGGAAGTCACCTGCCTTGTGGCCCTGCCCACTGCTTTAGAATAAGTGTTATTTTGTTGTTGTTGTTTTTTGTTTTTTTTTTTTTTGAGAGGGAGCTTTGCTCTTGTTGCCCAGGCTGGAGTACAGTGACGCCATCTCGGCTCACTGCAACCTCTGCCTCCTGGGTTCAAGCGATTTTCCTGCCTCAGCCTCCTGAGTAGCTGAGATTACAAGCATGCACCACCACACCAGGCTAATTTTGTATTTTTAGTAGAGATGGGGTTTCACCATGTTGGTCAGGCTGGTCTCAAACTCTTGATGGCAGGTGATCTGCCCTCCTTGGCTTCCTAAAGTGCTGGAATTACAGGTGTGAGCCACCAGGCCTAGCCAGGGTTTTTTTTTTTTTTTTTTTTTTTTTGATAAAAAATAAGAGTGTTTGAGTTAGGATTCTCCAGAGAAACAGGATCAATAGGATATATACCTATATTTATATACGAGAGGATTTGTTATGGGAACAGTAAATGACTACATGATTATGGAAGCCTAGAAGTCCCACAAACTGCTGCCTGCCAACTGGAGACCCAGGAGAGCTGGGGGTGTCATTCAGTCTCACTTTGAAGGGCTGAAGACCAGGGGGCTGATGTATAAGTCCAGGTCTGAGTCCCAAAGCTAGATAACCAGGTGCATGGATGTCCAAGGACAGAAGACGGATGTCCCAGCTTCCGAAGAGAGGGGATGAATCCAATCTCCCTCTGCTTTTTTGTCCTATCAGGGACCTCATGGGATTGAGTGATGCCTTCCCACATAGTGAAGGCAGACCTTTCTTCCTCAGTCCACAAATTCAAATGCTAGTCTCTTCCAGAAGCCCTCACAGGCACACCCAGGAATCACGCTTCACCAGCCACCTGCGCATCCCTTAGCACAATTAAGTTGACGCATAAAGTGAACTATCAAAGGGTGGGTCTCTTTGTCCTGGTTGAGACACCTCATTCATTGTTTTGGATTTTATCTGTTAACTTCAAGCGTTCTGTGTAGCACAAAAACACAGTATTCAAATGATCAAACTGAAAGGAAAAGCTTGTGTAGCCAGAAGCTCAAATTGCCGCAGGGGTCCCAGGGGAGAAGGAATGGTTTTGTGGAAGCCACAGACGCATGCATTTCCTCTGGGGCTTCACTGTGAAGGCCCACATAGCAGGAGATAGGGAGACACTCTGAAAAGACTTGGAAATCTTGGAAATACGGGGTCCTCTGTGCCTGAGGAACCACTCCATGTCCAGGAAATATGTGGAATGTCAGTGGCCAGGGAGTTGTTTACTGCCCCAATTTTCAACCCAGTGGGGAGAAGACGGGGTGACCTTTTAAAATGTAAATGAAATTGTGTTGTTCCAGCAGCTTTTGCTCATCACAAAGCTAGTTCCTGCCCATGACTCATGAGGGTTGGATGTGGCTTGGACTCCAACATCTTGTCTGTCTCGGGTTCCCACATTGATGTCACCAGCACCCAGAACAGTGCCTGGCACAGAACAGGCCCTCGTTCATAGCTGGGGACTGACCGACTGGGCACACAGAAGGAGGCACACGGGCATGGATGCCCCAGGTACAGGGACACTGATGGGGAGGAGGGTGCGTGAGAGAATACTTGCCAGCCAGGCCTAGGAAAGGCATTATTTTCCCTCTAGGAAATACATTCTGATTTTCATTACATAGGTGAGTGGGAAAATACGATTTTTAAATACAGATGCTCAGTTTACAGCCAACGTTATTGGAATATATCTGTTCACTAAATTAATTTGCATCACATCGCATTTTAGTGGCTGAATATGATTTCTGAGAATACTTAAAATTTCATGGGCAGTCTTGTATCTCCTTATATATATATTTTTTTGATAGGGGAAGATAGTTCTAATCAAATCCTGCCATTGCACAGATAAAAACATTTTTTAATTGGACTTCATGAGCCATCACGAAAAGGTTGGAATGGGACTTGACTGGAGATTTGGGGGGAGTTTGAGGTCAGTTGGTGTCTCACTCAGGTTGATTTGTTCAATTCTAATTGGCACCAGGAGAATTACAACCGTCAAAGAGTGTGATCAGAGGAGATAAACCATTTTACCCTAATACTTTATGCTGAAAGTTGATGGCGCAACATTTAAGCTTCCCGAAGCCTAACAACTCATTTGCAATAAATTCTAGAAGGAGAAAATAATGACTCTGGAATGTCATCTCATTCCAGCTTCGCATTATTTTCTTACTTTTCCCGAACTGTGGTTGTTTGGAAACGTGCCTGCAGGAAGTGGTGGTAGGCAGACATCTCTCGGAGACTGGAGGAATCCAGCACCCTGGCTTCTAACTGTGAACTAACTTCTCTCCAACAATGGATTAGTCTCCTGGGGACCTGGATACCTTGCTGCCCCATACCTGTTTGTGGGCACATTCCTTCCTTTATTTGCCATGACCAAGACAGGTGGGGAACTTAAAGAATTTACTGTCGTTTGGAGCCAAATGATGTGGACGCTTCACAGCCAGAGTCCTCTTCATTGGCAGGCGACTCGCAGATAATGGGCTTTCTAAATTACGCCAGGCAATTGGTATTTTCACACTTTTCCCAATGTAATTTCAAAATTAAATTAGGCCGGATGTATACAGGAAAGTGGTGGATGGCATTCAACATGGACTTCAGCCAGCCTTCCTCTCAGTCCACGTAGAAGGAAGAGAAAACTAATTAACTCTCCTCAGGCCCAAGATTGGGTCTGTGTGTGTGGATCCACCCACCACCTCCCGGCTTTGAACCTTCCCCATGCTTCTCAAGGGCAGGATCAACACCTGCAGGTCTGAGCGTGAATCCTTTCTCTCCTGGGAGGGATTATTTGCAAGGAGAGAAGGAATAGATTAATCTAGGGCGAGTAGACAGCCATGTGGACTCAACTGAGTTTCTGCCCTATCCCTACTACAGCCCCCAGCCTTGGGGGTGAGCCTGGGAGTCATCGACAGCTGCGCTAGGCTTTGATCTTGCTGTGTTAGCTAAGACTTCATCTTTACCATAAGACGGTGTTCCCCCAAAGTCTCCAAGCTCTGCCTCCCTGAGTGAGCCCCACCCACCTCATGTCTCAGGATGCTGTGCACCCAGTAGGGCCTTTGTGGAGCCGCATCATTCCACAAACAGCCTTGAGGCTCTCACTCTGCTGAGAGGTGTGCTAAGCTCAGCGGCGCAAACATTTCCCATCAGAAAGTCTAGTACACGAGCTTACGGCTAGCAAGGAGAATGCAGAGAGTCTTTGTGCTTCTCCTTATGAAATTTCTTCCTTTAACCTGTCAAAGGGTTAACATTCCTTTTCTTCAACTAAAATTCACAAAACATACAATTCACCATTTTAACCATTTAAAAGTGTACAGTTCAGGCTAGGCCTGGTGGCTTATGCCTGTAATCCCAGCACTTTGAGAGGCTGAGGCGGGCAGATCACTTGAAGTCAGGAGTTCGAGACTAGCCTGGCCAACTTGGTGAAACCTCGTCTCCGCTAAAAACACAAATATATATATGTATATATTAGCTGGGTGTGGTGGCAGGTGCCGGTGGTCATAGCTATTTGGGAGGCTGAGGTGGGAGAATCACTTGAACCTGGGAGGCAGAGGTTAGAGTGAGCCAAGATCATGCCACTGCACTCCAGCCTGGGAGACAGAGCGAGACTCCATCTCAAAAAACAAAAAGAAAAGAAAAAGTGCACAATTCAGTGGTTTGTAGCACATTCACAACAAGGTTGTGCCATCATCATCACAATCGAATTATAGAACTTTTCCATCACCCAGAAGAAGCCCTTTATCAGTGACTTTCCCTAACCCTTTTCCTCAGGCCCCGCAATAGCTGGTATTCCTGTCTTTATGGATTTGCCTATTCCGTTCATTGGTACAAAGGGAATCATGTGCGATCTCAGCATCACCTCTGCAAGGTTCCTCCCTGTGGCAGCGCACATCTGTGCTTCACTCCTTCTCTGGCTGGGCCACCTTCCATCGTGTGTCTGGACCACAACGTGCATATCTATGTATCCACAGATGGGCATCCACAGTATTTCCACTTCTTGGCTCTTGTGAATAGTACTGCTGTGAACATTTGTGTCAAGTTTTTTTGTGGCGACACATGTTCATGCCTCTAGGGTCTGCACCTTGGGAGTGGAACTGCAGGTTCCTATGGCAATTCTATGCTGGACCTTTTGAAGAACTGCAAACTGTTTTCAAAGCAGCCGCACCATTTTACCTTCCTATCAGCAGTGGAGGAGGATTCCAGTTGCTCCACATCCTTACCAACACTGGTCATTTTCTGACTTTTAAAACATCATGATTACAGCCATGTGGGTGAGGGAGCGACCCTTTCTAAGTGGGGGATGCCCTTCCCTGCTCTGCGATCCCCTCACACTTGGTCTGTGGTGCCTCCCTGACTCTCCAGACTTGGCATGGAGAAGAGCCGGAGGAAGAAATGGGTCGAGGCAGCATGGGAGCCACTCTTTGGCTGGCAACAGCTTTGCTCTGGGGGAGCAGCAGGGCAGTGAGCTCACAGCTCCTCAGGGGCAGGTCACTCTGTCCTTGTGTGTCCTCACCACCCACTGTGCAGAAGAACACAGGCAGGCACTGTGACCCCTTGTCCAACGTGTCCCAAGGATGAAGAATGAAGGAGGAGGTGGGTGGCCTGATGCTCTTGGAGGACTGAAGTTCAAAGCCACTGGTGATGTGGGGATGATGGATCGTGTTCTAAGAAGAAGCAGGTCTCCTGTCTCCAGGCTGCATATGGGACGGACCCTCAGCAAAGTCTTGCAGAGGTGGAGGCAGAGGTAGCTGTTGCCACTCTTCAAGGAGAATTGAGGCTGACAGGGAAGGAAAGTGGAAGGGCCCATTTCTCAAATCCAGATGCCCGACGAAATGGAAGGAAAAACACCTGCCAGCCAGGAAGACAGTCCCGAGGTCACACCAGGAGCCCCCGGCACAGTCATGCAGGGCCATGGAAGGAAAGACGCTAATTTCAACCTAACTCTTCACCTCTATCATTTAATCTTCCGACACTGCCTGGAGGCCCACAGGAGGTGTTACTCCCACCTTATAGGGAGGCAGCTGGAACTGCAGTGGTGGAGAGACTTGCCTAGGTGTGGAGCCTCCCTCAGCAGTTCTGGGCGTGGAGCTCAGAAGGGAAGATACTGGCACACACAGCTGTGTCCAGAGTCACTCAGCAGCCCGGAACCGGGCCCCCGGAGGTAGAGAGGAGGGCGGAACCTTCCTCCCAGCTTGGAGTTATGAGCTTCACGTTGCTGACTTGGAGGAGCAGCTGAGGTCCTTGCAGACACTGCTGAAGCCAGGGAAGGGCCTGGTCCCTGACTTTGCTAATCGTGCTAAGCTGTGGGCTACTGGGAAAGTGTGCTCCTGGAGAGAACAGATGGACCATTCTGCTTTCCTGCTACTGCCAGCTAGTGGGGAACAGTGCATGCACACACACCATTCTGCACGCCTGCCCTCCAAACCAGGACCTGCCCAGCTGGGTTCTTTCCAGAGGCTAATTCCAATTGCCCTGTGGACAGAGGTGAAGCTGAAGTGGTGCTGCACTGGGTGCAATCTGGATTTGCTACAGCTGCTCTTGCAATAGAACTGTTCATTATGGTTGTACTTGCTGGCACTGGATGGCAGCTCGAAGGCATTCGGGCCCCCATTCTGTTCATTTTTAGTGCCTGTCTAGCATCTCAGTATGCAGCACGTAGTAGGCAACTTACAGGTGTGTGCATCATTGACATCACTGAACCAATTCGAAGGATGCCTCTGGTGTTACCGAGGCGTCTAACACTCAGAAATCAACGCAGCAGGGATGGAAGGGACCCTGCTTTCAGATAACCAGGCTGGTGGTCCGCAGCTTCTTGATTTCTAGTCTGCAGTCTCTGAATTGCATTCCTGTTCCCAGGACTCTCACTACACACTAATTTTTTTTCTTTTAACGATGATATTGTTGCCATAATACAGTCCCATTGCTGCTTTGCTTCTCCAGCAATGGGCTGTTGAACAGCTATTCTGTTATGTATTAAACACAGCTCTTATATTTAAAAAAAAAAATGGCTGAGGGCTTTGAACATTGACTTCTACCCTTAGGCTACAGGTGTTTCTGTTGGGAAATGGGAGTAGAATAAGGGATACTTTATCTGTTTTGCATTTGCCTTAAAAAATAAAACTTGCACCCAATACTTGACAGCCCATTCATTACACCCTCTGCGCCCTTTACTAGGTTGATGTACAACGTGGAGAAAGGCTCTGCGCTCTGCCCTGCATTCCCCTTCTCCGGAAAGGCTGTGGGGAGGACAGTGCTTGGAATCCTAATGGTGCTGGCATGGCTGCCTGGGGGAAACACAGCTGTGCAACGGGCAGGTCCCCTGGAAAAGCTCCAGCTGCAGGACCTTGAGCAAGGTGCTTAATTCCTTTCCAGGCTTCTGTGGGTCACATATAACACGGGGAGTGTGCTTGTCTCAGCCCTGGAAGGCTGCTGTGCAGATGCCATGAGGCCATGTTCATAAAAGCACCCTGCACAGAGCCACCCATGTTTCTAGCTGTTGTCAATATTATTATCTCTAACCTTTGTTTCAAGGCCCTCAGGTGGACCTAAGAGGCCAATGCAATCAAGGTTTTGAGCTACTCCAGAGGTATGGAGCAGAAGAGGTGGGAGCTGGCCATGCTTAGAGAAAGGTTGTAGACTCATTAAAACGAGCTGGTGTGAAGCTCACAGAATGTCCCATGGCCCCTGGCCCAGTTAAGCAGACATGCTGTTTATTAAGGGAGTGGTGATTATGTGGATTTTACTGTATTAATAACAATAAATCTGAGTAATGTCTTGTGCGTAACCTCCTTCCAAAGCCCAATGCTATCGCAAAGTTGATGCATTAATTATGCACAGCCTTCATGCACAGGAATCACAGAGTTCCTCACCAGCAAATTTCTTCCACCTCAGCTAGGAAGTGACACATCTAGCAGTGTGGTCAGCTAAGGACAGAAAGGGAACAAGGAATTCTCTTTCTGATGACATTTAAAGGTAAGCTTGGATCAACTTATTATGGAAATGAACAGCAGAGGGAAGGAAGGAGGGAGGGAGGGAGAGCAAAGGAGAACTTACTCCTTTCAAAAGCATCGGCTGCCTTTTCACTTCCCTTCCAACCACATTTCCATCAAACCCAAAAGGTACAGCAATGGAGTCGTATTTTGAATCAAACAGTGCATGCTTTATGGGAGACGTTGATTTGCTCATTTATTAGATCTACATTTACATAAAGAACATTTCTCTCAAAAAAAGCAGAACTGTTGTCTATTAAACACACACACACACTAAAAAAATGCCAGCAAGTTTAGCTGTTACAAATACAGGAAGGCCAGGCCGTATCCTATTGTTTTTTGTTTTGTTTTGTTTTGTTTTGTTTTTTTGTTTTTAAAAGGAGTTTCGCTCTTGTTGCCCAGGCTGGAGTGCAGTGGTGCGACGTGATCTCAGCTCACCGCAACTTCCGCCTCCCAGGTGAGGCAGAGCCACCGTGCCCGGCCTGCATCCTATCCTTTTAAAAGAGAAACTACCTAGGAAAAGGGTTCAGCCCAGAGACTGGAGGCCTGTGCAGTGTGGAGAATTCAGCAAACAGTCCTGGCAGGTGCCACGTCCACCAGGGCACTTTCTCATGGCTAAACCAGCAAACGAGAAATCCCAGAATACGGCTTAGCAGCTCACATCAGTCCCTGAAATGGACTGTTCTGGAAAGAGTGACCCCAGAAAAGAGAGAGAAGTCAAAGAAGCAAAGGCTAGTTTTAGGACTATCAGAGAACTTGGGGCCGGCAGATCAGCAGGGCGCAGTCTCTTGGCTGGGGATGTGTGGGTGTAGGTTCAGGTCTTCATGATTATTTCCCTTTCCTCCCTCTTTTCCTCCTCTCCTTCCTTCTTTCCCTCTCTCCCTCTTTTCCTCCCTCCTTTTTTATATAATAATTAACATTTTGTCTGTTTCATTGTTGAGGAGGTTAAGTGACTGTTCAAAGCCACACCAGGAGTAGTGAAATAGAATTTGAATCCAGACCACCCTGACTCCCAAGTCTGAGTTCTTAGCCACCCCAAATCAGAACTTGTTGTATCCCTAATTTCTGCTGGCATCTTTAGGGAGCTGTCCTATTCAAATGAGGATGCCATCCACATCTGCTGGGCATCTTCTACCCACTCTCCCGTCCTGCAGGTCATCCCTCTCAATCTTCCCCCAGAGGAAGCTGGCTTCGCTGCCACTTCCACTAGGCACATTCTGGCAAAAGAGGTACTTTATCCCCGAGTTACACTGGAATTCGGGGCAGGAAGTATGCGCTGGGTTCAGAGCCTCCGGGGAGTGGGACAAGGCAGCCTTCTGCGGGCAGGGTGTGTGCAGTGGGTTTGCAAACACAAGGACTCTGAGCAGCAGTGAAAGGCACCAGCACCCCAAAGTCCCAGGACAGATCCCTGGGTGTCCTCCTGAGCCCTCCCCTTTCCTTCCCTCTCCAATCACTAACCCTAGTTTCACCCTCCTAAACAGCTCTTATCCCCTTTTCCTGACTGCAACTGCCACCCCAGGCCCAGTCACCCCAGTTACCACCCTCTCTCTGACCCTGTGATGTCAATGCCACGCCCTCCCTCCTCCATTGCTCCAGTCCAGGCCACTCTACAGGGAACCTCCCAGCCACTGTCAAACTGCAGCCACAGCCTGTGTTTCATGCCCCATCCCATAGAACAGAGTCCTCCGCATGACATCAGTTTCATGGACGTCAGTGTCCCTCATCTGGATGTCAGTGTCTCCTTGGCGTCAGTGGTCTTCACGTGAATGTTAATGTTCCTCATATGATGTCAGTGTCCTCCCATATCACGTCAATATCTTCCAATATGATGTCAGTATCCTCTGTATGATGGCATGTCTCCATGGTAATGTCAATATCCTCCATATGACATCAACAATCACTCCATATGATGATCATTGATAACCCTGTCGATGTCACGTGTCTGCCGATACTGATGTCAATGTCCTCATATGAATGGTAGTCCTCCATATGATGCATGTCCTCCGTATGATGTCAAGTATCATCTATAGATGTAATATCCACCCGTATGATATCAACATTCCTCCATATGATATCAATATCCCCATATGACACCAGTGTCTCCATTATGAACGTCCATTATCCTCCTTATGATGTCAATATCCTACATAAGATATCAATGTCCTCTGTATGATATCAGTGTCCTCTGTATGATGTCTGTGTCCTCCATAAGATGTCAATAACCTCTGTATGATGTCAATATCCTCCATATGATGTCAATATCCTTCATATGATGTCAGGTGTCCTCTGTATGATGTCAGTGTCCTCCAACATAATGTCATATCCTCCATATGACATCAATCCTCCATATATTCAATATCCTCCATATGAATTCAATGTCCTCCGTAATGACCATCAGATGCTTCCACATGATGTCAATATTCCTCCGAGTGATGTCCAGTGTCCTCCCATATGATGCCAGTGTCTTCATATGATGTCCAGTGTCTTCGGTGAGCATCAGTGTCCTTTGTATGACATCAGTGTTCTCCCATGAATGTCACTCTCTTCCCATAGATGTCAGTGTCCTCTCCAAAAGACAACCAGAAGCTGTTCATGGGATAACGTGGGGAAGAACATTCCAGAAAGAGGCAACATCATGTGCTAAGGTCCTGAGTCAGAGGATGCTACACTTGTCAAGATCACAGGGTGGCCAGTGGAGGTGAGGCCTGGAAAGCCAGGGTGGCCAGCAGTAGGAAATGAGGTTGAGCAGGGAGGAAATACCTCATGGTTGCCAGCAAGGAGGGTGGACATCATGCCCAGATGGAGTATGGGTGGGTGCTAACTGTGATTGAAGGTGAAGAGGAGGAAGAAAACTGGGAGGGGATGATGAAGATACCAGGATAAAAGTTTGCTGCAGACCCCAAAGAAAGAAATCTCTGGAAAGGCAATTAGGAATTGCACAGCTTCTCGGTAAACTGGTGATGATCCCTCCTTTACAAAGCAATCGCTCATAAAATTAAGGTCCAAAGGAAAGAAAGGGCAGGAGAGAGATGGAATACAGATTGGGTTTTAGGAGGAGAAACTTTGCAATTCTGGTGTGTGAGAGGCCCAGCACAGCCCGGGATTTGGCTAGGAGGTGGCTGTAGATCACATTAGTAGAATATTTATGACTCTGTCCTCTCTCCCATCCCATACTAAATTCCTCACATTTAGCTCCACCTCATGCTCCAAGACGGACTTTCATTACCTCCGTGCAGGTAATGCATAGCAACCCAGCACTTCAATATTAGCTAATCTGCAGTGCAGGTAACAAGCCAGCCGGCTACCCAGCATCTCTCTACTGATGTTTGACATGGAGAGAATTGCTTAGATATGACCAGGCTCTTCCCAGCCTTAAGTATCCAAACCCAGGAGAAAGGGGGATATTGAGGAAACAGGTGGATGCTGCCCGAGCAGGGGATGCTGTTTTCTGCCCAGTGGGTACTGTGCCCTGGGAGACACATTACATGTCCATATAGCAGAAATCCCCACGCTTGACCCTCAGAGCTCACTCCCAGTCCTCGCGTTTCTTTAAACAGACTTGGGAAAGCCATGCCCCACCTCACCCTGCACAGAGGCCCTGTGGTCCTCCCTTCTGTACAATTTCTCTCGAAGAAGAAGACTGGAGAGGCCCCAGGGTCTGATTGAAAAGATTCTCATATTAAAAATCACTCTCCTACTGGTGCCTAGAATTCCACCATCAGCCCTCTGGCTTTCAGAAAGGTGTTCTCTCTCAACCACAAGAACTCCTTGAAGGGGTTATCTGTGAAGACCCCAGTGCCTGCAGGTAAGTGATTTTATCCACTCAGAAGAGGTATGCGCTGAGCAGCAGGAGAAAATGGCCTTGGAAAGCAGCACCTGAAGGTCATCTTTATCAAACTGACTATTCTTCCAAGGGCAAGTCCATGGATAATCTTTATCGAACAGACCATGTCCCCAGGGGAAAGTCCATGGATAATCATAAGAAGTCAGATCCCAAACAGACTTGTATAGGCTCCTGCTGCCAGCACCGTTGCATGCTCCCAGCCCCCACAGTGCCTGGTCCACGTTGACCACACAGGGTTGGGATATACCCCTTTCACAGACGATGCAACTAGAAAGTGATGCAGCCTAGATTCAGGCTTGGGTGGGTCTGGCTCCAAAGTTCATGTCATTGTCAACTCCAACATGAGCATTTCCCTGGGGAGTCCATCATGGCTCCCAACAGCAACAGGGCGCACACAGCTTGATTCCAAGGACTCATGCCCCTGTCTTCTGGTCTTCAGGGTCACACTGCTACCTCCAAGACATGCTCCACAACTCCTGATCTGAGTGATTTCTGCACGCCGTGGCCCGCTCCCCCCTCATCCCGGCCTTATCCTTCATCAGCATCCCATGAGCACCATATTTATTGACCAGGCAGGTATAACACATGCATCTGTTTATGCTCAGTCTTGGGGCAGTACTCAGGACACAGTGTGAAGGAGACATGGACCACACCGTCCATGGTACAATCCCCGCAGAGCTCTGTGTTGTGCTCCCAACCTGCTGCCTTACACAGGAGGAGACTCCAAGAAATGGGGGAAGAATAAATATGGAAGCAACCACAGAATCCGCTAACGTGCAGCTTCACCCCTGCAAGGTAGACTGATGACTTACATCTGAAGTACTGAGTGGCCACCTTCACTTCCTGCATGTCTCTTATGTCGCATCTACCAAGCAAAACACCTTCCAAATACCCATTGGCTTCTTCCAACAATCCTTGACATAGGAATTATTTGCCCAATTTGCCATAAGAGGAATCAGAGCATCCCAGTGGTTAAATGACTTGTCCAAGATCCCTGAGTGTGAGCCTGAGCCAGAGGTAAAGTTTTTCACCCAGCTCCAAAGTAATTCACCCAGGTTCAGCCAGCTTAAATGTGGATGAGCAGAGACCTTTCTGGATGTTTGAACTTTGTCTCCTGCAGCCCTTCTACCCTGCACCACAGGTGACTGCCCCCTGGACACTCAGGCAGTAGCCCTTCCCCAACAGGTCACCAAGCTCAATCTGCCCCAAGCACCCAGACCTGTCTCTGCTCTGGAACCCCTTCCCCATCTCATGGTGGCCCAATTGCTCATTGTGCTGTGTTCTTACTCCTCCTGCACAGGAGACGAAGGCTCAGCTGAGCTTTGATTTGTGACTGGACCCATTTCAGCACATGTTTCCAACTCAGATGTTCAATTTACTTCATTTATCCTAAATTCCATGTCTCTATCTCAGAGCCTAACAGTCTTCAGCTTGGACAATTGACATATCCAAATGAACTATTTGGACAGAGTCTTCCATCTGACCAAGTGTGGCCAAAACACTCGGCAAATGGAAAATGCAAACATATGGCAGACAGAGAAGGGGAAACGTGCAGCCACATCATGGACCGATGACAAGCAGAGCACTTGCAGGGACACAGAAAGCTTACTGCCTTGTTCCTGGTGGAGGGCTTTTTGAACAGAGTAAAAACCATCTCTGAGGATTTGGGTTCAAGTTAACTCCAGAACAAAGTAGTAGCACTCATTGTAAGAGTTAAAGAAAGAGGAAAGAAACACGAAAAGTGGCTTTAACAGTTAAAGACGGGTTTATGTTGGAGAATAAACCTGAGAGGAGCTTCTGACCAATTTCAGTTAGGAGCGTTTTCTCCTACAGACTAAGGATATTTAAAGGTTTAGGAAGGAGGGACCTTACTGCAGGCTCAGAATGTTTTTATGTGAGGGAAAGTTAATTGTGGGGTTGGAATGTCTCTGGTCAGAGGGGAGGCTGTTTTGGGGTTGGCACATTTCTGGTTGGAGGGGCTTATTTTAGAATTGGAGTGTTTCTGGTTATGCTGACATTAGCCATTAGGCTGATGTTTTGGGGCTGGAATTAGGCATTTTTTTTTTAAATCAAGGGAAACTTAAAATGGTGGTGTTTGTCCAAAATGGTGATGCTCCTGCTGGGTCACTCATGAATGGTAAATCATAGTATTTATTTTTATGTAGACATTATAATTATTGTTGTTGTTATTAAGCACAGCAGCATTAGTAGTATCCATAAAAACAACAAAAAATGACCCTGAGCATAGTTTTGGTTGAAGGAAATACTGATTCCACCAAAATCTAAGTGGGAAATCTCACATGCTGTGGAATCAGACCCACGTGTGCACCAGGGTCTCCCTCTGGCTGCTGATTTCTGTGGGTTCAGAAACCGAGGGAGGAGCGGTAATGAATGAGTCTGAAGAATGACTTCAGAATCTAGATGTGGTGTTGCAGGGGAGGGTGCCTCCTTCAGAGTGTCATGCATGTTATCAGAGCTCTGTTCAGAATGCAGAGGCATCTCTCAGCCAGGGTGCACTTCACCAAGACCAGGTGAAGGTTGTCTACAGGCTGGTGGAAGGAACCCCAAGAAAAACAGATCTCAGAGAGTGCTAGCCAGATGGCTTTTGGGGACTATTAAGTGAGAGTTCTTCAGAGAAACAAAATCAACAGGGTGGATAGATAGATATGTAGGCAGACGGATAGGTAGATAGAGAGATCTGATATGTATATAAAGTAAGTATCTCTCAGAGAGCTGTCATCTCTTATCGATCGATCTATCTATCTATTCCCTCTCCAGGCACAAGAGACGCAAATGTGACCAATCTCGATTTTACCTTCTGTGTCACTTGGCTCAGTGTAGGAGGACAGCCAGCTTACTTGGCTGGCAATTCTACAACCAGCGACAATTTGCTCTTGTCCAGCAGCTGAATGCAATCCCCAGCACACTCAAGGAACCTATTAAGATGGTTCCTTCCCACCTACTGTGTTTTTCAACAGCATGATTTATTAATCTGGATGATAAACAATGCAGGGCTATTTCAATTCAGCCATCATCACCTTCAAGAGCAAGGTCTCGGGCAGGGCGCGGTGGCTCAAGCCTGTAATCCCAGCACTTCGGGAGGCCGAGGTGGGTAGATCACAAGGTCAGGAGGTCGAGACCATCCTGGCTAACACGGTGAAACCCCGTCTCTACTAAAAGTACAAAAAACTAGCCGGGCGAGGTGGCGGGCGCCTGTAGTCCCAGCTACTCCGGAGGCTGAGGCAGGAGAATGGCGTGAACCCGGGAGGCGGAGTTTGCAGTGAGCTGAGATCCGGCCACTGCACTCCAGCCTGGGCGACAGAGCAAGACTCCGTCTCAAAAAAAAAAAAAAAAAAAAGGAGCAAGGTCTCAGCCTTAGCCTTGGACATCCCTGGTAGGTAACTGTGTGGGAAATCTTTGTTTTGTTTTGCTTTGCTTTGCTTTTTGTTTTTGCTTTCTTTTTAGAGATGGTCTTGCTCTGTCACCGAGGCTGGGGAGCAGTGGCGTGATTATAGCTCACTGCAGCTTGGAACTCCTGGGCTAAGCTATCTTCCCACCTCAGCCTCCTGAGTAGCTAGGACTGCGGGTGCATGCCACCATGCCTAGCTAACTTTCATACTTTTTTTTGGTACAGACCAAGTCTCACTATGTTGCCCAGGCTGGTCTTGACTTCCTGGTCTCAAGCAATCTTCCCACATTGGCCTCCCAAAGGGCTGGGATTATAGGCATGAGCCACGGCACCTGGCCTGGATCTTTGTGTTTTAAAAACTTACGTTTTGGTGGTACATCAACTGTTTCTGATATTCAGCAACTGTTAATTTATAAATTATCAGACAAAAAAAAAAGTCTTTGTTCTTGGCATCTTAAGTTCTGGCGTGGTCAAAGTTGTAGCTAATTAGGAATTTGAGGGAAATTTTCTGGACTCCTTGGCTGGCACCAAAGAGGTCTCTGTGGCTCAGAGTTTTGTTAGGTTTACAAGTTGTGCTTCTGTGTACTTGGCGTTAAACAGCAATTGATGTGGCTCATTTCGTGGAATAATTATCTTGTTCCAGCTTACTGCTCACTTTTTCACCTGCCAATCATTTTTCTTGGATAAAACTCTGTTTTTTAATTATCACAAGTATCCCATGAAATGATGGATTTCTTGCTTTAGCGTGAGCCCCTGTCAAGGCGTATCCACTGGCTCAGCGAGTTCACCAATCATTGTTGCCAAGTGTGGACGTGTGCGTGTTTCTGGAGGCTGGTCAGCCTGGCAGCCTCTGAGAACTCTCAGTGCAGAGCCGGATCTCGGCTCAAGGAAGTCCCTCCCAGAGCCATGAAGGGAGGCATGACAGATGGTAGAAAACCACAGAGGAACCGTTCCCCTCAAGGCTGGCTCAGAGAGGGGTTCTGACAGATGAACCCCTGGCACGGGACTATCCCAAGGCTGGTGCACATCAATGCATGTGGACTTCAGCGAAATCTCTCCCACCCTCTTTCCCTCTTGCATGTAGGCTGGTGGAACTAGAGAGTGCTTAAAGATATTTAAAATGGTGGTCAGGTAACAAAAATGAATTCTGAACCAACATTGTTTCCATCCTGGCTTCTCCCTCTCAACATACATTTAAGGTCACTTTTGATCAGACAAAACTCATTAAGATGTGGTCTGTGCCCTTCCTGGGTCCTATGCAAACTCACTTTGATCTCCAGGAACCATTTACAGTGGCAATTTTGAACTACATGAAGCTTGAAAAAACGCTAAATGTTTAAGAATAGATTAATTTAGATACAGGTAGATAAAAACATGCCTCCCTCTTACCCTCCTCTGCCGATTCCCACCTTTATGGCATGCTAAGCAAACAATACTCAGTTCTGATAAAGTCACTGAGGCTGCTGGACTTGGATGATGATATGTATTGAACTTGAGTCTCATCTCCAGGTTCCAGCCTTGTGTTTGTGTTTCATTCACCCAGCTAGGCTGCTTCTCAAGGTAAGCCAAAGACAAGGGAATGTCAGAGATCTGACACTTATAAACTGCAGGCTTCAGCCAGGCCTCCTTGCTTTGTTCCATGAAGTAGACTGTCAAGTTAAAGATGGTTATCACTGGCCACCACAGGGACCCGGGCATCAATCCCTGCAAAGGCAGCCCACTGGGAAATAGCTCCAGCTTATTCTTTACGCATGATGGGGCTGGAGGGGTCATTTTAGACATCATAGGCACAGCTCTGTGACAAACAACTTTTCCAAGATCTATGGGAAATGGTGCCATGCAAGTTAATTTTGAACAATGAAGAACCACAAGGTCACAATTATGGGCCATGGAGGAACTGAGCAAGCAAGGACTCTGAAGTCAGAGTTCTAAGAACATCAGCAGCAGGTAAGTGCATGTGTGAGCCTGCGTGTGTGCAATGAGAGTGTGGGTGTGGTGTGCATGCCATGTATAGTGTGCATGCTGCTTGTGTGCACACACATTTATTCTATGGTCTGTGTGTGGTGTAACAGTGGGGGTTTACTTCTGTGTGTGTTAAAGATGGTGGTGTGCATACATATTTGTACATGTGTTGGTGTGCCACACGTACTTGTCGTATGTAGAAGTCGTGGTGCTGCTGCTGTGTGTATCCACTATTTGTTCATATTGTGTGCCTCGTGTGGGCACATGTACTGTGTGTGGTAGAGGTGTGGTGTGCATACCATGGGGTGTGCACACATATTTGGTACATGTGTACAGAGGTGTGTGTGCATACATGGGTGTGCTGCACACATGTTTGTCATGCTGTGGTGCTATGCTGAGGCACATATCTGTGTGTGTAGAGCTCTTTATGCTATGCCATGTGTGGCATACAATATTTGTACATGGGTGTGCTTTGTGTGTGGTACACATGTACTTGGTGTAGTGTAGAGGTGTGTGCAACATATTTGGTATGTGGTTGTCCTGTGTGTGTCACAGTACTCTGTGTGTATGCATCGTGTGTGCCATACATATTTGTTACGTGTGGGTGCTGTGTGTGGTAATTACTTGGTGTGTGATGGCAGAGGTGTGTGTGCATACATATTTGTACGTGTGTGCTGTGGTGTGCACAATGTACTCTGTGTGTGTAGAGTGTGTGTACATACTATTCTGTACTGTGTGGTGCTGTGGTGTGTGCACATGTACTTGTGTGACTGTAGAGGTGTGTGTGCATGGTGTGTGTGGCATACATATTTTACTGTGTGGCTGTGGTGTGCCACATGTCTTGGTGTGTGTTAGAGGTGTGGTGCTACATATTTGTACATGTGTGTGCTGTGGTGTGTGCACATGTTTTCTGTGGTGTAGAGGTGGTGTGTCATTGTGGTGGGGGGTGCATACATAGTTGTGTACGTGTGTGCTGTGTGTGCACATATAGTTGTAGAGGTGTGTACATGTTGTGTGTGTACATACACTCATTTGTACATGTGTGCTGTGTTGTGCCATGGTAAACCTCTGTGTGTTGTGTAGAGGTGTGTGTGCATACGTGTGTGTGCATGCCATATTTGTCATGTGTGTGCTACATCTGTATACGGCACGTGCACATGTTGTTTGTGTGCCTGGGTGTAACTTCTCAGAGCTAAGGGTGAGTGTCTGCAGTGATTTCAGTTATGTGTTGCAGATGGAGAATGTGTGTGGCACACCTTGGGGTACATCCTTTGTACCACTCTCCCAGAGGACAAGTAAGCTAGGATCAGTCTCCCTGGACTCATCTGCCGTTGGGAGGGTGGGGTGTGATGGCTCTTAACTTTGAAACAAGTCATGCTTTGAAGTTCATGACTCCTACTCCTACAAGACTGATCCTAGACTCAGTCTTCATTTCCAGTTTCAACAGGGGAAACCTGGGGAGTGTAATCACGAGGTAGCTTTTATGAAGCATTCAAATCTTGCAGGAGTTTCTTGACCCTTTTTTTGCCTAGCAAATGGCTCCAACAACATGGGCTAAGTTAGATTAGCCGATGATTAGCTCCATGGAATCATTAGCTCCATGATTCCATGAAATGGAATCAAAGGAGAGGCTAGGTCAGGATGGAGCAAAGGTGTGGACCTCAGCCACACAGCCAGCCGAGGAAGTTTTTATCACATCTAGATTGTTAACTTTGTCATCAGTTGAAAGAAAATCTGTGTTTTCCCCTCTTGTGAGACAAGAAAAACATGTTGATTTCAGTGAGAAATTAATTTAGCCAAGTGATTGAGAACTCAGCCAGCCAGGGTAAGATCAGATTTTTATTACGTAACCTGGTTCAATTTCAGAAAAGCAAATTCAAGTACTCATGAAAAGGTCTGTAACTTTCTCACTTTCTCTCCAGATTGGACCCCTGGTTCTTTCTGTGTTTGGGGTGCGATCGACCCCTTCACTGCTGGCAGCTGTAGTTTTGACTGGCTTTTAAATTATGTGATCACTAACCAGAATCATGACCGCTGTGTTTTGCTTTTTTCTTATAGCTTTTCATTATTCCCAAGATGGCTAAATGGATTAAGTTCTAAAAGGTTTTAAAAAGGAAAGAAGAAGAGTTTGTTTCCTGGCCAAGACCAACAGCAAATAATTTTGGCCTCAAAGCTATTTTCAGAGTGAGTTATTATGGATCGAAAAGAAACTTATAAAAAAACTGCTTTTCCACTATTACTATAAAGTTAACTACTGGGAATGCAATTGTACTTATATATGGAGATGGAGGGCTTTTTTTTTTTGTTTTGTTTTAGAAATTGCCCATAACTCTCTTGTGTGCAGTCTGGTTGAAATTGGATTGTATGGCCGGGCGCGGTGGCTCAAGCCTGTAATCCCAGCACTTTGGGAGGCCGAGACGGGCGGATCACGAGGTCAGGAGATCGAGACCATCCTAGCTAACACGGTGAAACCCCGTCTCTACTAAAATACAAAACTATCTGGGCGAGGTGGCGGGCGCCTGTAGTCCCAGCTACTCGGGAGGCTGAGGCAGGAGAATGGCGTAAACCCGGGAGGCGGAGCTTGCAGTGAGCTGAGATCTGGCCACTGCACTCCAGTCCGGGCGACAGAGCGAGACTCCGCCTCAAAAAAAAAAAAAAAAAAAAAAAAAAAAAATTGGATTGTATGAGTCTATTTGCCCACAAGCAAGGCAAGAACCAAGGACAGTGTGGTGAGACCCCAGCGACAAGGACCTGGCAGGATTCCTGAATGACAGCCATGGCGGTTATCTGAATCCACCAAAAGTACTTGTTTAGCTGTTGCCCTCGGAGCTGTAATTAAAGAGAAAAATATAATAAGCAAACTATAACACACACAATGCTATATCTGCTCCATTGTTTAACCAGTGCATTACCAGAATCACCTCCCTTAATTAAAGACATAAATCCATCACGTGATCTGCATAAATGCTGCCATTTAAGGACTGAATTTTCCTCCTTTGAGTGCCATAGTCTGGATGGGATGGAAATGATGAATCGGGACGCCCACAATGTAATTGTGACAAAGAAGAGATAAAGTAAGAAAATGTGGATGTTAGTAGTTGTTGGGCAACGAACAAGGGGCCTCTTTTTCTTGACATAATCTTCCTTTCATTTCACAATGTCTTTATCAGAGTGTGAATTCCTGGGACATCGTGTGGGATGTCAGCATCCCCTCCTTGTAAAATGCTGGGGGAGCCTGAGTTCTGCTGCCCGATCACTGAGCATCCCACAGGTGATGCTTGAAGGAGCTGCTGGAGAGAGGTGACTTCCAGTCCCACCACTGAATTCAGAGAGAGGAGAACAGGAGGATGCTAGAAATCAAGGGGTGGCTTAGAAGGAATTGCTCCAAAAGGAGAAAGATCTGGACTATTCTCAGGGGCAGCAGCCAATCATAGTAAGCCTCGGAGCATGCCACTCTGCTTCTTAGATCATTGCCCAAGGATAGAGACTGTCCCTCTTGACGTCTCTTTTCTTCAACGCATAATCCCTTTTCTTCACATCACTGTCTATGTCTTAGAAGTTCTTATTTCCATTTAATGCTTCCAATCCTGTTAGAGGTTATCCCTTTGAGGCCCCTAAACATGGCCCTAAAAACTGGCTAACCTTTTATTTCAGAAACCCACTGGACACTGGGTCACAGCAAATGGGACTTTTACTTTCATTTGGGAGGAAAGTGAATGGGATGGACTAAGGGGCAGGGCTGAGGACAGGCATCTGAGGGGAGCATTCAGGCTGGGTCTGGCAGCAGGAGCCTCGGGGGTTGGGGGCCAATTTAGACCAAGGGACCAGGCCAAAGCTTCCCTCCCTGCTGATAGAGGCTGCCATTTGCACAGACTCACAGCCACATTCCCCATGCTGAGGGACTCAGACACCACCTAGAAAAAGTCTTTAAGACACCAGGCCTCTGCCTTGAGTCCTTCTTTTTCCAATGCAAGAGAAAGGTGGGATGATGTGCTTCCTTCTTTGCAAGATGCTGTGCAACATCTCTGCCCAACACCCAACCCCAGACCTCTTGGTAGAAGGGACCATACCCCAGTGGGTCTGGAATGTGAGTTGCTGGGCTGGATATAGCTCAGAATGTAAGCAGAAGGCCTACAGCCTCCCCTTTCACCTCCAATTATCACTTGGTGTGCAACCCTGTGACCACTCTCAAGCTGGGTCCTCTTCCTCATGGTTTCTTGAGTCCCCATCAGATGTGGCCTAGGAACCTCTTTCACGAGGAGGCAAAGTGGAACCTCCTTCTGGCTTCCCATTTCCGTGGGAAGGGACACTAATTACTGCAGCCACCTTGAGCTCCCTTTTCCTCCCCATAAGACTCTTGGTTGAGCTTGGCAACAGATAAGGGCCCTGTAACTACAGCTTAGTTCTGTTCTCACCTTGTTCCTTCTGTGGCCCTGCTCCTCCATGCCTGGGATGACCCAGGAAAAGGCGGATGAGTTTCACCTGGTGGCAGAGAATTAGGAAGCTTACTTTTGCCACACACCTAAACCAGACTCTCCAATATCTGCTTTATCAGTTTAAAAAGTTCCATTTTATTTCCTTTGAGTATATACCCAGTCATGAGATTGCTGGGTCAAATGGTATTCTGGTTCTAATCTTTGAGGAATTGGCACACTGTCTTCCACAATGGTTGAGCTAATTTTCATTCTCACCAATGTCCATGCATGCGTATGTTCATTGCACCACCATTCACAATAGCAAAGACATGGAATCAACCCAAATGCCCATCTGTGATAGACTGGATAAAGAAAATGTGGTAAATATACACCATGAAATACTATGTAGCCATAAAAAGGAATGAGATCATGTCCTTCACAGGGACATGGATGAAGCTGGAAGCCATTATCCTCTACAAACTAATGCAGGAACAAACAAACAAACAACAACAACAACAACAAAAACAGACACTGCATGTTCTCACTCATAAGTCGGAGCTGAAAACTAAGAACACATGGACACGGGGAGGGGAACAACATATACTGGGGCCTGTCAGGAGAGGGCGGGGTGGGCGAGAGCATTAGGAAAATAGCTAATGCATGCTGGGCTTAATACCTAAGTGACAGGTTGACAGGTGCAGCAAACCACCATGGCACATGTTTACCTGTGTAACAAACCTGCACATCCTGCACATGTACCCCAGATCATAGAAAAATAAAATAAAATACAATAACAAGTAAACAAAAGTATCATTTTCTTTTGCTTCTCTTTTCTCTCATCAATCACTTCAGTACTCAGGTGTGCTTTCAACCCAGCTATCATAGCCTCAAACATCCCTGACTATAAACCCAGGGCGAGAGGGGCTGCAGGGGGAGGATGGAGGAAGGAGGAGCCTGTTGTTACTCACACTCCCCTTGGTGTTTTCAGCCTGGATTCAATCTGCTGCATGTTCAAACCTTTTTCACTTCAACCAGATGAAACGGATGATGTGGCCCCCAACAGTGGTACAGGGATAGGGGATGTAAGTGGGTTCTGGCCTGAAGGAATTTAATGGTTCATGGGCAACATCTTCATACCTTGATTGTGCTCCAAAGGGGAAGGGTCTCTTCTAAACAGATGGGTCTTCAATTTGGGGAAAGGAAGAAAAGGAGGCACAAGGAAAATGGTGAGAGGAGAGATGGCACTTCAGAGCAGCATGCTAATGTCTCAGCTGTCAGAGAAAAATGAGGAAAGGGTTTTTTTTTTTTTATAATATCCACTTTTTGGATGTTAATAATATTATATTGATATGTTATGCTCTGTCTATAAGACAACTAAATTGGTTTGTTCATGAATCTCTTCTGGACTTTCTCATTTTGCTATTGACTTCAGGAACAAAGGGACACATGGACACCCTTCTATAAATCACCAGCAATCTTGCTTCTGAAGAACTAATTACATTGACACCCCCATCTTTTACACTGCATTTGTTACCGGCGATTGTATTCAGGAACGAGGAGTGGATGAAAAGGGGCACTGAGGGCCTTTGTTGTACCCAGGCAGAATGCCATCAATCTTCCCAATAAAACGAGGCAGGAGGTGTCATCCTTCCAGAAGGGACGAGATGAAAGATATGCTGCTGAAACAACTGATTATTACGCATTTGCATGTGAGAACTTGCAATTTGTACCCATCAAACTTGCATCTCCATTGCTTACTTTGGCATTTCGCTTTTAAGTTAGTATTCAGTGACTCCCAAACCAGGGAAGGAGGCTTTAAAGTGGTCTGGGAAGGCTTGGTGCTGGGGGTATAGATGCACGTTTAACTGGCTTTTTAAAGTATAAAGTTAACATACCCATGAAAAAGGTACAGGAAAATGCAGCACGTGTCGGTTTACCTCTTGTAGTCACACTCAGTTCTCAGGTTCAAATCGAAGATGCCTCCTAAGGAGGGAAGAATGAAATGGGCCAAGCAGACTGCTGCATGGGAAAGCTGTAGATCAGGGTCTCTCAAAGTGTGGTCTCTGGCCAGCAGCATCAAGGAGCTTGCTAGCCATGCAAACTCTTCGACTCCACCCCAGACATACTGAATTGGAAACTCTAGGGGTGAGACTAGCAATTTGTGTCTTAAGTCCTCTAGGTGATTCTGATACACACGCAGGTGTGAGAACCATCGCTTCAGACTAGAGTCTTGAACAACGGAATTAACCAATACTTTGCTGAAGGTGTTTCCAGTGAGACGGGCCCAGGCAGAGTCACGCCATGCAATAAGAATGTGGCTTGTCTTCAGTGGGTATGCACAGCCTAAAGAAAGACATGGTACAATAAGACATGCCTGGAGTGTCAAGAAAGCATTAAAATTACCTTCAATTTTCCAAAATGCTAGCATATGCTGTGTGCATGTGGTGTGGGAGTAGGAGTGGGGGATGGTATATGTGAATTCTCAGTTTATTACTCAATGGGCCTGGAAAAGTCAATCTAGTATCCATCTGGTCAGCAACAGGTATTTAATGAGTGACTACTATGTGCCAGATGCTATTGCATATGATGGGGAAACATTACTGAATAAATTGAGAAAATTTATCACCTTATACTATTTGCATTCTAGTGAATCTTACAACCTCATAGGATCACTTTGAAACCATGATAATGTACAGTAGGTAATGAGATGGAAACCAGGAGCAGAGAGACACAGAGCAAAGCTTCACCTGGAATGTGATTCATTATTTTTTCCTTATCAGTGACATCACACCCTTGATTACATTTCCGTTTAATGTTCAATCAAGGATGACAATGAGAAATGGAGACATACCCTGGTGAGATTTCCTGCTATAAAACAATTGGTTCTTGCATAAAATACAATTGTTATTGCTTTGTTGGGCTTGCATGGAAAAATTTTAAAGACCTTCAAAAGGGAAAGCAAAACAACTCCTGAGCTATGAACCACATGAGCTGTAAAACTTCCTAACAGGTAGAAATTATAGGTCAGCAACAAGGAGAAAGGTTAGCCCTAAAACCTCTGGGAGGGTGGCTTCACCAGGCTCCTGGTGGAAGTGAATGGAAACTCTCTTTTGAGACAATATTCTCCATTTAGGCAACTATAGTTAAGGCCAATTTCTATGAACCCATAATCAACAATGGCTAGAGTGAGCTACTATGAGAGAGTCAGCAAAACCAGTGTGTTCTCCTTTATTCTTTCAAGAAACTTGGCATTAGAATAGTCATGGTAAGAATACGAAATAATGGTGTGAGGAATGTTTAAAGAAAATAAAATTTAGAAATGATGAAGCAGCAACAGGTAAATTTGAGCAAATAATCATTTTTGAAATGAAAAGTATAATTATTGAAGTGAAAAATTTAGTGGCTATGTTAGAAAGCAGATTGGATACAGCTAAGGAAAGAATTTATGAACTGGAAGACAGATCTCAGGCAATAACCCATAACAGATCAAGGAAATTTTTTTAAAATAAGAAAGATCAAAAGACTTGGGACAATTGAGTGGGATATTTTGCCATTAATCTATTTTGAGTACCAGAAGAAAAAAGTAGAAAAAGAGGAGAGGTAATATTGTGTCGGGATTTTGTGGGTTCGTGGTCTCAATGACTTCAAGAACGAAGCTGCAGACCCGCATGGTGAGCATTACAGTTCTTAAATATGGTAGTCCAGAGTTTGTTCCTTCAGATGTTCAGATGTGTCTGCAGCTTCTTCCTTCTGGTGGGTTCGTCGTCTCGCTGACCCAGGAGTGAAGCTGCAGACCTTCATGGTGAGTGTTACAGCTCTTAAAGGTGATGCCTCCGGAATTGTTCATTTTTCTCCACGGGTTCCTGGTCTCGCTGGTTTCAGGAGTGAAACTGCAGACCTTCGCAGTGAATGTTACAGCTCATGAAGACAGTATGGACCCAAACAAACAGCAGCAACAAAATTTATTGTAAACAGCAAAAGAAGAAACCTTCCAACATGTGGAACATGACCCGAGCTGGTTGCCACTGGCTAGCTTGGGCAGCCTGCTTTTATTCCCTTATCTGGCCCCACCCACATCCTGCTGATTGGTTCATTTTACAGAGAGCTGATTGGACCATTTTGACAGGGTGTTGATTGGTGCGTTTACAATACCTGAGCTAGACACAGAGTGATGATTGGTGCATTTATGATTCCTTAGCTAGACAAAGGTTCTCCAAGTCCCCACTAGACTCAGGAGCCCAGTTGGCTTCACCTAATGGACCCGGCGGCACCCGGGCTGCAGGGAAAGCTGCCTGCCAGTCCTGCACCATGCGCCCACACTCCTCAGCCCCTGGGTGGTTGATGGGACTGGGCACCCCGGAACAGGGGGTGGCACTCCTCGCAGAGGCTTGGCTGCGCAGGAGCCCACCACAGCAGGGGTTCAGGCATGATGGGCTGCAGGCCCTGGAGCCCTGCCCCGTGGGGAGGCAGCTGAGGCCTGGCGAGAATTTGAGCGCAGTGGCAATGGGCCAGCAGTGCTGGGGGACCTGACGCACCCTCTGCAGCTGCTGGCCCGGGTGCTAAGCCCCTCACTGCCCGGGCCAGTGGCGCCAGCCGGCCACTCCGAGTGCCGGCCACGAACCCCATGCCCTTGCCGGCCGGAACTCACGCTGGACTGTGAGTAGTGTGCACAGCCCCGGTTCCTGCCGGGGCTTCTCCCTCCACACGTCCCCGCAAGCAGAGGGAGCTGGCTCCGGCCTTGGTCAGCCCAGAGAGGGGCTCCCACAGTGCAGTGGCGGGCTGAAGGGCTCCTCAAGCGCCACCAGAGTGGACGCCGAGGAGGCTCTGAGAGTGAGGGCTGCTAGCACATTGTCACCTATCAATATTTTAAGAGATATGGCCAAGAATTTTACTGAATGGATAAAAAATACAAATCCACAGATGTAGAAAGTGTACTATATCCTTTGTAGAATAAGTCAAAAGAAATCTACCTCTTTATCACATTGTAGTAAAATTGCCCAACGTAGATGAGAAGGGAACAATCTATAAGTTATATGTGGAAAGAAAGGCCACCTGCAAAGAGATGAAAACTAGTTTGGCAGGAAAGATCTCAAAAGCCAAAATGGAAGCTGGAAGAAAGTAGAATAAGACTTTCAAACTCCTGAGAGAAAATAAATGTTAGACTAGAATTATGTATGTAGCAAACTTACCTTTCAGAAAAAAGGGCAAAATAAAGATATATTAGATAAAAAAAAAATGCAGTGAATTTGCTACGCTCCCATCTAACCTAAAGGTTAGTGATTTCTGTTAAGTGATTAAGGATGTGCAGCAAATGGAAGAGAAATGACCCCAGAAAGGAGGTGTGAGGTGCTAGCAGAGATGATGAACAAAGAAATGGGTAAATCTAAACATTTTCTGTACCTCCGGAGTTCAGAACTGTGCCAGGCACAGAATTGGTGCTCAATTATTTTTAATACAAAAGATTTGCATAAAATAATAAAAATATTTCTAATTCATGGGAGTTTTTTTAAAAGAAAACCTAAAATCATGGACAGTAAAACCAAAGTAAGAAGGGTCGTGATTTCAAGAGTGTTGCATTAGTCCCAAGGGGGTTGTGATGTTGCCTTAGACTTTGTTAAGAATTTATGGTGAACTACCAGTAAAAAATAGTAAAAGAATAGAAATACTGTATAAAGCCAGAAGAAGGAAAAAAGGGAATATTAATCTACTACAAGCACAAATGGCCATGCTTACGATATGTCAGGTACTGTTCTAAAACTTTACACATAGTAACTCTTTTAATCTTCACAATGTTTTCTTGTATAGGTTGATATTATTATCTTTACTTTCATAGTTGAAGATGCTAAGAGCTTGGGTGATTTGCCCAAAGTTGCACAGCTAGAAAATAAATAAACCCACTCCATTTTATAAGAAAGGAAAAGGTATAGTAAAAGAGAATAAATAGGAAAACGTAGGATGCTGGAAACAAACAAATGCAATATATCTGTGTGGACAATAAATGTAAATGGACTAAATTTTCCAATTTAAGACATAGATTGTGAGATCCAATTTATTTTTTAAGAACAAATTCAACCTTTTGCTGTTTTTAAGAAATCCATCGAAAAAACTAGGACACACACTTGGATATAAAAGGATGGTAAAATTTAGACTATGTAATTAACAACCAACAGAATACAGGGGAGCTACATTAATATCAGACAAAAATAGCTTATAATAAAATAAACATTAACAGAAATAGGGTCATTACATTATGATGTTGTGCAATTTCCTAGGAAGATAGAATAATTTCAATTTGTATTCACATAAAAAGTTGCCTCAAAGTACTTAAAGCAATGCCTGATAAAATTATAGAGAGAAATGGATAAATCCACCATTCTGTTAGGAGATTTCTCTACCCTTTCTAAACTGTGGATAAAGGAAGCTAAATTTCCAAAAGTGCAGAATAATTTAATAACATCATTGGCAATTGTGATATTGTCAAGTGTGTGTCGAAGCTTTTACCCAAAAAGTCAAGTGAACACTTTCTTCTCAAGCACCCATATGACATTTACAACACTTGGTCCTGTAGTGGAGGAAGCCCAGGAGCCCTGTCTCTTTCACATGTATGTAAATGGGGGAAGCCTCATCTGGGAAAAGGAGGCACATATCATGTATGACATGGGTGACCTGATTTAGTCCATGCGACTAGCCAACTCTTGGATAAATGGGTTTTATGTTTGAGCATTTTCTGGCTTTTCTTGAGGGAAATAAAGGCAGAGCCAACTGCATTGGCAGGACAGGGCAGAGTGGAGTGAACCAAAAAATGTTTTAAGCTAAGAAGAGGGCTGTGGGTAAATTTTAGTCTGGACAGGACTGTTCCTCACTCAGCCTTGGATTTGGTTGCAATAAAAAATGTTAAGAAAGCCACCAAATAGGAGAAATGTGGAGGAAGAATGGTCCCTCACCTGGTGTACCTTGCAAAGCTTGTTTTGAAATTGGAAATGAAAGGAATCTGAGCACTGTGAGTTATCAGAAAACAGTTTGATTAAGGCGTGGGTAGGAACATTGGGTGATTTATCTTGACCACTCAGCTGACTATATGCTTAGCTGAACCAGATGAGCCCACATGTCTCCACATAAGATGCTCAGATCCCCAGAATGAGTTTCATCTGATACCCAGGCCAAAGGTAAATCCAGGGAAGCCATGAGGCCCCCTTTGGCCAGTAGTTGCCAAAGGGGGTCCTATGGCTTGGGGACCTCATGCGGGAGTTCCCATGAGGGAACCATCTACCTAACCCAACAGATGGCACGGATGCTAAGGGTTGCTAAGTTATTTGGAGAAACGAGGGTCTACAGACCATGAAGGCAATGGTGATGGTGGTGACATTCTTGGTGGAAACCAGGATAGAAGCAGCTGACATACATTGCGAGCCCACCATGCACACACCAGGCAGTGGACTATGAGCATCAGATGAATTGTCTCACTTAAACCTCACTACAACTCTGCCAAGAGGGTCCCACTATCATCTCCATTTTCAGATGAGAAAATTGGGGATCAGAACATAGTAATCATAGCACTAACAGTGACATGGCCTCTCGGGGCTCCATGGCTGATCCTGTCCAGGGGTCTGAGGTTTTTCTTCTGCCTTAAGGGAAAGCAGGGCCAAGGTATAGACATTCGAGTTGCATGAGGCTGTCCTTGCTGTTCTTAAGATTTTGTGGGTCTATTGCGTTATTCTAATGGATAAACTGGAGCTGATGATGCTCTCTTTCCTCAAATCTCCCTAGAAATATTGTGCATCACAGACCTTTCAGGCTGAATATCAGCTAAGGAGAATCATGTAAAATGAAGCAAGGCAGAAGCTGTTACTCATTTGGGGTTCCCCCAAATGGTGACAGTCTTGGGTAAAGGGAAAGGAGTGGAAAATGTGGGAATATCAGTAAGAGTCATCTGCCTTGAAGGCAAGGCTTTAGGGGTCCCCAAGACCAAGACCCCTGGGCCCAGCTTTGAACCTGGTATCCAGAAGAAGTGAGAAGAGATGGGACAGAAGAAGGCAAGGCTGGCCACCTCTAAACCACATTGTTGGGCCATTCACTGGCCACTCACCAGTGAGCCCCAAGTTAGGAATTCGTGTTATAGCTGGAGCCAGGGCCCTCATCTCTTGATAAGCTGAGTGCTGGGATGAGATTCTGTTTAGTTGTGGAGTTGGGATTTGCACCCAGATCTGTAGATTCACAGAGTCCATTGTAATTTCAAGATTCCCACCACGTCCAGCCAGCAGTAATCTTCCTCTCTTCTCCACTGAGAGACGTAAAAGTCCTCCCTAACTGGCCCACAGGCCTCTGGCAAAACTTCCCTGAGCCTCTTCCCTCTTTGGGGTGGGGGTCCCCCTGCTTTGTGCCCTCAAAACTCCTGCTGCAAATCCCTAGCCCATCTCTCCCCACACTGGGAACTGCTGGGTTCTCCTTCCCATGCCTGCCCCAACCCAAGAGTGCAGGTAGGATGGTGGTCATTTGCACACACCTCCCCTGTTCCTAGCACAGTAACTGTCTACAAAAGATTGCTGTTGATCACTGTGGAAAAGTGCTTTTCATTTTGCAGCAGGATTTGCAGGGGTACAAACACATTTCAGATTAAAGAATGCATGTCATAACATAAAATAGCTTATCCCAACCATTTACTGTCTTCAGCACAGACAGGATGACAGGAGAGACTCCACAAAGGTCATAGGGGGTGCATTTTACCCTCGAAAGCCATATCGACGGAAGTCCGTTATAACAACCTCAGAGCATGAGAGCAGCTGAGCTCCGATATATTCATGATTGTCCCCAATACAAGAGAATTGATCCATGACAAATTAATCCTGGCAGCTTTCATTTCTGATTTCCTTTCTGAGTATACAGAACCATTAAAATGCAACCAAACAGAAAAGAATAAGATGGGACAAAGAGAGATGCACATGCTAGATATTGATTTCTTACAAAATAGTCAAAGAGTAGATTTAATTTAACTAAATGATAGTAGTAGTATTGACAGAGGAATCATGGCACCAACAGTGACACAGCTTCTCAGGGCTCCATGGCTGATCCCGTCCAGGGATCTGAGGTCTTTCTTCTGCCTTAGGGAGAGCAGGGCCGAGGTGGAGACATTCGAGTTGCATGAGGCTGTCCTTGCTGTTCTGAGGATTTTGTGGGCCTATTGCACTATTCCAATGAAGAAGGTGGAGTGGATGATGCTCTCTGTCCTCCCCAGATCTCTGTAGAAATACAGTTGCATCATGGATCTTTCAGGCTGAATCCCAGCTAAGGAAGATCACACAAATTAAGGGAAGGCAGAAGTTGAGTGAGCCTGAGTACAAAGAAGAGCTCTGCTGCCCCATGGAATCGGAAACTCCAAGGCTTGGGGTGGCTCCAGCTTCAGCAGGGGATGGACCAGTGTGGAAGTGGTTTCCAGTCCGCATCCCTCTCTGGACCCTGTCTTGCTCCACCACAAGCTCCCTCTACAGGGTGTCCCAAAGGCCACCCACAGTCCCACATTCACATTTAGCCAGTCACAGCTCCAAAGGTACAAGAGCAGCCCCCAGAAACTTCCTTGTGGGAAATTGCAAGGAAAAGAAAGGAAAATAGGGGAGGGTGGTCATCTCGTCAAAAGCCTTCGCTATCTCAGAACAGCTAAAATCTCAAGACCAGGAGAGGCGAATCTGGGCCACCTTGAAACCACACTGTTGAGTGATTTCTTGACCACTCACCAATGAGCCCCCAACTAGGAGTTAGTGGTAGTGCTGAGGCCAGAGTCCTCCTCTCCTAATGGGATGGGGGTTGGGGTGAGATTCTGTTTTCTGTCTGGAAAACAAGCAAATTAAACTAGAAAATGTTTCTCAAACACAGACCCATGAAATGGCTACATAAGAACCCTCTGGGGAGCTTCGAAAAAGTATGAGTCCTAGGCCAGTCACAGTGGCTCACGTCTGTAATCCCAGCACTTTGGGAGGTCGAGGCAGGAGGATCACTTGAGGCCAGGAGTTCCAGACCAGCCTGGTCAACATAGGTAGACCCCACCTCTACAAATAAAACAAAACAAACAAAAAAATTAGCCAAGCATGGTGGTGCATATCTGTAGTCCTAGCTACTAGGGAGGCTGAGGTGACAGAGTGAGACCTCAACTCTACAAATAAATATATGAAATGATGAATCCTTACGTTACTAATTTAACAATGGGCCAAGAATATTCATTTCAAAGCTGTACCAGGGAATCTGATGCTACATGTTTGTGCCTCTGTCAGTCTCCTGGGCCTCCTATAACAAATTACCACAAGCTAGGTGACTTTAAACCAGAGAAATTCTTTTTCTGTGCAGCTCTGGAGGCCAGAAACACAAGGTGAAGGTCTTGGCAGAGCCGTGCTCCCTTGGAAGGTTCTGGTGAGGGTCCTCCTGACCTCGTCTGGCCTCTGGTGGCCGCAGGCATTCCATGTCTTGTGGCTGCAGGCTCCAGTCTCCGCCTCCATCCTCACGTGGTTTTCTCTTTTTTGTGTGCATCTACTCTGTGTGCCATTGGATTTAGGGCTCACACCCAGATAATCGGATGGTATCATCTCAAGATCCTCAAGATCCAAGAAAAAATTACTATTTTCCTAAGTGAGGTCACGTTCTCAGCTTCTGGGATTAGGATGTGGACAGATCTCCTGGGGGCCGCCATCCAGCCCACCCTGGTGCCCTTTCTCTCAACATTCTAGGTGCATGTGCCCACGGCTTTGAGGCACCCACTTGCTGAGATTTCCTCTCCACTCCTGGGCAGGGGCCTCAGTGGTTGTCACCCCTGGGCAAGGACAGACCAGTGGAGCAGGACAGGGACTGTCATATCAACTGTCTCTGGCCTTTTCCTTCCTGTGTCACAGGGCACCATTCAGTCCATTGCAGGCGTCCTTTCCAAGAACCTACAGGATCACCATGGGCCCAGCAGATAAATCAGGATGATGTCCATATTTTAAAGTTCATAGCCTTAATTCTGTCTGCAAAGTCCGTTTTGCCACATAATAGCATATTTACAGGTTTCAGGGATTAGGGTGTGGGCAACTTCACTGGTTGTTATTCTGTCTAACACGTGGGGAGGATGTTTTGGGCCCTCTGTGTGTGTATGGAGGAGCATCTCTGGCCTGAGATCTGTGAAGAGGACTTCATTGAGTGGACTTTGCAGCAGCCCCCATAGAGAAACAGTAAGACAGAGAGAGGGAGAAAGAGAGACAGAGAAGGGAAGAGGGAAGGGAAGAAAAGGGAAGGGAGGGGAGGACAGTAGAGGGGAGGGGAGGGGAGAGGAGGAGAGAAGGGAAGGGAAGGAGGTGGAGAGGGAAGTGGGGGGAGACAGAGAGAGAGAAAGAGAGATGGAGAGCGATACAGTGGCAGGAGGAAGTTCAGTGGAGGCTCACCCTGGGCTACTGGTTCCATAAAAGAGAAGAACAAAAGTCCAGGCCAGCCCAGATCCTGGCAGCAGGAAGCACCAGAGCCCACACCCCACTCGGGGCAGGGGTGAAGGAGCCCATGGTGTAGTTGATCTCAGACTTCTTGCCTACTGGAGGCTCAGAGCAAATTGGATTTGCTTTAGAAAAATCAAGAAACAGGATATTTCTTCCACCGTAAAGCAAACAATTTATGTCAGAAGTATGGAAACCCAGGCCAGGGCAAAAGGGCATCTGGTCCTTTCATCACCCAAAGATCACTTCCCACCAGTCTGGGGTGGACAGGAGCAGGAAGCCAGGCCCCACACAGCACCACGAGCCGCGCCTGGGATCCAGTCTGTCTCTCCTGTGTGAAGTGAAAAGTGATTATCTCAAACCTTGAGCCCACGCCCTCCAAAGGGATCCCTCCCAATTCCAACTGCCCCTCCTGCCGCACAAACACCCCCCTCCGCCTCTTCCCTGGGAATTCAAGAGGACGTGTTGTTTGTCTCCTGGCTCCTCTGTGCCCATGTTTGGCACCATTGTTTTGCAGCTGCTGCACAGACAGAGGTTATGCCTGGGCTGTGAGGCCTCAGCCGGACGCTCTGTCTCCAGGCTCCATCCACAGGAGTTCTTGAGGGAAAATGCAAACGAGGAGGTGACAGCAGAGTCAGACACATACTTTCTTGTCTTCCCAGAGGACCCTGGCAAGTGTCTCCCATCTCCAGACCCTCTCGCCCAGCACTATCAGGTGAGTTTTCCTAAAACCATCTCTGTGGAAGTGCTCTGTGTCAGAAACCAGAAGAGCCTCTCATGAAGGGGGGGCTTCTCCGCCCCCCTCCTGGCTGCTCTCTGCCCAGCCACAGTGGCTCCTGTCTCTGCCTTTTGCAAATGCTCTTTCCCCTCCAACCTGTCCCGCCTTTCACCATGGGCATGGCTCGTCCACATCTTGCCCTCATGTCCAGGCCGGCTGTGGCTTCCAAGGCTTCCCCGACACCCAGCCCATGTTGTGCTTCTCTCTCCAGCAGCCGAGAGCTCCTGAGGGCTTCTCTTTCTCTTCCACACCTTTCACTCTTGATCTTGTTTAATTTCATGTTGATATCCACCCACCATTTTCACACATCCAAGTCTCCTCTGTATGCTGCTGTGGCCAGGTGCATACCTGCCTGGACCCCCAAAAGGGATAGGGCTCCATGAAGTGAAAGGACCAGACATGCACCAGATCCCTCCTGGCTCCAGAGCCCGTGCCTGACATTCCCCTGACATCATGCCATCCAGCATGTTGACTCGTGAAGGGTGTCGGCTCAGGGGCATTGGTTATGTAAACACTTTGAGCATTTGAGAGGGACAAAGTTCCACTGAAAGCAAAACATTTTTGCTAAGACACATTCAGACAAAAGCTAAGGAGCCAGGACAAGGAGCATGAGCCAGGACAACGGACCAGGAAAGAAATTGCTGGTGTAGAAATAACATTGTTGTGCTTCGTAAAGTAAACAATAGTGATGTTCAGTCCCAGGGAGGCACCTGCAAGGCTCCAAGCAGCATAGAATAATGTCAGCAGGGAGCTTGGGCTGACAGACACTCAGGCTCTGTGGACATGAGTTTCATGCTTCATGCCCATGTCACCCACCAGGTGTGCCCCAAAGCCCCGAGGGGTGGGTACCAGAGTTGCCTCCACTCATATATAAGAAAATGTGGCTGGGTGAGGTGGTTCACGCCTGTAATCCCAGCACTTTGGGAGACCGAGTCAGGCAGATCACGAGGTCAGGAGATTGAGGCCATCCTGGCCAACGTGGTGAAACCCCATCTCTACTAAAAAATACAAAAATTAGCTGAGGTGGTGGTACACGCCTGTAGTCCCAGCCACTTGGGAGGCTGAGGCAGGAGAATTGCTTGAATCCGGGAGGCAGAGGTTGCAGTTGTAGTGAGCCAAGATCACACCATTGCACTCCAGCTTGGAGACAGAGTGAGACTCTGTTTAAAAAAAAAAAAAAAAAAGTAAAAAAGAAAATGAGGCACAAGGAGATAAGAAACTTGGCCAAGGTCACACCATTCAGCTGGGCCTTGAACCTGGGAAGCAGCCTGAGTCTGGGGAAACCTGGCCTGAGTGTGCTGCAGGAAGACTCCATCCTAGGGAAAAAGTCAGAGGCCAGGAGAGAGCCTGCAAGCAACATATGTTCATGAAATGTCTTCAGGGGGGTGACTTCAATTCAAAGCCTATGCTGCCCAGAGCACAAACAGTCACATGAAGATAGAGTCTTATTGCCTATGTTCAAATCCTGCTCTCAGCCTCATGTTTACCTGCCAGATGCTGATGATCCCAGTGTGTTGAACAGATGCTGTGAGGATGCCCCAAAGGTTGCCTGAGAGGAGCTCAGCTGGTGCCGCCTCCCCATGGCCCTGGACACTACTGCCCGGGCAGAGGTCACTCCTGCAGGTGTGTGTGGTCCGGATACACACATGCACGGCGTCTCCACCATCTTCTCTGGCAGCTTCTGGGTAGAATCCAGAGAGTGCTTCAGGATAATTCTTCCTGAGGTCCGATATTGATTGTGAGGAGCAAACAGTTTCAACGTTATTTGGAGTTATTTGCAGAGTAGCCTTTTGTTCTTCCTCTGACTTTATATCAAGAGAAACTCTTGAACCCTTGGTGCTAGACAAATGCTTTGCAGGTCTCTCTGGTTCCAGAATCTGAGCAAGACCTACCCAGGACTCATCAAAGCAGAAGGAGCCCCAGGCCGTCGCCTGCTGGCCTTTCCAATGAGCATGAGAACGTGGCACTTTGAGGTTCATCTGTCCATCTTCCCATCTGCCCAGGAAAACTCTTATGACCAGGATAAAGTGCTGGAGATGGTGCTGGCACCTGACTGCATGGAGGACGGGGCTGACCCTGCTGCCTATCCCAGCCCAAAGATCTGCCAGGGAGGTGCTCTGGCCAAACACATGAACAAACAAATAAATCCCCACCGCAGCAGGGAAAGGCATGTGCCTCTGGACACAGGCAGGCTGAGAGGGCACTGCCGAGTTAATTAGTTGCTGCTTGGCTGGAAGAAGTAAGTTAGAGAGAAAGTTGCTGCCCTGAGTCTCCTTGAAAATTAAGAGATCCTTGGGTACTGACATGACGTGGCCTCTGGTCCCCAAGACCACCAGGGGCAGCCAATTAAAGCAAAACCATTCTGGAAAGTGATTAGAGGGGGAGCCCTGGGAGGTCCATGCTTCTGCCCCTGGGAACAGCCTGTCATGGAGCCTGAACAACGTGCCGTCCTTCCCAGAAACCCAGGATGAACGTGAGCTTTAATCACCAATCCCTTCATGTTAATCACCACCCATCAGCACAACTCACCCTGCCAGAGCCGCAATAATTCTCAATCACGCAGGCCAAATAAATGAATAATTACCAGAGGGAACACTGTGGAGAATGCCAGCAGTTAAGCAGGGAGATGACTACTTCCCCTGCTCCCCAGTCTCACTGCAGGGTCCTCATGACCACCAACCTGGCCCGTGGGGCTTCACAAGGAGGAAACTGGCTGCTCCCCCAGAATCCTCACTGCACCTCTGACAGCACATCCAGGCCTGGGAAGCAGCTATCCTACCCAGATGGATTCGCCCCATCCTACCCAGAGGATTGTTCCCATGCTCACTGGAGGATTTGGGAGATGCCATGTCCCTTCCTAGAGGACCTAGAGGGCAGCTGGAGAGACTATTTGCCCTGTTCCATGGCCAGGGACACCTGCAAAGCTGGAATGTAGCAGCACATTTTCTGGGGTCCTGCCAGCTGGGAGCTGTTTTTCAGAAGATACCCTCGGCTGGAGCTATGAACCTGAACCATCTTCCAGGCTGTTCGTCTTACCGCTGAAGAAACTGAGAGGAACATCGTGGAGCCATCGCAGAGAAGAGGGTTGCCAGTTGGACTCATGAATATGCCTTCAGGACAACTTCAGCTGCCGTGGACTCACCCACTGAAGCCAGGACCCTTCCAGCTACCAAGTCAAAACAAAAAGAAAGGTGATTTCCTTCTCCCTCTAGTTCTGTGTTAAAGAAATCAAGTGGTGCTGTGTTCAAGCAGCTGTTTACCCAAAGGAATGAACGAAGATCAGTATTAATACCTGAACACCCACACACCAATCTTTTTGAAATGTCAGACAAAAATAAGGCATTGGGAAACTCTATTCTAGACATTTTCCATAACGGAGGTGATCTCCATCTCTCTCTCACTCTCTTCTCTCTCTCTCTTGCTCTTTCTCTCTCTTTCTCTCTCTCTTCTCTCTGTCTCTTTCTCTTTCTCCTTCTCTATCTCTCTCTTTCTCTGTCTCTCTCACTCACATCCACACCCATCCCTTCACTCACGTGCTTCTGAAGGTGATATCAGACTCCTGAATGCACACTGTGGCCTGCACATTGCTACTGTCTGTGGAATTCTGACCATTGGGAACACACTTGATCCTTTTACTTGGAAAGATGAATGTTAGTTGCTATTATCCAGCTGAAAGGTAAAGAGGAGTGAGGCTGTCCTCCAGCTCATGTAATGTTAGATGTGCCGTGGAGTCAACCTTCATGGCTGCAAATGCCTTCTAAGGTGCTCTCTCCAAAGTTGTACTGCCATTTTAAAATTAATTTATTAGAAGCCCAAGTCTAAACAGAGACGGTTTCCAGCGAATGACCCATTGGGGGTGCTCGGAGCTCTTGCTGTGAGCTCCTGCTTGGAGTCCAGTCTCTGAAGGTCACCCTGGAATTAAGCAGGAGGGGTCAAGTGGAGCCCTGCAGGTCCCAGAGCTGGTGCTTCCTCAGAGCTGGTGTCCCAGGAGCGATTTGTTTATCTCTGTGAAGCTCTTAATCACAGTCTCAGGAGGGGCTGCCAGTCTCCCTTTAATTCCTTGGCCTGGATTCTGTTCACAGAACAGCAAAGCGTTTCCTGGAGGCACCAGGAGACCAGAGTCCTCCCCTAGGGAGCGTTTTCCTGAGCCCTGGGAGGTCAGGATTCAACTGGTCAAATCCACATCTGCAGTTTCCTCCTCACCACAGGGGCCAGCCTGTGACCTCAGAGGCTGTGAGATCTCAGATCCCTCCCCCAGCAACTCCCTTCTCGTCCAAGAAGCGGGCACAGGACATGCGGGTGGGTTGGGATGGAGGGTGAGCACTGCCTGGCTGACCACGTCACCTGGAATATAACAAGTACTGGGGAAGTGATAGGGGCCATTTTCGTTGTCAAGAGCAATAAAGATAATCATCACTAGCATTTATTATTATTGATTCTTTTCTTCCTTTTATCGCCAGCCCACATTTATCTGCTGATCACCTCTGCAGTTTGGATGGGTCAACAGGAAGGGAATTTGCTGCCTGCCTTTTGTCATCTGGACACCCCTTTGATTGTGCCCCAGAGGCCCAGTCAATCAACCAGTGACCACAGTGGACAGCAAGGGGCCCAGCCCTGTAGCTGTTACACCTACCTGTGCTGCTCAGGTGAGTGCCCCCATTGCTGAGCCTGGGTTTTCTAATCTTCAACAATGAGTGTAACCTTCTGCCTGCACACCCTAATTTCTGTGATCCCGGACTCCCTCGGCTCAGGCACAGAGGGAGGAACTAGACAGGGAAACAGTCGAACTGCCACAAACTCAGAGACAGCTCTGGCTGCCCTGAGAGTCTTTCTCATTTTCATTGCTAATTAGGAATTCCACTTCCTTCGAGTCAAAGAAAAGCAAACAAACAAGAAGTACCTCTTTAAAAAAAGGATAACTGGGAATTGGAGGAACCAAAGAGCTGCCTGGTAGCAAAGCACAAGCAATGCGTGTCAAACTGCTTTTCACCCAGCAAGGCCTGGAGGAAATCTCACACGGAGACAACAGAGTAAGCTGGTATTACATGGGTAGATGTTTATTTTACAAGTCTAAAATTATTACATTTAATTATCTTAAAGCAAAACTAGCTAGAAAGGAGAATGAGCAGAACCAAAATTGAAACTGAGAGTTGTACGTGAAAAAAAAAAAAAAAACCGCACACTTATACTAATCATAGTTTCCAATATTTTGGTGGCAGAAAAAATGTGAAAATTTTGATTCATGCAGATAAGTTGTTGCCAATGATAACTTTTTTTTAGCGTCTTGTCCTCAAGATACTCTCATTTAGACTGACCCAGAAACTTTAAAGAAGAAGAGCAGGAAATACGGGTTTTAAAATTGAGCCACTAAAAATAATAGGCAACAGAAATTAAAAAATTTTTAAAGTCAGGTCAGAAGCACCCAACATTGACAGGAAGTTCTAAACAGTCTACGGTGGATCACCGCCCTTGCACCTGCCTTAAGTGTGTTGTTGCTGTCCTTGGCAGCTGTGGTCCTTGGACTTCTGGATCTTGCCTTCCCAGGTCCCCTGTGCAGGGTAGGAGGGTGGCTGCAGGCAGCATCCTACGGTGGGATAGAGGAGAATATTTACATTTCTGTGTGACTGAGCATACATGCACCATCTTGGCTGTGGAGCTGCACCTTTCCTAATCAGTGACCAGCGAGGGTGGGCGTACAATTTGAGTGCAGGCATAGGCAGAAGAAGACTGACTCCAAGATCTCCCGTAGCACGCATGCACCGAGCATTAGCAGTTCCCAACACATCACGGTATGACACGTAGGGAAGGATACTTGGGGTTTAAAATGTATTGTTTAAATGCAGTTCTAATTGAATGTTGAAAGACTCCCAAAGACGAAAGCACCTCCACCCACTGAGCTTGTGACGTTGCAGCTGGGCAGCTGTGGCTCGTCTCACAGCCACCCTCCAAGGCGGGTACAATAAGCATCTGATTTTCCAGGTAAGGAAACCCAGGCAGAAAGACACTCATTGATGGGCTGATGTCCACGCAGCTAGGACGTGGAGAAGCTGGGGACTGAGCTGGAATTCATCAGACTCTTGAGTCCATGCGGTGTCTAATGTAATAACCACCGTTGTAACCACCGTAATAACCGTTGTAACCACCGTAATTCTCATACTGAGAAGGCTTGCAAGCATCCTGGAGCTGGTATCACTGACTTCCCCCACCTCCATTCCCACCACTCTCCCTCCTTCCTCTGCTCCAGCTCCCCCTACCCTGGCCTCCCTGGTGCTCCTCCAAGCACCCCTCATGGTTGTCCCCTTATCCTGAAAGCCCTTTCCTGAATGCCCCCTGGCTCACTCGGTTGGCCCCTGCACTCTCTGCTCACACCAGCCTTTTCCAGGAAGCCAACTCTGACTACCCTGTTTACGACGACCCCTTTCCACTCACATGCTGCAGACACCCTCTCACCTTGTGCCTCTTCTCCATGGCAGTCATCGCTGCCCGACATATGAAGTGGCTTACTCTTCATTGTTTACCTTCAATGCTGCCAAGTAAGTTCCATTTGTTTGTGACCACATCCCAAACCTTTAGAACAGGAGCTTGTGATGGTTCATTTAGTGTATCAGCTTGGCTGGGCCACAGTGCCCGGATATGTGGTCAAGTATTATTCTGGATGTTTTCACAAAGGCGTTTGTGGATGAGATTAACGTTGACATCAGCAGATCTGAGGGAAGCAGGTGGCCCTTCATGATGCAGGTGGACTTCACCCAATCAGGTGAAAACCCTACAAGGAAAAGACTGACCTCTAAGCAGCGGCAATGAAGCCACAGGCACTTTCAGACTTTTCCTGCAGCTTGGGCTTCTTCCCCAGGCCTCCAGCCTGCCTGCCCACCCTGCAGATCTGGGTCTTGCCAGTGTGAAGCCAAAAGTATCTGAGACAGAACTCAATTAATTTTGAAAGTTTATTTTGCTGAGGTTAAAGACACACCTGTGACACAACCCTAGGAGGTCCTGATGACATGTGCCCAAGGTGGTCGAGGCACAACTTGCTTTGTACATTTAGGGAGACATGAGACATCAGTCAGTACCTCTAAGATGTGCATTGGTTTGGTCTGGAAAGACCGGACAACTCAAAGTGGGGAGGGTGTTTCCAGGTCGTAGGTAGATGAGAGATAAACAGTTGCATTCTTTTGAGTCTCTGATCAGCCTTTCACAGAAGACACAATTTCCATATGAGAGGAGGTTAGAGAAATAGTCATATAGGCCTTAGTCTGGTTCAGTGTAACAATAAGGCAGAGGACGCGATCAGATACGTGTCTGACTCAGGTGAGCAGAGGGATGACTTTGAGTTCTGTCTGTCCTTTGTCCACTAGGAATTTCCTTGTGGGCTGATATGGTTTGACTGTGTCCCCACCCAAATCTCATCTTGAATTGTAGCTCCCACAATCCGCACATATCACGGGAGGAACCTGGTGGGAGGTAACTGAATCATGGGAGTGAGTTTTTCCCATGCTGTTCTCATGATACTGAATTAGTCTCGTGAGATCTGATGGTTTTACAAAGGACAGCTCCCCAGCACATGCTGTCTTGCCTGCTGCCATGTAAAGTGTGCCTGTTCTCCTCTGCCTTTGTCATGACTGTGAGACCTCCCCAGCCATGTGGAACTGTGAGTTCAATCAATTATAAATTACCGAGTCTCAGGTATTTCTTCATAGCAGTAGGAGGATGGACTAATACATGGGCAGATTGTTAGGGAGGTGTGTAGCTTTTTTATCTTTGTAACCATCTTATTTAGGAATCGATTGGGAGGCAGGTTTGCCTGCTGCAGTTCCCATCTTGACTTCCCCTTGACTTAGTGATTTTGGGGTCCCAAGATTTATTTTCCTTCCTCACCAGCCACCATAATCACATGAGCCCATTACAGTAAGTCTCTCCATATGCATGTAAATCCCATTGATTGTCTTTCTCTGGAGAACCTTGACTAACACAGAGCTCATAATTGTTACATGAAAGAATGAATGAGTGAATGAATGAATGGACGGCCATGAGGAGGAAGCCGGGTCTTAGCAGGAAGTGTCCTGTTGCGTGTGAGCTGACATCCTGGTGGGCTTCTTGCTTCTCTCCCTTTACACGAGTGAGGGTTGCTCAACCCCTGAGCACCTTATCATCAACTGGAGTCCTTTCCCTTCTTTTCTCCTGCAAAGCATTTGAACTTCAGAAGGCAGAGCTTGCTCAGACTCTCCTCCTGGGAAGGGAAGGGAAGGGAAGGGGAGAGGAGGGGAGGGGAGGGGAGGGGAGGTGGGGAGAGGAGGGGATCAGAATTAGGAGGACTCAATTTCCACTTGTGACCAGGCATAGCCTCTCTGAGGCCCAGGTCCTCAGGAGTCTACAGTGGGGGTAATGGTAAGTTCTACCCCTAAGTGGGTGGATAGCAATTAATTAATACAGATCCTGTGAAGAGTTTGAAAAGCTCGGGTTGCAGAGCAGGCTCAATGGGGATGCCTCTTGTTAACTACATGGCAAGTATTGAGTGCACAGTTGACGTTGCCGGTCCTGGTGCAGAGGACCTTTGCTGAGAAAACCTTTCATCTCAGGGCTTCGAGTTAATGTATTCATTCTTTTATTCATTTCATCATTTATTCAACCAAGTTCCCACTCAAGCATCAGCCCGTCTCAGAGGTTAGGAGAAATTTGCTGATGGCAGCCACCATGCTGTCTTCAGGGAGGTAGTGGGGAGGCTGGGGAACCAATGGATCAGAATGTCCAAGAGCTTCTGCAAAGGCCTGGGGGCAAGAGTAGAGGCAAGAGGATGGGGTCTACCCAGGCTGGGGCTGGGGGTTCAGGGAGATTTCCTAGAGGGGTCATGCTTGAAGGGGGCCACAGCTCCTAGCCAACCAGACAGTGAGAGCCAGTGTTTTCTAACAAGAAGGCCGCTGGGATGGCCCACTGATGCGTTTTCTGATGCTGCTACTCTAGGGCTCAAGGAACTTCCCAGTGTCACCCATGTGTTCATGTAGATGAGAAACCCACAGGATCAGACACAAATCCAGAAACCCGAGGCCATGCCCCCACTTCAGACACCTGCTGACTGTCTAGTTCTGCAGGTCTTTGGTCAGATCTGCCATTGAGCCTGGCCTGGGCGCCGTCAATGCACCCACCTTCGATGCCTGCCTACATGGTGTCTGGGGCTGAGGAGTACCAGAGCCTCCTTCCCTGGCAGGGCTTGAGGTTGTGTTCCAACGGCCCAGGAACTCAAAGGCCCCATGACAGAGCCTGTAGGGTGCCCAGAACCAACACAAGATGAGACATTTGGCAACATGCATCACCCACAGGTCTATCACAGATACCTTCATGGTTCCCTTTGCTTTCCTTGTGGGAGAAGAACGTCCCCAGGGATTACTCCTGCATCTCAGGAATTATTGTCCTCCAGGCTCCTACAGGGACCTCCTCTAGGAACTATAACTGTGCAACCCCATAAAACCCGGGGTCCTGGCAGAGAGACCCAGCAGGCCTGGCCCCCCTTTGGTAGGCCCTCTTGACGTGGTTGACATTGACAAAGAGTGGCTATGCTATATTATTTTCTACTTGATTGCTTCAAATTGGTGTCACTGCCTTTAAACTATTTGCATTTCCTATTTTGGGTCTGTGTGTTTATCCTCTGAAACGGCCTGGCTAACGACTCCTATTTCACCTCCCTCTTTCCTTTCAGAAAATGAATCCCATAAAATCACCAGACTGGTGACTGAGCAAACTCCTTGGCATCATAAAATTTTGATTTAGAGGTTGAGCAAATGTGATGGAACATTTTTGTGTGCCCTCTTGAATTGTGCAGACTATTTTTGGCATGCGAGCATTTGCATATTATTGCCAGAAGTGAGCTCTTTTTTGTTGTTATTCCCCCTTTTTTGAGATGAGAAGAAGCTTGATGAGTCAAGCCAGGATGAGACAGGTTCTGAGTCAGAAGACACGGGCTGTCCAAGCCAAGCAGGCTGAGGTACAGTTCAGGCACAAGGCGGTGAAATTAGGTGGCGGGACAGTGCTGGAAAGAGGAAATACAGGCACGCACAAAAGAAATCTGAGTATACAATTCAGCAGAGAGGAGGTGATGGGGAGAAATTCTTGCTCATCTTTCAAGGAGAGATAAATGGCTTCAAGCAAAGTAGCACATTCCCAATGGGACCATGTGAGCACTGGAGAGAGATTGGGGGTTGCCGTTGGGGAGGGAGCCCTCCCTTCTCCCCCTGCATGTCACCTCAGGGGACTCCCGCACTATGGGATGCATTCTGGGAAACACTACTTCAAACTTTGCCCCAGAACTGTGGACACAAGCACAGATTCAAACAGTTCCTTCTAAAGCCCAGGAGCACCTACAATGGGAGAATGAGAATTGCCCCAAGAAGAGGCTATTCATGTGGGGGTTCACGTCCTCCCACCCAGAGATGTGATCCAGGATCCCGGATTTGTGGGTAAGGAAAAGGTGGCCTCTATGCTGGGCTCCGTATGAACAAGTCTGGAACCAAACTGGGCACCTAGAGCACCACGTTTAGATGCCTAGGGCACATTTATGAGGAAACAGGAGCCTCCGTGTGGGCTCACTGTGCACCATGCTTAGCCTCAACTGGTATTACCTAGTATTTAATCTTCACATCAACCCATTTTGCAGCTGGGGCACTGAGGCAAAGTGAGGTCTTTGCTACTGGCCTAAGGCTGTCCAGGCGGTCCACAGACTTTGCATTTAACACTGTGTTGAGTTGCTTCAAATTTACAAGCCATGATGTATTTGATTTTGTAGGTGTTATCTCCATTCTCCAGGGAGGGAAACCAGGGAGGGAAACTGAGGCTCAGAGGGTCCAGTCCTTTGTCCATGGTCTCACAGTGACAGCAAGGGAGCCTGGATCCACACTGTGGCATCTGGCTGATGCCACAGTGTACGCTTCTCCTGGGACACCTCCGTGCCTCCCTGGGGCAGCAGGCATGAACTGTCTGATGCTCTCCTGCTTAGGGCTGGCTAGGTTTCTTGTTCAATGGGAAGGCATCATATTGGTGTGGAGGCCATGCTAAGCACAGCTTGTCTTTCTGTTAACACATCCCAGAACAAAGTCAGGATTCATTGCAGGATCTAATTCATGGACATCTCACTGCAACCCAGGGCCTGGAGTCCAGTGCTGGGGTCTGTGAGCCTGGACTGTCCTTACGAGCATTTCTGCTTCTTATTACTACTTTCATTTTCTCCATTATGCAGTACTTCAAATTCCATGGTCTATATTGTGCTGTCTTGCCATTGATTCACTGATTAAATTAGCTGCTATTTCTTTCTTCTGCATTACAGGCTCAGAGTAATTTGTTTATGAATCAAAAGTTCTGAAGGCTATGAAGGAAGGCTTAATATGCATTCATTACAGCTGAGCCATAATCACCCTAAATCATGGGAATTGCCAGTCTTGGGCAAACCACTGGTCTCTTTGGCATAGCCTCCCATCTTTTACCTGACCAGAGCAGCGATGCTGAGACATGAATTTTAATCAAAATTCAGGGAAGGGTGGCAGGGCGGGACTGTGCCAAAGGTGAAAATAACAGATTTTCAAAATCTTTTTAAAACATTCCAAACCAGGCTGGATGTGGAGGCTCAGGTCTGGACTCCCAGTGCTTTGGGAGACTGAGGTGGGAGGATCCCTTGAGGCTAGGAGTTCAAGACCAGCCTGGGCAGCATAGTGAGACTCCTTTTCTACAAAAAATAAAAAATTAGTTGTGCATAGTAACATGCTCCTGTGGTCCCAGATACTCAAGAGGCTGAAGTGGGAGGATCACTTGGGCCCAGGAGTTTAAGGCAGGCTGCAGTCAGCTGTAATCGTGCCACTGCACCCAGCCTGGATGACAGAGTGATACCCTGTCTCAAAAACAAGCAGACAAACAAACAAAACCGATGCAAAATTATTGTTCGTCTTGTCCTCCGTGTGCATGTGACCTTCACAGAGCACCCACCCCAGGCCCACCAGCCTCGCCTGGAGCCTCTCTGGCTGTATCCCCGTGGGTCTCACCTGGAAGGAGAAGATGTGTAAGGAAAGTTAAACTTGGAGCAGTGGTTGGTGCGAGGCTGTGGCATCCCTCCCTCATCTGGGGGCCTCCTCCCAGCCCCAGCACAGGCTTGACCCAGGCCCCATGCTGCTTCTTACCCTCTGTGTCCTTCTCCAGGACAGTCATGTGCTCCTGACCTGTCCCCAGAGTCCCCACAGCCCATTTGGGATCCAGGCAAGCCCGCCCCGAGTTCCCATAAACTTTGTGGTGCACAGGCGAGAATCCCCCATCAAACTCTTCCCTAGTGGGGTGCCAGCCTTCCTCTCCTCTCCCCACCCCCAGGCCTTTCGACTCACGCTTTCCTTTATGATAAAATAATGCAGTGACAGGGATAAGGAGCAATGGGAACCAGTGCCCGCACTTCCTGGCCACTTATCTCCATTTCAACAGGACGATTCTGGGCCGCAGTGATCACAGCCCCCCTTTCCCTCACTGAGACTCACCAGAAGGGACTTGGCACAGGGAAAGGCTCATTGGTGGGGCTGCCTGGGAGAACTCCCAAGACATGCAGATGGGGCCTTTCCAGAAGGTGGGCCCAGAGGTGTGCCCAGATACTGGCATAGAGCAAGCTCCTAAAGGAGCTGGGTATCTGGTGAGGGTTCCCCAGAAGAGGCATGAAACCAGGCTCATGGACGGGTAGCCTGGCTTAGTCCTGAGATGCCAGGCACCAATGCACACGCCAAGGGTTAGTGAATTAGAGCGGGTGGACTCACACCTTGGCAGTGTGAGAAAACGATAGCAGACATTAACCATTAGCAGGAGCCAGGTGTGATCTAGAGGACCCCTGCTCCAGAGGGTGCTGACCCCACTGCCAAGCTCAGATCTTGTGGCCCAGGGACCTGCATCCCAGGGAGCTTCCTGTGGTCACCTCTGAGCCATTTTCCTTTCTAGTTGGAAAGGAAATCAGAGAATCTCAAAGCACTCCTGGGGAAACCAAAAGTTAAATCCCCGCAAAGCAGGAAGCTCAGGAAATTTCCACTGTGCCCAACAGGCATTCCCCATTTGAAATTTTATTTGCAGATTTTATTAGAAACTAGTTTATGACACAAATTATTCAATGCCTAGGAAGCCTAAACTAATAAGAGTCTATCTGTTTCCACAGAAAAATTCATGACATGTACATTTTTATTGCAGTACATTTAAAACCAAGCCTTATCCATTATGGTATTGCAGAAACATGCTTTACCCTGGATTCCAATGATGATATTCTATTTAATGAAATGTCTAAACTAGCCACATTATACTATTATTGACTGTGTCTTCCTACGGATAGGCCAAGTATGGAGCAATTATCTCGCGTCTTCATCCATCATCGGAAATCCTAACTGAAGCTTTTGAGCCAATTCCCAAAGCATTATGGGTATGGAGTGGGCTTGGGATGCAGTAAACACGGAGATGATACTAGACAAAGATACTGGGATTTTTGGGACCAATGTGGAAAGTGAAGCTCCCTTTGAAAACACACGACCCGGGAAGCCAAAGCAGAAATGTTCTCTTCCCACAGACGCCCTTCCGTCCAGAGCTCCCTAGAGTTCCCTGGAGCTGCGCCTCATGGGCTGTGATTTACACAGGGGCTGAGGCTTGGGCCTGAATTCGTTCCAGATCATGGGGACTGTGACAGGGTAACATATTTGTGTAGAGCTGCAAAGTGCCCCTGGCTGAAGCAAATTTTTTCTAATTACTACTCTCCCTAACCCTATTTAAACATGTAATGAAGGTGATTACAGAAAAGTCTTTAAGGTAAACCTAAATGAATGGATTTATTTAAACTCTTAATGAACTTGAAACTCTCCAAACTGGCACGCTCTGGGGCTGGAATCACTAATTGTGGTGCTGGTGGGAGTTGAGAATGGGTTGCTGGGCCTGCCAGCCGAATGCTTAGCTGCGGGGGACGGCTCATTTATTATCCGGGTCTCTGGGAAGCAGTGACCAATTAGTCCATCTGCTCAACACTCCTCTTCCAAAAACAGACAAATTAAGCCTGGACCAGAGTTCCAAGCATCAGACCTGGCTGGAATGTGGAGCTGCCCCTGAAGAGAGAGTCTCTACCTGCAAAAGGAAGTCAAAAGAGGCGCCTCAAAGTAGGGGCTTGAAGTGATGCACGGGGCTTGCAGACTGAGAGGAGGCCCAGAGGGCCCTTTAGTTACAGGGCCTTGCTCTTGCTGGTGGCTGACCTAGGGAGGCAGTGGACAGCTGTGAGCCAAGACTGGAGTCCTGGAGTCCTCCTGGGCTCTCTGCTTGGAGCACCTGTCCCTCGTGGCCTTGAGCATAAATTCCACCCCATTTTTAGACGTGAGAACGTTCGACATTCCCCAGAGCCCTGAAGTATACAAACACCATCTTTGCCCCTTCTGAGCTGTGCTGTTTTACCAGCTTCATTTCTTAGAGCGCTTGGGTACAGGACAATTTGTTTGCTCTTTCTTCTAGGGTTCCCTCTCACCAAGTTTGCCCCAGCCATTCTGAGCTTGACAGGTGCCACTGTCCCTGTTTTCCACGTGAGCAGGCTTGTTCACTCAGGGAAGCTCGTTCAATTCACAGAGGGGGCTCCACTCCACAGCTTTCCGCTGTCCCTTTGTCTACAGGGCAGGGCACGGGATAGGTGCCCATGAGGAGCACCTCCTGAAGGAGGCGTAGAACGAAATTCGCTGGATTAGGAAACGCACCATCCAGAGCCTCGGGAGTGCTAGCTTTGTCTGGGCCCCGAGCAGTCGCTGATGTTTATCATGTCCAGAAGCAGACAGAACTGGGAATAATCTAATCAGCTGTTCGGAGGATTCATCACTTGGCAGAGGTGTGAGTCCCCGAGGTGTTCCCCCTTTTCCATCATCTCAAAGGGACCTGCCTGTGCTGACTGGCAGGTCATCAAGATTAATAAAGACAAAGGCTTTGGTGGATGCCCAGCTCAGAAAAAGCACCTGGAGCTGCTCTTTCCTGATTAGAGAAAGACTTGGTGGCTGTAGTTGGCGGTTCAGTATTTTCTGAATTTTAACATTCACGGTATGCAAACGTATCAGTTTCTAACAATATCTAACAAGACTGTTTGAAAGTGAGAGTCTCCTGAGAGATGCAGGCATGGTTCCGGGGAGATGTGGGGCTCTTCCGGCTTTGTGTGCACTCATATAAATCAACAGAAAGTTTGTTACCAATTGTTACTAATGTTCTTCAGCAAACTGAGAGACTGGCCAATAAATACGCATGAAGCGTAATTCTATCTACCTGTTGCATTTAATTCCAGCAGTGAAGACCCATTACACTACTGAAGTTTGATGAATATTTTCTCTCACTGCTCATCTGACTTGGAAATGAGTGTGTTTGCCCAGGGTGGGGTAGGCGGTGGGGAGGCGTGTGCGAGCCTGAGCTCCTTCAGTTTCCACGTGGAAAACTCTAAATTGAAATCCGTACCTCCAGGGACCGTGAGACAAAAGAGAAAACTGTTGGGCCCCAAAGGGACTATTTCCTACCATAATGAGAATTTTAAATGGCGGGTTTGAAATTCTTTGAAAAGCCTTTCAGAAATGTGTGTGCAAATGATGGTTTCTGAATTACTGGCAGAGATGCAATTAAATTCAAGGGAGAACATCTCCCTATTCTAATTTCCACCCTGAAGACCCTTCTCCGTATCCCAGGAGGAGCCCAGGAACCCAAGCGAGAGCCTCTGCAAGTCACCCCAGCTGCCGCATTTCCACTCAGGAGGAAGACGCACGTGGGGTGGCAGGAGAGAGAGAGGGAGGTGAGGATGGAATCGGAGATGAAGAGCCCAAGGGGTGGGGCCCTCCTGACGTTTCCTTCCCGATGTATTGATGTCTTCACTCAGACATGGACTAACTAAACGTGGGGGCAGTGTTCAACTGGAACCAGAGCCCCTCCCACGCCACCCACAGGAATCAGCAATTCTAGCAGCTGTGTTCGGAGCTGTGGGGTGTGGGGCTCCTGTGAATCCCAAGTGTATTATCTCCTTGCACCTTCAGCACCCCCTGGGTGGTGCACACTCTTCCTATCCCATGTTACTAAATCCTCATGAATCTGCAAGGCTTTGGAACCTAGTGGGCAGAGCAGGCAGACCAGGGAGGCAGCTGCTTCCACCAGTTCCTGGCTGCGAGACCTTTCTCATGAGCCTTCTCTCCTTCGCCTGTAAAATGGGGATACCATGCTAGCCCTGGGGTTGCTGCGAGGGTTCGGTGAGTTAACCCATGCCTTGCAAGGGTACTGTGTCTGGCCAAACCCATGGCAAGAGTCACCCCAAAATTGACAGCAGGGGAGTTGCTGCAAGAGACAGCCCCAAACTGTTCTGAGATGGAGCTGGCTGGGATTCCAGAGGGAGAAGAAGCAATTGCCAGGGTCCTTGGTGTAAAGCATTTACTGGGAGAATTTACATACAGCGGCTGAAGTCCCATGACAGACAGCAAGGAAAGGGATGTTTTGCCCATGTATGCCCATGGTGTGGTCAGGGTCTAGTGTTTGAGGGTTTAGGGAACTTGGTTGAAGGTGGGGCTCGTTTCTACATGTTTAGCAATGTGGTCTCTCACTGAGTGCTGCAAGCAACAACCTGAATGACTTTATCGGTGCCTGGCAATATCCAGAATTCAGCTTGGGTTCAAGCCTGCAGGAGAAAGCCTGCAGCTGGCTGGGTCACAGAGCAGTGAAGGCGCTCTGGACTACTCAGTCAGGACACAGAAAGAAAGCAGCGGGGACTTGGGGGTCCTACAGTGGGACCAACAAAAGTGGGTATTGTTATTCCGGAGGTTAAATCATCTGACCAGTACAAGGAAGTGGCGAAGTTGGGATTCCTATCAGTGCTTTTAGCCCCAGAATCAACTCCACGTGATACGTTTAGAAGGACAGGGGCCCCATCAATGCCTGTGGGTGAAAAGATGCCCTTTCTCTTTCCTACTAAAAGTGCCCCTGCGAGACCAAGGCTGCTACCATTCAATGGAGGTGCACAAATTGACTCCCTGGGTCAGTATTTCTGTTGCTCTCCTGGGTACCAGTGGGGTTAGGTTTCATGCAAAGAGTCAACAAACAGAGGTTACTCTTCAAAGCCACTGCCCCTTTTGAAGACAAAAAGGGGGGAATGTCACAGCGCCACAGCTGAAGACCAAGAAGGCCTGGAAGAAGCACAAAGTGGTCAGTAACAGGAGGAGAGCCAGGACTTTGCATATAATCTTGCAATGCACCCCATCAAGACATCCCCGGAAGCTTTTTCCTGTGCTGGAGGATAACATGAATGTACCCATCAGTGCAAAGGGTGCAGTGAGGGCGGGAAGTTACCGTCACCATCAGGGTCAGCCAAAGAACAGTACACGGCGAGCTGGCTGAGACACTCTGCCCCAGGCAGGGTCGCTGGGGCGAGTCCGGCCTCAGATGTCCTGCTTCTGAATGAGGGCCTTGAACTCTGTGGTGTCTACATCCTCTCCAGTTCTAAAAAAAGATGACATTTAACGAGGGCCCTCTGTGTCGATGGGGCACCGCAGCGACCTCATGTTAAACAGCACCATATTGTTGATGGCTGGACCAGATGCCGGGAACATGTGACCTTGCTTCTGAGTTTCCATGGCCTCCACTTGGCGGCACCCAAACAAGAGACCGCAGTGTGCAGAGATACTGGGTGTGGGTTTCTCTAGTAGCAGAGAAACAAACCCTTCTGTGCTTGCAGGGTGCTTGCCCTGCCCCAAACAGCATGAATCTTAACCCCACCCATCCGAACAGCCCGGGGAGGCAGGATGGACAGATGTTAGAGGGCAGTCACCAGCACCCCATTGCACAGGGAGTGGAGGCTTGTGTCTCCTTAGGTTTTACTTGGCTGTTGGGCTCTGGAGATCCTTCGGTGATATTTCAATGCCATTGATAGCAAATTCTTCAAACTGGATCTGAAGAATCAGGATGCGAGTCCCTATATGTAATCCATCATCTATTAACGGTGACTGTGGTGAGGGAGTACGGAGCCATGGGGGGCGTACAGGACCAGTTACTTGTTCTGTTATTTGCTGGCCCTGTGGCCTTGGGTTACTTAGCTTCTCTGCGGCTCCATTCCCCAACTACAATGTACAGGAAATAATAGTAACTGTCTTATTGGGGGTGGCGGTCGACCAAAAGAATGCCTCTCCTCAAAAGATGTCCATGTCAGAATACTGACTGTCACTGTATTTGGAAAAAGGGTGTTTGCAGATGTAATTGAGTTTGGGATCTTGAAATGAAATCATCTTGGATTATCCCGGAGGAACTGACTCCAAGGGCAAGTGTCCTTGTAGGAGACACACGGAGGAAGACGCCATGTGTAGGTTCTTTAGAGGGACAGAACTAATAGGATAGATGTATACATGAAGGGGAGTTTATTAGGAGAATTGATCACACGATCACAAGGTGAAGTCCCACCATAGGCCATCTGCAAGCTGAGGAGCAAGGAAGCCAGTCCGAGTCCCCAGACCTCAAAAGCATGAAAGCCAACAGTGCAGGCTTCAGTCTGTGGCTGAAGACCAGAGAGCCCCTGGCAAACCTCTGGTGTAAGTCCAAGAGTCCAAAAGCTGAAGAACTTGGGAGTCTGATATTCGAGGGCAGGAAGCCCAGCAGAAAGATGGAGGCTGGAAGACTCAGCAAGTCTGCTCTTTCCACCTTCTCCTGCCTGCTGTGTTCTAGTCAAGCTGGCAACTGATTAGATGGTGCCCACCCAGACTGAAGGTGGGTCTGTCTTTCCCAGTCCACTGACTCAAATGTTAATCTCCTTTGGCAACACCCTCACAGACACACCCAGGAACAATACTTTGCATCCTCCAGTCCAATCAAGTTGACACCCAGTATTAACCACCACACCATGTGAAGACAGAGTCATAGACTGCAGTGAGGCAGCCACAAGCCAAGGAGTGCTGGCAGCCACCAGAAGCTAGAGGAGGCCAGGAAGGATTCTCCCCTGGGACCTGCAGAGGGAGCATAGCCCTGTGACACCTTGATTTTGAACTTCTGGCCTCCAGAACTGAAAGAATAAATTTGTGTGTCTAAAGTAGGTGGTAATTTGTGACAGCAGCTATGGGAAATTAATACAGGAATGATGAGGACTAATTTAAGGTGTGTGACCTGACCAGTGCCATATTGAGAACAGTGGGACAGTCCAATATCTGTGCATAGTGTGCAGAACCTGAAGACGCAACAGGGATGGCTTTTGCCACATTCTGAGTTTTATCTTGCTGTCCCATGTCCACTGGGTAGAACGGGCTGACCCCACATGAAACATGTGGGGAGATTTTAGCACTAGTCAATTATATACTGCAAAACATTTCCTTTCAGAATTTATTCAAATAAAGTAAAGCAGATGGAAATCACCAATTGCCGCTTCCTTCTGTTTACTAAATTAGTAAGTTGATTTCTAGCAGTTTCAGGCATAGGGTAAGCATTCAACATACGTTGGTTTATTCATCTGTGATCTATTATTAATTCCCTCAACAAGTTTGTTCATTAGTTCAACAGGTGTTTCCTGGCCTTTAGCCATGCGCTGGTTATTATTCTAGGCTTTGGGGACAGGGAATGAAACAGACAAAACGATGCAAAGCTCCCTCACGCCCAGAGGGAGATAACTTCTAAGTGGGGAGACAGGTGACAGCAAAGCACATGGGTGCAATGATAAAATGCACTAGACGGTGGTCATGAATGTGGAGAGGATCAAAGTGGTAGGGCTCAGGAAAGGCCTCAAGGGGAACATGACCCCGTGCAGGGTGCGGAAGGCAAGGGGTGCCAGGCAGGCAGGGACATCAGGGGAAGAGCACTCTGGATCAAGATCCCTGGCAGAAAGGCTGGGCCAGGAGCGGGAATACAGAGGACACAGATAGCGGGGGAGGTCAAAAGAGTGGGGTGGGGTCCTATGGGTCTTTGTGAGTCCTTGAGTTTTTATTCTATACTTTTCAGGAATCAAATGTCGGGTTTGGAGAAGTGGAGGTACCCAGTCAATCTGCTGTCTGTATTGGAATTAAACTAGGAGGAGGCAGAGGTGGGGGCGGAGCGGGAAGCTGCACGGGACCCATGTGGGTGGTCCAGAGGGCCCATCTCAGGGTGGCAGGAAGGTAGGGAGGTGTGACTGAGCGTGAATAGATCCCCTTTATCCTAGGAGTGAAAGAAGCAGCCAGTGAGCCAGTTAAGATGAGCCAGGACACATGATGGTGACGGGTTAAGGAAGGTCAGTCCTGGCAGCTGACCATGGATTAGACTGACCCAGACGACAGTGCCAGCATCCTGAGGAGGGGCAGCTGGGTGGGTGCAGGTGAATGCCAATCCCTCTTTTTGGTACCAGCACCTGGGTTTTCCTCGTGGAAATGCTGCTCCCTTAATACACACATCTTGCCAAGCTGTCACTCAAGAGGCTCAGTTTCCCTCGGGTGAGGCAGGGATGTGGGGCTCAGCTAAGACCAACAGTCTCTCCCTCCTGAAATTCTCATCTTTGACTGGCATAAGACAAAACAAAACAAAACGACAAAAAAGCCATGAATCACCCCAGGAAGAGGAGCTGTGAAAATACTACATGCTCTTCCTCCTGTTCCCTGCGTTTGTTCTTCCTCCTTTTCCCATTTCCTGTTTATTCTCAGACTTCCACTTCAATTCCCATATCCCCTGTGATTCCAATGACCTTTCTTTGCAGAAGAGCTTTAATCAGCTGGTCAGTTTCTAAGGGTTTCGTCCAAGGAACCCTCATTGATGTGAAACGACAAAGTGAGACTCCCGTCCTCCAATGTGCAGCCAGGAAGTGGCAGAAAGGAGCTTTGCACAAATTTCTTCTCATTTCAAATCCTATGCTCTTTCTCCCACACCTCGGCCATTTTCCTTTAAAATCAGTTGCATCCTGAAGCAAAGGGCTTTGCAAGAACAGTGCTATCAGAAACAACCATACCCCATCGGAGCCATCACAGCACCTCCCAGGACCCCTGGGACTTTTGCTTGGACTTGGGCAAGAAAGTAGACAGCTCAGATAGGCCGAGCACCTGCTGGTTCATCCACCAAATATGAACATGGCCCAAGAGTGAGACCCCAAGACCTGAAATTGTACCAATGGCTATAGCTAAACAGGAAAAATCCACTGGACAAATTTTGCAGAGGTTTCTTCGTTGTAGTTGCTGTTGTTCTCAGCAAACCTGAGAAGTCATTTCAGTTTGTCTCAGTTTTGTAGAAAACAAAAGTGCAACATTAAACCATGTGTGTAAGTAAAGTGGAGTGTTTACCCTGCCCGATCTATAGTTTAGGAGCAAAATTTTCCTGTGGTGGGTAAATTTACCCAATGGTGGTTTAAATGATGTCTATAATCTAAGCTTAATATATTAATCTAATATATTGACTGAAGGCACAGCCAAGTTGCCTGCTTTTGATCCCTCACTCATTCATGTTGATATTTACCCAAAGAAATCTCTGACTTACACTTTGCTGCTTCTTATTTCTACTTCCTAACAATACACTACAGACAGAACAGCCCCCCACACATACTTACACACATGTACACACATGTGCCATCACACATCAACACGACACAAGCAGTCACATACTCTTCATGCATGGATAGATATGTGTATTTGTCTGTTCTCTTGCCACTAATAAAGACATACCTGAGACTGGGTTATTTATAAAGGAAAGGGGTTTAATGGACTCACAGTTCCACGTGGCTGGGGAGGCCTCAGAGTCCCGGTGGAAGGCAAAGGGGAAACAAAGGCACATCTAACATGGTGGCAGGTGAGAGAGCGTGGGCATGGGAACTGCCCTTTATAAAACCATCAGATCTCGTGAGACTTAGTGCCTATCATGAAAACAGCTGGGGAAAGACCTGCCCCCATGATTCAATTACCTCCCACCAGATCTCTCCCATGACACACAGGAATTATGGGAGCTACAATTCAAGATGAGATTTGGGTGGAGACACAGCCAAACCATATCAACATGCACATCATACACACGTACACATGCACAAGCACAGGTGCACAGAAACCATCAGACACTACACACACTGACTTTTCCAATCATTCACTTACATTTTGGTGGGTTTTATCATCGAAAAGGTCCTGACTATTCCCTTCACTTGACAAAGTTCAAGTTCACTCTTTAAATCGCCAACTTTGAGAGAAAGGAAGCAAGACAAAACTTTCTGCTTGGCTTTGTTCCTCTCCTAATTTCACTATGCATATTAAATTTTTATTGTTGACATTCTTGTTTAGGGGAAAATCATTGGTTTGGCTCTTTTTTTTTTTAGCTATCAGATGTTTTATAGACCTTCTAATGGCACATTTGGTGTGAAATTAATTATCGAGGATTCGCAGAGAGTTTTAAATTAGATTTTCTCTGCTCTTCAAGGCAAACAACTGGTACTGTTTTTGTCACTAATATAAGGTCCTCATTGCTGCCTTTTTTTCTGTACAATGAAATGATAAAAACAAATCTTCAACTTATTTTAATGCGCTAATTGGGGGTTATTACAGCTCATTTTATTTACATTGAGGTAAAAAAGTATTAATTCATTTTCCTTGCACAAACTACTTAGAAAAGATTGTAATTGCCTCCTATACAAACATGTATTTGTAAAGAGAAATGGCATAAAGCTAAAGGCCTAGACAGAAAATTGTTTGGGCACTGGGCTAAGCCAAACCCTTGATTTTCTAGGTAGAGACCTGATGCCTGAACACACTTCCCTTTTGGGTTGCTGACTCATACGAATGGTGTGATGTACTCTGCAAGAAATAAATGCTGGTAGGACATAGAAAAGTTCAGAGAGAGAAACTAGTACAAGATTATTCCAGAGCATTTACCTTGCCCTACACAGATTTTTAGGATTTTTCTGTATTAGGTAAATACGTAACAGTGTAGATATAAGAAGTGGTTGCTTTCCAGTGTTACTGGGCCTCATATCTGTGGCCACAAAAAGATGCAGACATCCAGTGTTTTACACTGCCATGGTGGGTGTTCTCTGGCCAGCATTCCTGATCCTTTTACACATTGACGCTTGTCAATTTCCCTTCTGGTGCTTCATGTTTCAAAATATTCTTAGGGTTTTAAACATGCCATAGCTAATTACTGTGCAGAATGACAGGTATAAAGACATATCATTAGAAAATAATCAGATAATGCTTCTGTTTAATAGTTCAAATTAAGCAAATACTTGCATGAAACAATTACAAATGACTTGGGCTTGTGGAATTACATTTTCTAATTTTTAGGCTTATCTTTATCTCTCCTTTAGGATCTTCATGGAGTTAGAATCTTTTTGGAGGCTGGGAGAGTACCAGTAGCTTTGCTGTGTTTTTCTTGCCTATATATGGGGAGCAAATAGCAGTAACAAGAGAACTCACTCACCCTACAGGTTCCCTTGAGACGATGATGTTGAATGGGAGATGGATACACTTGGAGTGAGAACTGTCTGTTGTTGCTACCACCTGTTGGCCACTGTGCAAGGAATAATATCCCATTTCCTCATGCACTTGGTTTTATGGCTTTTTAAAACCCACTGTTGGCTCCTGCCTCCCCATGTTGAAAGTGTTGGTCATGGATGTTGTCAAGGAAAACTTAAAATGGATGGAGGTAAACAGGCAAGGAAGATTTTATTCAACACTACCGCAATAGGGGTCAAGACCATTGCAATAGAGGAGAGAGATTGAACTCTACTTGGATACAACAGGGCCTGCTAGAGAGGGATTTATAACCAATGCACAGGGTGAGGGAGTCACTGGATGGAAAATTACTGAGAGGAGCTCAAAGGAGGGGAAGCGGGGAACTCTTGCTAAATTGGCTTAGCAGGATTCTTGCTAGAGCTGGGCTCAGCAGGCCAAGGATTAAGCCTACCAAAGAGGAGCCTGACAAAAGCTTGGTCAATGAGTGATTCTGGCCAGTGTGCAGAGTAACTTATAAGCTTGTGGGGGGAAAGAGAAGGTCATTGGGCCATGCTTTAGAGCTATTCTCAGCTTGGCTCAATGAACCGGAATAGCCTCCTATGAGGGGCACATGCTGCAGTCACTGGGCCATAAGTTGATTTTCTCTGGGCATCGCTCTTTGCCAGAGCAGACAATATTCTAGCAAAAAAAAAAAAAACAGGCTCCCTCAGGTCCTCTTCTGTCCTTTCTCCTGAGAAGGTGGAGTCTCATGAGAATGAGATGCCAAGACCCCACTGTTTCACTCAGCTCCACAAGGAGAGCAACTCTGCGTCACCACCTGGGACGTTCCTTTTCCCCAGCCCACTGCACCTGCCTTACTGAGGAGGAAAGGCAGCAGAGGGTGTCTGTCACCATCTCGGGCTGGTCATGTAGGTGCTGACAGGTCTGGGATCCAGACGTGACTCAGTTTCCCACTTCCGTAGTGGATGGTCTCTGCCCACTGGCAGTTCCCCGTTCATTCTTGAATCTCAGTCTTCCCCATTCCCTCAACTCCCAAATATACATGGAGTGTAATTGTGGACATTTCAAGTGACTTTAGAAATTGGACTGCAAAGTCTGTTTCTCTGCCTTGCGTTTTTTGGAGGCCCTGGGTTGCCCTCACCCAAGCTGTGTCTGTGAGTTCTGTCTCATTTCACCGAGCCTCCTGAAAAGGCCTTGCCATGTGTGTATCCCCAGGGGCTGTGGAGGGGAGAACGGAGCAGCCTGGAGGAGGAGAGTGCATATGGGCGAGGAAAAGGACTGGCCATGAAGGCAGCGAATTATCCCAAAGATAGATGAATGCGTGGGGAGGGGCCGGCTGTGGGGTCCAGCGAGGTCACTGTGTGGGGCCGAGGCAGATGCGAGGCTGGCACTGCCCTCCTGATGTAGAGCTCCCACTTGCCCCCACCACAGACCCACCCGGATGTCTCCAAAGCTGGCATCTCATCTGTGGCACGAGATGCTATTCTTCGTCCTGTTTTTAGTGCTCTGCAGGAACACATGACTGGAGGAACTTAGAAAATGATTTTAGAGATGTGGAGCCCCAGTCTGGGCGGAGCTGAGTCTGCTGTCTCGGTCCAGCCAATGGGTCACAGCCGTTTGCATCCCTCGCCACCCTACCTGCCCACCTCGATTTCCTATGATTCCCTTGTAGATCCCAACCTCCAGAACCAAGGTTCTTTTCCTGCCCGGGCAATACCAGGTTTATATCACAAATGCCCAAGGAACTGGGCCTGCCCTGAAATACCTTTCTCCAAGTAGCCACCCTCTGCCCACACACTGGTCTGGCTGAGATCCATAAATCTCACTTGGGTTCCTTCTGGCCTCACAAATCCCTTCCTTGGTCTTCCTGTGGCTCTCAGAGTCTCCTGCACCCTACTCTCCACCCCCACATCCTCTGCTCTCCAACTGATTCAAAGTTGTTTGATGGCAGAGTCAACTCTGACATCGCTTTGTGTCCATTTTCCTGCCGAATACTTATTGGACATTAAAAAATATGTTGCCTGAATCCCATATGCTTGAAAAAAATAATACCCCACTGTGTTAAAAATCCCCATGTTTCCTGAATGTTATCTTAGGATACTGTGCTGAAGTCTGAATGGACATCCATAATGCAGCTGTTAAATAGAACCTGGATAGGGGCTTAGTCCCAAACCCAATGGGAGGCTATGTCAGTCGTCTCTGAATCAGCTGCAAATTAGGGAGACCATTTATTAACAGACAGTTCTGGTCTCCCTCTTCTAACTGTATTTTTTCTTTGAGATGGTGTTTCGCTCTTGTTGCCCAGGCTGGAGTGCAATGGCGCGATCTCGACTCGCCACAACCTCTGCCTCCTGGATTCAACTGAATCTCCTGCCTCAGCCTCCCGAGTAGCTGGGATTACAGGCATGTGACACCTTGCCTGGCTAATTTTGTATTTTCAGTAGAGATGGGATTTCTCCATGTTGGTCAAGCTCTTCTCGAACTCTCAATCTCAGGTGATCCACCCTCCTCGGCCTCCCAAAGTGCTGAGATTAGAGGTGTGAGCCACCACGCCCGGTCTCCCTCTCCTAACTTTTGCTGCTTTGAAAGATGGTAGCACTCAGAGCTAATACCTACAGACAGCCATGGATTCTAAAGAGGCAAAAACAACTCATTATCTCACTTCTAAAACCATTATTTCCCTCCTCCCCTTCCTTCGCTCAGCCCGGCTTGCATCTCAGCACAAGGCCATTTTTCATGGCCTCGACAAGAGATCTTATTAGGCACATAATGAGTCAGCAGAGGTTACCTTGAGCAGGGACCACAGACCACTGGTTGTATATCTTCATTTTAAAACTGTAGCCATAGATGCCTGCTGTACCGAGAATGTGATCCTCTCCCTAGGACCCACAAGAAGAAGGATGCTAATGATGCTCCAAGTGCTGACGGTTCTCTGGCCCCAGGAGACAGCCTGGAAGGTAGGACCATTTGCCTGAGTTCGGGGAGCCAGGAATGGGGCCGCTTTCCTAAGTAGATACAGCTGTGCCTTCTACCAGATGTGGAATTGTCATGTTGTTTTTCTGTTTCGTTTTGTTTTACCTCCTTCATTTCGGGGACCTCAGGCTACAATTAATTCTTGAACATGGCAATAAATCAAAGCTTTGAAAATTGCAGAAAATTCCCCTCCCCACCCCCCACAGACACATGACTGTGCCGGCTGCTTTAATGCTCTCTTCTCTGGTATTGTGTCATATCTAACCACGCGAAACTCAGGCAGACATTCCAGGAACTGGTTCTGAGACTAAATCCGTGTTCCACCCTATAGAATTTGGAGTTAAAAAATAAAAATCAAACTGGAAATAGCATCCCTTACCCAGTCTGGGCCATCTCATTTTTTTTATTGGATGCAGACATCCCTAGACGCTGAGAATCCTCATCAAGAACGACTCTTCACCGTCAAAGTCAACCACTTCACTCTCAGCAACGGCTGTCATTTCCATTTTTAAGACGCACACTTTGCCTATAAAAGCGTTCACAACATAATCTCTCCTCCACTGTAGTATCCTGCAAATGGGCCTCTGCAATTGATGAGGAATAAAAATAATATAAAAAAGCAGGAGATGGCAATACAGAAAACCTTCTGTGTGCAAGCCATGGGTGAAAAAACAGAACAGCCCCTGGGCTAATCCGTGTCCTTTCAAATTGCTATTTCTTTTGTTTTCTCGCCTGCATCCCCTCAGCGCTCCCAGATTCAAATCTCTAGCCTCTGCAGTATCAAGCCGAGGAACAAATATACTTAGTTCTCTTAATGAGCTTCTTCCTCTGCATTCATTTTGGAGAAAAAAAAAAAAACTCCAGCCGAGAAGCACAGCAAAGGGAAACAGAACATTCCAGGACCGATTGAACCAGAGACAACTATTTGGCAATAAGCTTGAAAGACTCTTGATCTGTTTCCTACTTGCCTTCCAGACTTCCCCTCCCCTAAAAGATCTGGGAGCCCTGAGGACAACAGGTGCAAGTCAGATGAGGATGACTTTTAAGGGAAGTTGTTTTCATTTCAGGCACTGAGGTTTGAATCCTGGGGCCCCCATCTAAAAGCTGTGTGATGTAGGCCTCAGTTCTGTGGGCCTCAGTTTCTTCATCTGTAAAACGGACTTCATAAGAGAATCTCTTTCAAAGACATTCTGTGTGTGTGTGTGTGTGTGTGTGTGTGTGTGTGTGTGTGTGTGTGAAAACAACACATGTAAATCGCTTCAGATCTGTACTTTCACTATTTAAAAACTACTGTAAACCCAGTGTGGGGTTGGACGCTCTAAGGCATGCTGCCCCGCTAGACACCCTCCCTTCTAACCCTGATTGTCAAGGTCGCCTGAAATAGCAAAACAAGAGGTAGCATGACAGATCTCTCGCACCTGCCAGGTTGGACACCTGGGTGTCTCCCAAGTGTCACTGAAGGAAGGGAAGTGACAGTCATGAGGGCCAGATTTGCCCTTCACATGCGTCTTCTCACCCGATCCTCACGGCTACCTGGGGGCGAGCCGTGGATCTCCAGCTGCAATGGGAGCCTCACGCTTAGGGACCCACCGCACGTACATAACACTCTAAGCAATAGAGGATTCAGGGAACCTGTATTACAGAAATGTGGGTGACTATCAAGAAATACTTTCAGGAAGAGGCAGGGACCTGATGTGATGTAGTTGGAAAAAGTATTTCTCACTCTCTGGGTGGGCCTGTCGCTGGGAGCCTCAGGGGACTCACTCTTGATATTCTGAAGCAGCTTGAGAAGTTAATGGAGATAAAACTATCTGGAGAGAAGTATGTCCCCTAAATGCATGCAAGGTAACAAAAACCACTTGAGAGGTTTTCGGTCTGCCGCTGCCTCTGAAAAATGATCCACAATCTTTGCACATTGTGAACATGCACTTCAAGAGTATGAATGGTGCTGGAAGGGCTTTGAACTCAAGCAGTTGTGGCCCTATATCCCACCTTTGCTGTGCACCTGCTGTGGGGCCCTGAACCTGAGGCTCCCTTCACAGCTGGGGATTCACCTGCTCGCTCCCAGGTGGTCGTGAGAATCAGGTAAGAGGATGCATGCGAAGCTCATAGCTGGCCCCCCTGACTATCACTTCCCTTCCTTCCTGACACCTGTTGGGAGACTTTCTCATGTGTCCAACATTGCAGGTACGAGAGATCCTTGATGCTACCTCTCCATGACCAACACGACATAATGCAATTAGTTTTCAGCTTGCTATGAATGCATTTCATGATTACAGGACTTCTTCAAACAGTGTACCTGTAATGAGTGAATGTTCCATAAGCATGCATCTCTGCTCGGGTGTAAATATTTCCAAGGCAGCTGCATGGAAAGGAAGTTTGATGGCATCGTAGACTGAGATGCTCACTACACATTCATTCACTCCGCAGACTTCATTAAGAACCCAGCATATGCCAAGACTTCTCTCCTGGGTACTGAAGCTGCAGGGGCAGATAAAGCAGGCATCAATGGTGTTCTGGGGATGATTCCCCCAAGGGAAGTCAGTTCCTGACCCTACTGCATACCTGCCTTTGCTATTGACGGAAATCAAGACATGCTACCCCCAGGTATGCACCTTGGCATTTGAGAAAATGACAGAAACACAAGGTCATTCTCCACTTCCCCTCTGCCCTTCTCCCCTGAAGCAGATCATAAAACCTAGGAAGGATTTTTCTGATCTTCCCCTGATGCAGTTCATAAGACCCTCATGTGAGAGGTACCCTTGCTCCCCTGAAGGAAAAGAACATTCTTATCTCTGGAGACACAGGGACACAAAGAAGAATCTGGACAAACAGGCATGGCTAAGCACCTCAAGCTCATCATCGTTAATCATATCCTCTTTGCAGTCACACTTCGGACATCTACTTCTTCATACAAGCTTAAAACAATGGTATACCCATTTCTTTTGGTCTTCATTTCCTTATGGGAGTTTCCATAATAATTCTTAAATAAACTTGTACAGTTTGCTTTTGTCTTTTGTTATAGGGGCCTCAGTCATGAATTTTGCAATGAGTGAAGAAAAGATATTTCCCCTCCTCTACACCACTGGACACACTTGGCAACCGCTTACTCCCTCTACCCTCTCCAAGGTAGCTTCCACCCCTCCATGTCCTCCAGGCTATGCCAGTTGAAGCTGCCAATGACCTTCATGACTTAAATCCAAAGCACAACTCTTGGACGTCCTCATACCTCATCTTTCTGTATTCACCATGTTGAGCCATTGCCTTCTTCTTGAACTGGTGCCCTCCCTTGGCTCTGGGCTGCCACCCTGCTCTGCACTCCCTTATTCAGATGAAGAATCTCAGGCCTTCTCTCTCTCTCTTCTCCCCTAAGCACCCACATTCACACGCATGGCTTCAGTCAACGCAGCACACAGACACCTCTGGAACCTGTATCTCCAGCTCCCATGTCTTCTCTGAGTTCCTAAACCATACGGCTCATGGCCTGCTTGGCTGGATGTTTTCAACACACAACAATGTCAAAAAGATACAACCCTCCAGTCTTTCAAGGCACAGCCAGTCTTATATATTTGGATAAATGGCCCACCATAAGCCGAGTAAATAAGCCAGAAATCTAGGACTCACTCTTGCCATCTCTCCATGGCTTCATCTAGCAAGCACAACACCTCACTAATCTTCCCAATTGTATCTCTGGACATCCATCCTACTCATAGAGCTTTTTCTGGCTTCAGTGCCTCCATCCTGAAAGCCACTGAACTTTGTGCCAGCGCCTCTTCCCTAATGTCCTTCACTCACTCTCGTCACCTCCAAGCTATATTTTTATTATTTTCTTTCTAAAAATAATTTTACAATCATTGCCCAGGTCAAGAAATAAACCTTGGCCTGGGTCTTAGAGAGAGCCTGCGACTGTTCCACGCCTCTTCCCAGTACATCCCCCATCCCTTTTCCTAACAGATCTTCTTTGTCCTGACCTCTTTTTGATAACAATTGTCTTGCTTTTATTTATTGCCTTGCCACTGACGCATGTATCCCTGAACAACAGAGCTGGGGCTGTGCCTGCTATTGATCTTTATATAAAAGGGATTAGGCTGCCTGTGTTCTCTGTGACATACTTCTTTGGCTTATCACATACTTCTGAGATTCATCTGTGGTGACGTGTATAGCTGCAACTTACTTATTTCCATTTCAAATGTCCCACAATTTATGTAATCCATAAATACAGCCATAGACGTTTGGTAGTCTATCGGTAGCTTGCAGCTCTGAAAATTCCCTGTTCAGGTCCTCTGTATAAAACACAGGCTCTCCTCCAACAGGAAATGGGTATGCCTCGACCCTCCTATTGCCAGGTCTTTAAGCTTTTACCACTCTGATGTGTACACATTGATATTTCATTGTGGTGTTAATTTGTGTTTTCCTAATTAGTAATGAGGTTGAGTACCTTTATTTATGTGTATTGACCAATTGCATTTCATCTTCCTGGGCATGCCTGCATATTACGTTTAGCGACTTTGAGGGCACCGATGGGTTCTGCTGGGTTGCTCATCTTCTCCATGGTGATTAATAAATGTTCTTCCTGTCATCTGCACACTGGTCTTCTATTGATTATATTTGATCTCTTCCTCCACTACGTGACATGTCTTTTCACTCACTCTGAGGTGTTTTTTGGTAAGCCTTCACAACTTTAATGGAATCAAATGTATTGATATTTCATTTTACAGGTGGTGCTTTTGGCACCTTGTTAAAAAAAATCCTTTCTTACTCTTTACAATAATTCTTGATTTATAGTATGACAAATTATCCTACCTTGTTCTTCAGTTGCTTTATCTGGTTGATCCTCCCCTGAGGTTGTTGGTTTTTATATGCTGCTCTCTTTCTACGTCTATGTGAATACATCACTACCTTAATTATTTTAGTATTACGGTGGTAGATTGTTGGAGTCATGGCCCTCGGCGAATCACACCAGCGTTCACTTGTGTATTTTCCTCTCACACTGTGATTTATTTTGGCCAATGGAATACCAGCAAATGTAATACAGAGTGTGCCTGCATTTACCATCTTGAACACTGCTTGGAAGTGGCCACAGTATGAAGAAATCTGACTGGCAAGACCACATGTGGAGAGTGGCGAGGTCATCTCAGCCATGGCAGCTGAATCCAACTCAGCACCTCCAAATGCAGCAGTGAGGCCAGGCAGGAAAACTCACAGAGTGAAAAAGAGTTGTCATTGTTTGGGGTATTTCATTACCCTGCAGAAGATGCCTGAAACACCGGCCATAGCTGTTTTTGGGTCTTTGTGCTTCCGTCTGGTCCATAGCCTCCTCCCCAGGCCACACCCCTCCATCCAGGTTCCGGCCACTGATGTCCTGGCCATAGTCTCTCGCTGGTGTCTCTGCCTCACTTGCTCCATCCATTCTGCCATCTTCTAAAATTCAAAGTATAGAAAAATACACACAGAAATATAACAAACCTCTTTGTACTCAATATCTTGATAAAATATCTTTGGTATTTCAATGCAGATTGTTTAAAATATGAAAGAAATAATATGTATGTTTTTAAATTCCCTTTGAGCCCTTCTGCAACATCACATTCTTCCTTCTTCTTCATAGGAAGAGCACTCCAGAAGTAACAACAGTAATGATTATCAAATTATCTTGATGTATCTTTCTGTCAACGTTTGTATTTATCTACCACATACACACAAACGCATGAGTGCACACAAATGTAATGTGAAGCACAAAACCTTGTTAGTGTTGTTATGTGTGAATTTTTGTTTGCATAAGTGTGACAGTTCTAGATATGTAATTCTGTTACGCCTTTTTTCAACTGAACCTCATTTTTAAACACTGTATAGGCTGATTCACAGAAAACAAAATCAATCCTCTAATGGCTGAATAGCATTTTTAATCGGATTATACCATAATTTATTTATACATTTCTCAGTTGATGAACGCTGGTAATTTCACTGTTTCCTTTGTTCTGATGATGCTGCAGAGGACACCTTTGTGCACTTCAGCTGGGATAGAAGAACAAGAGTTTCTGGTCCAGGTTACAAACAGCAGGATTTCTACATTTTAGTGTTAACCTCAGCCTTACTAACCAATGCCAAATGCCCTCTGAAACGCGATGTATCAAGTCACATACCCACCCGCTGTACATGAGTTCTTGTCTCTCACCTTTGCCAACACTTGATATTTATACACATTTACATAGTTTATTTTATAAAAAGAACTTCCCCTGAGGTTATTTTAGAAAGGGCCTGTGAATATAAAATCTCTAGGTTTTTATATATCTGAAATACATGCATGGGTGTTTTTATTTAGCTTTCAACCTTGAGTCATAACGGAGTCCAGTATAGAATTCTAGGTCAATGTGTATTTCCCCCCAGCCCTTTGAGATCCCTCTTCAAGGTCTTAAGACATGTACTGTGTTCTCATTCTCATTGTCCTTCCATCAGAGATGCTTTTCTTTCTAGAAATATTTTCAATGCCTTCTCTCCTTTGGAATGTTCTGCATTTTATTACACGGTTTCTTGATTTAGATTTATTTTTATAGTTTGTGCCTTCAGTATTTGGAATTTTGCATTATCTCTCTCTCAGGATTATTTTTAAAATGTCAGTCTTCATTATTAGTCTTTATTGTCTCTTTAAGTTTCCATCTGTTTATCTCTCTGTACAACATTTAGGCTGATTTCCTTGGTTCTTTCACTTCTTTAATACTCTCTTCAGCTCTATCTAGCTTCTTCTTCAATCTTCTTCAATCTGTTATTAAATCAAATTTTTCACCCTCATAATTTTCTCTTCTAGAATTTCTCTTTGGTTACTTTAAAATCTACCTATTCACCTTTCACACTTTCTGATCTCCACCAACAGTCTGCTTTTCCTCCTTCATGTCTTATCTTTTTGTTCCATTATCTGTTGTTGATATGTTGTAGTTGAGTCAATATTTCTTCACGTTTGAAGCAGGATTCCACGCTTCAAATTGTTCCACCACATTTCCTAAAAATTTACAACTCATTCTTCACCCAGCAGCAAAAGTGATCTATTAAAAATGGAGATCCATCCAGATTCTTCCTGTGCAAAGTTTTACCAAATGTTTAAAAATGAACGTTATTTTCACCCTATGTCTTTCAGAAAATAGAAGAGAAGGAAACACTTTTCTACTCATTTTATGAAGCTAGGGTTATGTTGTTATTGAAAAAGACAATAATAATAAATCCAACAATAGCTATAACCTAATATTGCTTATGAATATAAGTTTAAAAAAACCTTAACAAACTATTGAACAATAGAATTCAGCAACATAAAAAATAAATTATGATCAAATGGGGCTTATTCCAAGAATGAAAGGATGGTCCAATATTTGAAAATTAACCAATGGAACCTATCCCATTAACAGGTTAAAGAAGAAAAATTGCATGGTTATGTCAATCAATGCAGAAAATGTTTTTTTGACAAAATCCAATACCCATTCATAATATAAATTCTTAGAAAAATGACATGGGAACTTCCTCGACTTGACAAAAAAGATCTACAAAAAATCTATAATGAACACGAGACTTAGTGGTAAGAAACTGGATACTTTCTTCCTTAGAATGAGAATACGAAAGGGTGTCTGATCTCTTTTTCAATATAGTAATGAAAGTTCTCGCCAAGTAAATAAAACACATAAACGAAATTGAAGACACAAAGATTGAAAATGAAAAACTGTCCCTGTTTGCAGATGGCATAAGTGTCTACATGGAAAATCCCAAAGAATCTACAAGAGAATTAATAAACAAGTTCAGCAAGGTTGCAAGATATTAGATAAACATACAAACATCAATTGCATTTTTATATATCAGCAATGAATATAGGACACCAAAATTCAAAATGCAATATGATTCATAATCACTTAAAATAAAATATGTAGGTGTAACTCTTACAAAACATGTACAAGATTTGTATGCTGAAAATGACAAAATCCTGAAAAAAGAAATGGAAGCTCTAAATAAATGGAAAGACATACAGTATTCATAGATTTAAAAATTCACATAGTAAATATGTTAATTTTCCCTTAATTGAGATGCAGTTTTAGCACAAATTCTATCAAAATATCAGCAAATATTTTTGTAGATATAGATGAGATTATTCTAAACGTTATAAAGGACCTAGAATCACTAAAAAATAATTTTGAAAAAGAAGATCTATCCAATTTAGAGACATTGTATAGCTATGGTAATCTAGAATGGATGGTCTTGGCAGATGTACAGGCTTATAGATAATGGAACAGAACAGAGAACCCAAAAATAGATTTACACAAATATTCTCAATTGATTTTTGACTAAGGTGCAAAAGTAGGTCAATGGAAGAAAGATAAGACTTTTCAACCAATGGTGCTTGTTATGGATTGAATGGTGCCTTCCAAAAAAGATATGTTGAAGTTCTAGCCCCTGGTACCCCAAATGAGACTTTATTTGGAAAGAGGATCCTTACAGAGATAATTAAGTTAAAATAAGGTCATTAGCATGGACCCTAATCCAATATGACTGGTGTCCTTATAAGGAGGGAAAATCTGGACAGAGACAGGCATAAACCAAGGAAATATGAAGCAAAGACAGGAAGAACTCCATGTAAAAGTAAAGAAAGCAGTTGGAATGATGCATGTACATGACAAGGAATGAGAAGTATTGCCAGCAAACCACCAGAAGATAAGGGAGAAGCATGGAACAGACTCTCTTCTCCAGTCTCAGAAGGAACCAATCCTCCTGACCTTGATCTTGGGCTTCTGGCCTTCAGAGCTGTGAGATAATAAATTCCTGTTGTTTAAGGCACCTAGTTTTTGATGCTTTGTATGGCAGCCCTAGCAAACTGATACAGTGCTGGAGTGAGTTAGTGTTCATGTTCAATAAAGCCTCAATCTAAGGCTCACCCCTCATACAAAAAATTCACCAAAAATAGACTATAGAACTAAATGTAAAATGTAAAACTAGAAAACTTTAGAAAAAACAATGGAGAAAATCTTCTGCATCTAAGGTAGACAAAGATTTCCTAGACTTGGCACCAAAAGCACAATCTACAAATAGAAACATAAATTTGACTTCATCAAACTTAAAATCTTTTGCCCTGTGAGGGCAAGAGCCCGTAAAGAGGATAAAAATACAAGCTACAGACTGGCAGAAAATATCTGCAAACCACATATCTGACAAAGGATTATTATCTAGAATGTATAAAAACTTTCCAGACTCAACAATAGGGAAAAAAAAATCCAATTAGAAAATGAGCTAATGACATAAAGGGACGTTTCACCAAAGAGAATAAACAACTGTCAAACACATGTTCAACGTCATTAACTTCTGGAGGCATGCAAATTAAAATCACAATGAAGTACCACTGCACGTCTATCAGAATGGCTAGAAGGAAAAACAGTGACAATGCCAAGTGCTGGTGAGGATGCTGTCACATTGCTGGTCAGAATTTAAAATGATATACTCACTCTGGAAAACAGTTTGAGATTTTTCTGCAAAACTCATGCTCTTTCTTTCTTTCTTTCTTTCTTTCTTTCTTTCTTTCTTTCTTTCTTTTCTTTCTTTCTTCCTTTCTCTCTCTCTTTTGCTCTTTCTTTTTTTTTTTTTTTTTTTTTTTTTTGAGTTTTGCTCTTGTTGCCCAGGGCTGGAGTGCGAGTGCAATGGCGCAATCTCAGGCTCCCCACCCTGAACCTCTATCTCCAAGTTCAAGCAATTTTCCGGCTCAGCCTCCCGAGGTAGCTGGGATTATAGGCGGCTGCCACAATGCCTGGCTAATTTTTGTTTTTTATAGAGACAGGGTTCACGTATGTTGGTCAAAAGCTGGTTTTGAACTCTTGACTTCAGGTGATCCGCCCGCCTCAGCCTACCAAAGTGCTGGGATTACAGGCATGAGCCACCATGCCCGGCCCGTGCATTTTCTTAAAAAAAAAAATTTAAAAATATTAAATAAATAAATAAACTTCCATACAATCCACCAATTGCACTTCTGGGCCTTGATCCTAGAGAAATGACCATTGTCACACAAAAACCTATATGCAAATGTTTATTGCAACTTTCTTCCCAATAGCCCCAAACTGGAACCAGCTCAGATGTCCTTCAACAAGTGAGTGGTTAAACAAACTGCGGTGTGTTCATACCATGGAACGCCACTCGGCAAAGGTCTGAGCAGACTTTTGACATACTCCACAACCTAGATGAATCTCCAAAGAATTGTGCTGATGGAGAAAGCCAGTGCGCAAATGTTAGTTACTCTAATTCCATTCATATGACATTCCTGAAATCACAACATTATAGAAATGGAGAGCAGAGTCATTCTTGCCAGGGGTTGAGGAGGAGTTGGGGACAGGAAGGAAGTGGGTAGGTTGTGAAGGGAAACAATGAAGGACCCTTGTGGTGATGGAAATGTTTCATATCTTGATGATATTGATGCCAGTATCATAGTTATAATATGGTGCTGTAATCTTGTGGTATGTTACAGCTGGTGAAACCATGGGATGTCTTTGTCTTAATTATTTTTTAAATTTATTTTTATTATTGTTATTGTTATTATTTGTGAGATTCTTGCTCTCTCGCCCAGGTTAGAGTGTGGTGGTGTGATCTCAGCTTGCTGCAACCTCCACCTCGCAGGTTCAAGCTATTCTCCTGCCTCAGCCTCCAGAGTAGCTGGGATTACGGGCGCCCACCAACATGCCCAGCTAATTTTCTGTATTTTTAGTAGAGATGGGGTTTCATCATGTTGGTCAGACTGGTCTCGAACTCCTGACCTCAGGTGATGCACCTGCCTCGGTCTCCCAAAGTGCTAGGATTACAGGCGTGAGCCACCATGCGGGGCTGTATTAATTCTTACATCTACATATGAACCTATCATTGTTTCAAGATAAAGAATCCTTAATTCAAAAACTCAGATCCAGTCTTTATTCCCCACTGTGCAGGATTTCTTATGGGCTTCCTACTTCCCCTGGCAAAAAGATCAGTGTTCTTATCATGGCACAGGACCCCCTGCGACTTTGTCCCTATCACCTGCCACTCCTGGAACCTTCTTCTTCCTATGGCTCTCAGGGTTCCTGGCCTATTGATCTTCCACTCCTTCCACCCTCAAATTTGCCACACCTTCCTGCTTCATGGCCCACACATCCTCTCCGCTTTCTGAAATCTCTGTGTGTGACGCTAGACTCCGTATTCACAATGAGGATTCTAGAACTACAAGAGCCCACAAGCAACTGCTGCATACCAGGTCCTTTTCCAGGCAAAGAGAAAGCAGCCGTGAGCAACAAGGCTGAAGTCCTTGCTGCTCCACAACCTACCTGCCAGTTTGTTCACATGTATCTCCCAAGATACACGCTCACCTGGAGCGGAAGCTGCAGGACAACGGGGCTGGGTATGTCGTGCTGATCTGCACATAATCCGTGTATTAGTGTGTTTTCATGCTGCTGATAAAGACACACCTGAGAGTGCGTAATTTTTAAAGGGAAGAGGTTTAATGGACTCACAGCTCCATATGGCTGGGGAGGCCTCACAATCATGGCAGAAGAACAAGGGGCATATTACACAGTGGCAGGCAAGAGATAATGAGAGCCTAGCAAAAGGAGAAACCCCTTATAAAAACATCAGCTCTCATGAGACTTATTCACCACCACGAGAACAGTATGGGGGGAACCCCCGCATGATTCAATCACCCCGCACTGGGTCCGTCCCACAACATGTGGGAGTTACAGGAACTACAATTCAGGATGAGATTTGGGTGGTGAGGGGACACGGCTAAACCATATCAGTAGGTCTGTGATCAATACTAGTTAAGAGAATCAATACATGAATACATTCAGACTTGTGCCTGTGCTTCATCCTTTCTGGGAACCTGCGTGTTTCAGATACCTCTTGGATACCTCTTGGTTCACTCTTCTTCCCACCACTGTGGTGAGGATCATTGAGTCTTTGACCAGCTTTATGCAGGTACAACCTGACAGCACCTGACTTCAGGCCTGCAGAGCACCTTGAACTTCCATCCCCAGGGTTCTCTGAAGCCCGCTGGGATGGGGGAGCCCTCTGCAAACCTGTCCTGTGACCTCTTGTCATAAAGGACCTATCATGAGTTAACACCCCATGTGGTATTTGTGACTAATGGAGAAGAGGTTGTTGAATACTTCCTCCTCAACTCTGAGCAGGGGGTTCTAAGGGATACCTCATGAGGCTTCTCAGAAGGTTCTATCTGGTTAGGATTGCCAGATACAATACAGGTTACCCAGATCAACTTAATTATAAGAAAAATAACAAATGTTTTACGTTATAAACATATTCAAAACATTGCATGAAATATACTAAAACTTTCATTTGTTGTTTATCCAAAATTCAAAGTTAACTGGGCATCCTGTATTTTTATCTACTAAATTTAGCAACTAGCTGTGCCCAGTGGTGGTGTGCAGGGCAGGGGGACATCCACAAGGTGCCCTTGCCTTGGCTCTCCGTGCTTCCCCGTCTTTCCTCCTTGTTCCATTCTCCCTCTCCCCAGAATCACAAATGAATTACTACCACTTACCTCTTAGTCTCTGGCCAAGACAGTCTCTTAGGGTTTTCAAAAAAAAAAAAAAAAAAAAAAGGAATACTTAAAAAAAAGTCAAGCAATCTAAAAATTAAGAAAACCCTCTTTAACCCAAATGTACAGCTGTTCCTTAGTGCTGCCATTGATCTGGGTCGCTGTAGTCTGAGTTAGGGCAAGCACCCCACCTCCACTTCCCAACTGAGCTCAATCCATTTCCTTCTGAATCTTTTTATGCCTTTTGAAGTCTGAAGGGATATTTACTAAGAGGACTAGTACTTAAGTATAAGCTTTTAAAATGTCATTTGACCTGGTTAAGTCACCTGTGCCCTACTTTGGCAAAATGTTTTTGAAGTCTTCAGCTCAATGGCAATAAATCTTTCTTTTCAACACTTTGTGAAAAGCCCCATGGAAGAGGAGAAGGTAGGTAAGGCATCACCCTGCTATTCGGCTAGTTTCAGCTTCAAGAACTTTCCTTATTAGTGATAGAGTGACATGCAGTTACATAATGTGCCAATTACTCAAAGGCTTCATTCAGATAAATAAACTCATCCACAGACACTCTCCTGGGAGAAAAGCCAGCTCTCGAACATCTGTTTTCAGATAAGAAATTTGCAGTGCTTTTGTCGGGGAGGTAGGCGGGTTGTTAGAGGGATATTTTTCCCAAAACTATAAGTTAAGACAGGGGTGGAGAAGCAATTAGAGCTTTTAACAAGGAACAGAAGAGCTAATCTTTGGTGTCTGTGTATATGTGAGTGCACGCGTGTGTGGGTTGTCATTGTTTTCGTGTTTTGCATTCCTCAGAAATAGAAAGTCCCCATTAGGCCCAAAGCGAAAGCCATTTCTTCTTTATATTCATCATTTTGGGCGAGAATATTCTGTTTCAACAGATTGGCAGTGTTGTACCCATCCTGCTGGCGTGTCAGGTGGGACTCACGAAATTAATTCCATTTGATTGAGAATGAGTTTTGAAAGGTTGTGTGGCTCCCTCCTAGCACGGACTGCTTCACTTTCGAGTCTAGTCTTCATCCTGAAGACCCCAGAACATCACCAAGTGGAAGTGGGAAACAGGGTGGCAGATGCTGGCTGCATCAGAGTCTCCTCCTCATGGGGGCGATGCGGATGTCCTGCTCTCCTCACCCCTGGTGCCCACCCACACCCCTGGGTCAGACTCTCTGATGGGGGATCACATGACTCTGCATCCAGATAACCCCTTGGGAGGACTTTGTGTCTTTTACAGTTTGCTAATTACCTGGTCGAAGTACAGAGACTCCCCTGCCTATTTCTTTCCTCTCTTCCTTGAGAGTCACAGTGGCTAGATTGTCTCATTTCCCCACACACAATGACCCCTACTCCTCTTGTCTTACTACCTTTGTGTGAAAAGGCGTGAGTGTTTCAGGTGGAAAGTGTTCCACCTTCAATTCCATCCCAGGTCAGGGCATGCTTCCTCGGCACGAATAAAGGTGGTGCTGCCTCTGTTTGGGTGTGTCACTCCGCCCTCATCTGCCTACAGCTTTCTTGTGTCACCTACCAAGGCTGCTGGCAAAGTTCACTCTGGAGGATTAAGCCCATGAACATGTTCTTAGCATTGTGTGTGTTGCAAGCTTTTGCATCACCGCAGCTGTTACTTTTTATATCTTCGTTGCCCGAGTCTTTGGGTAACACGGACAGGCGAGTCACCAGGTGTGCCTCTAAGTAGCAAAATTAGGAATCATTCAATGCTTTGATGGTGCCAATTAGCTTCCCAGTATGAGCGCCAAGATTTTTTCTAATTAAGGCAGGAACAGTTTCTCCGTCTATAATAATCTCATTTAAAGTGTGTCCAAAACACTTAACATGCTTTGTTTAGGAACATCATTCCTATGCATTTTTTTAACTATGTAAAAATAGATCTCTGAGATGCTGAGTATCCAGCTGGTTGTTCACCAGACACGTACACAGACTGGTGCAGGACTGTGTTTTGCAAGACAAATGGGACTGTTTAAATTGAGTTTTAAGGCAGAGGACATGACTTCCAGGATTCTTGCACATCTGCACACTAAAGACCTCCTCATATCTTTGAAAAATGACTCATGCCTTAAACCTAAAGGAAACAAAGATGTCCTCTTAACAAGCAAAGTAGGTCTCTTCGCCTCCAGGTCCCTAACTCCCATCTACCATGGAAATGTAGACTCCAGTTTGACAAAATGCAATACTAAACCAAAGGATTTGTGAATGCCCAGAAAAATGGAGAAGCAGAAACTAAGGCTATTCTTGAATCTTATTTTAAGCAGAGATCAGTGGAAATACATCTCACTAGACTATACGCAGTAAGAGAGAAGGGACTGGGTGGGTTGTAGTCACAGGTTTATCTTCAGCACCTAGGACAGCGCCTGGACCATGATGGATACTGGATTGATAGCTGTTAAACAAGAACTTTTAAACAAAATTTTGACCCCAACGCACCACCCCTGGCCCCCCAGCAAAAAACAAATGGCTTTCTATTGCACCCAATGAGACTCCCTGCACAAAGTGTTCTGCCCATGTTTCTGACTACTCTTTGTGCTAAAGTTGGCAGAGCTAGAGCCCTTTAGAAGACATATCGGCTGTCTTGCAAACAATAATCATTTTTCAATTTCTATAAATGCAATCAAATCTCAAGGGTCTAGTTTTATTATCCATTAATTCCACAGTTGCATGAATACACTTTATGGAGGTTACCAAATCCAGCAAAGTCATCTTCCTTCTAGAAAAAGACAGCATCTTCTCATCCTGCATTCAGTTACATGGTGGAGCAATGGTGCGTTTGCTGCCATCATCCCATTATCTTGCCACACTACCCTGTTCCTGGCTGATTCATTGATTTAAACAATAGATCTTTCGAATCTATTATACAGGCTGGAGTGCAGTGGTGCAATCAGCTCACTGCAGGCTCTAACTCCTGGGTTCAAGTGATCCTCCCACCTAAGCCTTCTTTGGTCAAGTAGTAAAATGGGCTAGCTTGACTGGAGTTCTCTCTTCATTTCCTTGCCTATTTGCTGATGGAGACAGGGTGCTCATGAGTGATCAGGGGAAGAAAAGCAAAGAACCTGGTGTTGCCTCTCTGGGGTGAGTTCTTCGGGAATTGAAACTGTCTGGAAAGCCATTCTTTGGAAGATGATGCCAGTGCCCATGGAGGGAGCAAGTCTTACTTTCCTTTGCACCTCAGAGTCAAGAACTGTGTTTGGTCTATAGCAGGTGCTTACCAAGTGCTGGTTGAATGAATGAAGAGGCTCTGCCAATGGTATGCAGTTAGAAAGAGCATTGCCTCTTCTCCTGTTGTTTATAAATATTACATCAATGAGAAAAGATGCAGCCCCAGGGAACAACAAAATGAGTTGGCATGGTAATAGAGCGGCCGTTTTAGAAATCCAGTAGAGAAGCCAGAAGCCACTTGCTTGGGCAGTCAACATTGATGCCTGAAAGCTTCTGCCCTTTACAACTTGGAAGGCAAATATGAAAAACTCTGAGATTACAATAAAAACCTCATTGTAAATCACCACAGAGAACACTGACTGGAGGCAAAGGTTTGACTTCCAGCTTCAGATGTGAGAGGCAAGATGATGAATAGAAAAGGGAGGAAGGGTGCCCTGTGATCTGAAGGGGAGTGGAGCCCAGCAGGATCTCTTATTCATAAGGAAACATTATCTCCCAATCCATATGTTCCATTTTCTATTTAGAGCAAATCTGCTGCAGCATGCAATGTGTAGCCCTAAGAGAGAGGTTGGCTTTCAGGCATCCGGCCAGTAGGCCCTCACCTCCCAGTTTATGGTATTCAACTGGAGCCGATCCAAAGTGGCACAGGAAGGGCTCATGGGGTTCTCTGACCAATCCTCTGAGGTTGCAGGCCGAGCCACCAAAGGTCTTCTCACAGAACCTGGCCTGGTGAAACTGCCTGGGCCAAGTGTCCCTTCCAAAGAAAGTTCCCAGTCACTGCTTTTTTTTTTTTTTTTTTTTTTTTTTTTTTTTTTTGAGATGAAGTCTTGCTCTGTTGCCCAGACTGGAATGCAATGGTGCAGTTATAGCTCACTGCAGCCTCGAACTCCTGGGCTCAAGTGATCCTCCCACCTCAGCCTCCAGAGTAGCTGGGGCTACAGGTGCATGCCACTATGCCCAGCTACATTGTTTTTATTTTTTGTAGACATGGGACCTCACTATGTTGTCCAGGCTGGTCTTGAACTCCTGGCCTCAAGTGATCCTTCTGCATCAGACTCCCAAACTGCTAGGATTACAGGCATGAGCCACCATGTGCGGACCCAGTCTCTGCTCTTAAATCCGCTCCTTGGCTCCTTCTTTTCTCTCTTAAATTTGTTTTCTATTGCAGCATAATAAATTACTACAACATAGTAGCTTTTGACAATGCCTTTACTTTTATTGCAGTTTTTCTGAGTTGGGAGTTTGGAGGCTGAAACCAAGAGGTCAGCTGGGACTGTGGTCTCATCTGAGGCTTGACTGGGGAAGGATTCACTGCCAAGCTCTCGTGGTGTTGGCAGCATGTGGTTCCCTGAAGGCTGTCTGAGGGATGGCCCCCATTTCTGCTGGCTGTCAGCTCCTTACCCTGTAGCCCTCTCCAAATGAGAGCTCAAACAATAAGGCAGCTTGCTTCTTCAAAACCACCGAGGGATAGTCTTCTTAAGACACTGCAGACTCACAATGTGACAATTGTAAAAACACACGGTAGTATAATCATGTGCATTCCATCATCTTTTCCATATTCTGTTAGTTAAAGGCAGGTCACAGCTTCCACCCACCCTCAGGGGGTAGTGAATTCTACCAGGCCACACACATCAGAAGAGGGGATCACAGGGGCTACCTCAGAGGCTGCCTGCACTTCTCTTGACCTTCCACACTTGAACTTTAAATTCTCCCACAACTCCCAAATGTAAACACCAGCTTAGGCCAAACTCCAAAATCCCAGATTCACATGTACAATGCCTAGGAGGTCTCTCCATAAGAAGATCTACAAGTGAGACTGAATTCCCATTTTCATAACTCAGTCCTGATTATCCGCCTCTGCCGAGGTCCTCCCCATCTCATCTGATGGCAGCACCATCTGTACTAGTCTGTTTTCATGCTGCTGATAAAGACATACCCTAGACTGAGTAATTTATAAAGAAAAAGAGATTTAATGGACTCACAGTTCCATGTGGCTGGAGAGGCCTCACAATCATGGTGGAAGGCAAAAGACATGTCTTACATGGCAGCAGGCAAGAGATAATGAGAGCCAAGCAAAAGGGGAAACCCGTTATAAAACCATCAGATCTCATGAGACTTCTTCATTAGCACGAGAATAGTATGGGGGAAACGGCCCTCGAGATTCAATTGTCTCCCACCAGGTCCCTCCCAAAACACATGGAAATTATGGGAGCTACAATTCAAGATGAGATTTGGGTGGAGACACAGCCAAATCGTATCATCATCTTCCTGGATTTTTCAGTGAAAACCATCCTTGACTCCTCTCTCTTACACCCCACAGTCAATCCATCAGTAAACCCTGCTGACTCCACTGTGAAATTATGTTTAGACCCCAAACACATCTCACTGTCAGCTTCATTGCTCCATGCAGGCCAAGCCAGCACTGCCATGCTTCTTCTGGGCCAAAAGCCTCCTAATCTGATTAAGCCTCTATGCTTGTCTTCCTGGAGTCTCTTCTCAGCAATTTAGACAGAGTGACTGATTCTTTTTAAGGATTACCTTTAACTCAAAGCACTCCCGTGGTTCCTGTTTCAATTGGAGTTCAGTTCAAAGCCCTCACTTTGGTCCATATATCCCTGTATGAAGGGGCTCTGGTCACATTTGTACCCCAATAATTACAATCCTTCCACGGCTCACACTTCTCAAACCTCACTCACCTTCTTCCCACTCCTCCCTCAGACACACAAAATCATTGTAGGCGTCAGGGACTTTGCATTGGCTGCTCCCGCTGAGTGTAATACAAGCCTCACAGACATCCCAGGATGAACTTCATCTCTTACCCAGGTGTCTGCTCACACCTCCAATTTTCAGCAGAGACTTCTCTGACCTCATTCTATACAACAGCCCCATGTGCTCCAGTCTGGTACCTTGCAGCTCTCCTACATTTCTCCATAGAACTGACAGAACATATGTTTATGTGTTTGTTTCTGTCTGCCTCCCCCATAAGCATGTAAACCTCATGAGGTGGCTACTTTGTTATTGACCATCAGATTTCAAGGGCATAGTGCCTTGCCTGGTCAATAAAAGTTGACTGAAGGAAGGAACAGAATAAATGAACAGGTCCTGAGGCCACTTTAACTTTGTTATTGTGCCTTAAAGCACAGGAAACATCCTTTAAGATGTGCGTTGGTAAGAGGCATCTTTAACTCAATTATTTCTGTCTTCACTGAACCCCAGGTTAAACCTTCCCAGATCAGGAGTTCAAACTGTCTCTTTAAATAAACAGACTTTTTTCCCCAGCTCCTGTTTTTCTCTCAACTTGTTTTGGAAGTTCTGAGCACATACCACATCAGACCATTATGCTGGTATGACTAATGTTTTACCCTGGCAAATGCGTAGTTTGCAGGAAGTGATTCTGCCCGTTAGATCTCTAAGTAAAACGACAAAGTAACAATGGAGATGTCTACAGCAATGGGAACGGGGATGAGGAAGACAGTGCTGCTGAATGCAACCTTTCTATAGATGCAAATTCCTGCTCTGTGGCCTGCCAGCTATCTGCCATCAGCCATGCTACAGGTCCTCTCCAAAATCATTGCCTTCATATACAACATAGGATAATCACACCACCCATGTCAGACTATTAGGAGGATGCATAATTTGATGAGCTCTAGAAGGTCTAGCACAGTGCCCAGCACGTAGCAGAACTCAACAAAGAGCTAAAATTATTGTTCACGGGGGGGCAAAAGGAAGGTTCTGTGCTATAACACAGCACAAATGGAAGAATTAATCCTCACTTTTTTCCCTTAAAGAACATTTCTACTCTTAAAATTACGTTGGATCACCAGCAGAACTAGTTAGTTGTGGTCTACCCCAGTGGTCCCCCACCTTTTCGGCACCAGGGACTGGTTTTAGGGAAGACAATTTTTCCACGGACCAGGGGAGGGGGATGGTTTCAGGATGATTCAAGAACATTACATTTATTGTACACTTTATTTCTACTATTATTACATTGTAATACATAATGAAATAATTATACAGCTCATTCTAATGTAGAATCTGTGGGAGCCCTGAGCTTGTTTTCCTGCAACCAGACAGTCCCACTGGGGGGTGATGGGAGACAGTGACAGATCATCAGGCATTAGATTCTCATAAGAAGCATGCAACCTAGATCCCTCGCGTGTGTGGTTCACAACAGGGCTCAGACTCACACGCCTATGAGAATCTAATGCTGCCACTGATCTGACAGGAGGTAGAGCTCAGGTGGTGGTGCAGGTGATGGGGAGTGGCTGTCAATACAGAGGAAGCTTCACTCGCTCACAGTTAAGGTGCCACCTACCTCCTACCATGTGGCCTGGTTCCTAACAGGCCATGGACCAGCTCCTGGCCTCGGGGATGGGACTCCTAACTAGAATGTTTTCCTGACCAAGTGAGAGCATGCTTCACCAGGGTACACTCAAGCTGACCCTTGCATTCCTTCTAAAGATTTAGTTTGCTTTTAATAGTGAGATTGGATTTAAGAACAAAACAGGGAATGGAGGAGTTTTTGTCAACAAATCCTTTCTGCTTCAGAGAATTTAGCAGAGCAGTTTCTGAATCCTGACGACTTTCAAAAACTTAATTTGGGAGGCAAGCTTTCTAGCAAGGTCATTGTTGTCTCACTTGTAGAAACAGTTGGTTGGACTAAGAAAAGCCAGCTGCAACCCCACCTCCTTCCACCACCTCCTTCCCCTCCCCAACTTAACACCAGTGACAACCATTGTCCTAATTTGTTAAAATATCACTTCCTGTCAGAAACGTTTTCCAAAAATTCAGGGTTTTGTCATCATCAACTAAATCTTATAAAAAATATTTTAATAACAGTGGTTTCTATAACAGTAGCAGGAAGAGATTAAACTTGGATCAAAATAGACTGAGGATTCAGAATTTTGGGGATGGGATTTGGTGGGATGTTGCTCCTATGGAGCCTGGATTGTCTAAGGGTTGTCAGGAATAGAGGCAGTCGGTCACTGCTCATTCATAACCCAGGAGGATGCTCAGTTGTGCCCATTCACTACATTTTTCTTAATTTTCTTAAACCTGGCCTAAGTCCACCTTAAATTAATGTTAAACAGCTTTACTAAAGCAAATTGACTTCAATTTCAGGGCTCTCCAGGAGCTGGCATGCATTAGTAGTCTCCAGTAGTTTCCAATCGGTTCCAAAAGTACTTGGTGTTGTTTTACACGCTGGGGAACATCGAGGTTGGGAATATTAATACCCATCATGATTAAGTGACTGTTTCCTTTGTCAGGGGTTTAATTGCTCACAGTAGGACTGCTGCTAACAGGTGTATTTCAAATCCTATCCCTTCCCTTACCGAGCTTTGCAGCCAGCTCATTTCAAGATGTAAAAATGATATCATCAACTCAGGACTTCCTGTTCTGCTTGGGAACAAAGGAGTAGCAATTGCAGCACGACACCCCAAAATCCCCCCGATGTTCACACAACTGCACGCCCTCACTTCTCTCTGTGTGAGCTGACATAGAAAAAGGTCTATTCCTTATTGAGCAATTAAATTACATCCAGGATGGTGAGATCACAGTGGGCCAGTGAGCAGGACCTTAGCATCTCACTCTGAACCAGGCACGGATCATCAATGCTCTGCAGAAGAGCCTCTGAGGGCTTAATCAGAGTCACTTTCCCATTCAGATCAGAGAGTCCTCCTGGATGACCAAGGTGCCAGGAGGGATTCCATCAGTCTAGCTAGAAGATTTTAGTTAAAAAAGGCTGTGTGTGTGTGTGTGTGTGTGTGTATGTGTGTGTCTGTCTGTCTGTCTGTCTAGGTAGATGGATGGAGAGATGGGTGGATGGATGAATGGGCGGATGGATGGATAGATGGATAGATGAATGAATGGATGGATGGATAATTTGAGTGTGTGTGTGTGTGTGTGTGTGTGTGTGTGTGTCTAGGTAGTTGGATGGATAAATGCAAGGAATGTGAGTATGTGTGTCTGTCTATATAGGTAGATGGGTGGACGAACAGATGTATGTATGGATGGATATGTGAGTGTGTGTTTCTGCCTGTTTATGTAGATGGATGCATCGATGTATGGATAGATGAACGGGTGGGTGGATGGATGAATGTATGAAATGGCATGTGAGTGTGTCTGTGTAAGTGGATGGATGGATGCCCGGATGGATATGTGTGTGTGTGTGTGTGTGTGTGTGTGTGTGTCAGTCTAAGTGGATGGATAGATGCCCAGATGGATATGTTAGCATATGTGTGTGTGTGTGTGTCTGTCTTTCTAAGTCAATGGATGGATATGTGAGTGTGTGTGTCTGTGTGTATCTGGATGAACGGATATAGAGATGGGTGTATATGAATATGTGTGTGGGTCTACATGACTGGATGGATGGAAGGATGGATGAATGGACATGTGCACAGGTATGTGTGTTTGTGGAGGTGTGTGTGACTGATGGATGAATATATGAGCAAGTGTATGTGTGTGTGTAGATGGACAGTCGAATACACACATATGTGTGTATATACACACAAGCCTTTAACTTTATTAAAGATCCACCATATGCTGGACCCACCAACAATGCTTACACAGCTGCCCTTCCTTTTATTGGAGTTGACCTTCTCTTCTCCTCCAAGTCCTCGGAGGAGAAAGGGAGCAGCTTCTGCTTTTCTGCTTGGTGAGTTGGTGCAGGCTTCCTCTGGGACTCCTGGGAAGGCAGCGCTGCTCACTGATGGTTGTCATGGAGCTGGGGAAGCTGCCTGAGTGCAGCGTCACCCAAGGAAGCTTCTGAAGATGCCCCTTGCTGATGTACAGCCCCTCAGTACCAAACTTTTAAACAATGCATTTCCAGGAGCCCACACATTGCCTGCTGAGATCAACACAAGCCGAGCTTCCTTTCTCAGTTGAGAAGCGGCTGTGATTCTCTGGTCCCACCCACGTTTTCCTAGCTCGCTGGTTCTTACAGTATTTGTGCTAGGAGCCTCTTGGAAGAGTCAGGAACGGTTCAGAGGGGCACCTCCACCCCGAGTGACCCAGGTCTCTGCCACATTCTGTGTCCTTGGCTACAATGCTCTGCTCTTTGTGTCCAATGAACCAGTCACTGTTTGGATGATTGCTGGGCTCCAGCCACTCCTGGCTTCCCATCTCAACCCACCTCAGCCTGGGGAATGGCACCTCGAGGGCTCACACCCTCCCTGGTTGCACCTGTGAGGGAGGTGAGCAGGCCAGGCTGGCAGTGCTGTGGTTGCTGGAGCTGTCCTCTGGCCAGTCCCTGGAGCACTGTTTCCTTGATCTCCCAAAGGGTACCTCCTGCTGAACTCCCTTCCTGGCTCTTCTTTAATAAGTGCTTAGAGCATATGGTCTTGGTCAATTCGGGGAACTCACCACAGTTAAAGGGTCCACTGCATGTGTCCTAGGTGAGTATTCCGAGAGCCAGAGACGGGGTACATATGGTGCTGAAATGGCTTCTGCCGCCAAAGTACCTACATTTAGACAGGAGAGCTGCAACGCCTATGGAGCCTCTAATGGTTGCAGACAGTAAATGTTGCCTGAGGCTGTGATTCTGGAAGGTGCGTTTTAAGTACAGTGGGCAGAAGGGTTACAAAGAAGGTGAGTGTCTTCATTTAGCAAAAGCCGTACCAAGGAGGTGAGCCACTGGAGTAGAAGCAGGGGTGAGGGAAAGGCATTCCAGAGCCGGTGGGCAAGGCTGTCCCTAGGGCATCTTTGAGGAGCACCACGGAAACTGTCCTTGTCTGTGCTCAGGAAAAGCATAAGAGAAGGAGGAGACGGCAAGAGGGGGCTGTAGAGTGGATGGGAACTGAAGGAGGGAAACTGTCTTTACCATCGGGTCGTTTCAGGCCTTTGCAAACCAGAACAGCAGCGTTGAAGACAGGATTGGTTCTCCTCATTCCTGGGTGAGACCAGATCTCACTCTAACCACCCTAACAAATTTCAATCATCCACACAGCAAGGTGTGGGAAACCCTACTGCCTCTCTGAATTGCTCTTTCATCACAGGAAACTGCCTCCGAAAAAGCCCAGAGGCTGCACCCACACCATGTCCACAAATCCCTTCTCCTTCTCTAAGGACACAGTAGGGGAAAGAGTTCAGCAAAATAAAAATTCAGTGAAACAAAATGAGCCCTGAGTGGATCTTCCCACTCCTCCCACCACCCCTGCCAGCCCCACTCCTGTTGGCTGTCACTGTCCTTCCCCCAGGAACACAGCCCCTCCCACCAGCCCTCTCCCCCAGGCCCCACTCCCTGTGTGTTGACACCATCACTGGGTTTTCTGCTCCCATGGGTGACTCTTTTGAAGGAAACCAACAAGCAGATATTTCTCTTCTCATGTTCACAGCTTCCGATTCCACATGCGCCATCTCCACAGGCTTCCCCAGACCCTCGACTGTGAACTCCAGCAATCGGACCTCTCTGCCCTCCATTCACCGGCCCTGTTTAAACGTGGTTCCTGAGCTCTTGCTGCCATTTCACAACTGGAGACTTCCCCTCTCCCACAACCTCCATCAATTCCATTCACTGTCAACAACCCAGAAGCTTCCACGGGGAAACATGGTCTGAATACCCAGAGTACTGCAGTTATCTTGCTCCATGCCCTGAGGAGGGATGATTGATGGAAGCCAAGGACTGTTTCTTCCAAAGTGCTCTGCACACAAACATAAGAAAAACCCAACTGACTACAAATACCAGTCCATTTCTTCCATGTTGAGGCACACCCAGAGAGCCATCCACAGTGCTTTTCTTTAAAAGCTTGCAGTCCCCTGGAGCTAAGACTGAGCTGAGTGACTGGAATGACTCTGAGGCTGAGAAGGGCTAAGAAGGAGGCAGTGAGCTTTGGGCAGGCTCCTTGCATGGCCTTGCAGAAAGCAAGAGGACCCAGAAGGTGGGGAGGGAAAGTGGAGGCCAGAGGACAGGGCCCTGGGAAGGGGCATGTGTGAGAGATGTTCAGGGAAGAGCTAGGAATGCAGCAGGTTGGGCTTGGACATGGGTGGGGACTATTAGATTTAGGGATGCTACCCAAATGCCAGGGGGAGGAATCTGTTTCAACCCAGTGGCCAGTGGGCAGTTGGTGAAGATTTTGCACCTTTATAACTTAATTTCTGTTAAAAGTATTGCTCAGAATCACTACTTATGCTGTATTTTCAAAGATTTACCACACTTATGACTATAATGATGTTACTTCTTGAGCCATTTTTCTTCCTTGGAGAAACACATACTCGATTTCATAATGAAAATCAATGAGAAAGTACAAATTTGTGCAAAAAAATTCAATGTACAGCTCAATATGCCTGGATGCTACCTCCACCGTATGAGATATGTCCTCACTGATTCATTGAACATAGACCCTGGGGAAGGGGGCTCTTCCAGGCCTATCCTGGCGTCTTCCATTCCAACTCCAGCCTCTTGTCCCCAGCGAGCTTCCCCCAGCAGCCAGGACAGACAATTACCTTTTCAAAACTTAAATGCTGTTAACAGCTCCCTTGTAACTTACCAACCCTCTCCTTTCCATTTTAGATTTCACTATTCCAGTGATAAATAATCTGAATTTTTCAAATGGATTCTCAGAGGCTCCATTTTAATCTATATGCTTGTGCTTTAAATCAATAACCAATAACCAATTTAAGCTCATTTAAGCCCTATTAGCTGCCACATAATGTTGGTGTTCAGCTCGGCACCATAGCTAACAATTTATGTTAAAGGGTGCTCAGCTTATTTTTTTCAAAGTTCTACAGCTGTCTGCTGTGTGACTGGAGAGCTGATGACTTTGAGCTATAGCAGCGTTCTCTCTAAGTTCATTTCGACACTGAAAACCAAAATGAACTATTAAAACTCATTACCATTTTTATCTCTAATGGCGCAGATTTCATTTTCTTTCATTTTATTCATATCTGAAAAGCAAATTGTATTTGCATAAGGAAGGGGGGATCTCTTGGATTTTTTTCATCCCTTTTCGAAAAAATTAAGAAAAAATATACATAATGGCTTCTAGGAGGGGAAAAAGTACCATCCAAATACATCTGTTAAGAAAACAAAATTCCAAAAGCTTGATCTTAGGAACTAAATCTTTCCCTCCTCCCACCCCACCCTCAGCCCCAGCCAACACTCATCTGCTGAAGTCCTAACCCCAAGGACCTCAGACTGTGGCTGCATTTGGAGACAGAGTCTTTATAGACGTAATCAAGTTTAACTGAGGTTATTAGTGTGGACCCAATTGGTGTACTTCTAAGAAAGGGAGACTAGGGTACAGACACACACAGAGACACGACCACTTAAGGACACACAGTGAGAAGAAGCCATGTCCAAGCTCAAAAGAGAGGCAAGGAACCGATTCTCCCTCACAGCCCTTGGAAGGAACCAGCTCTGCCAGCATTTTGATCTGGGATTTCTGGCCTTCAGAACCATAAGACTATGAATTTCTCTGGTACTTTGTTAAAGGAACCCTAGCAAAGTAAGGCATTTGCAACACGAGGGAGATGACTGAAGTACTGAAGATTTGTTCATTGTTATGATAACAGTAGATATCATTTAATCATTATTTTCTGTTGCCAGAAAATATTCTAAATGTGTTCAAATATTATCTAATTTAATCCTCAAAAAATTTCCATGAGATGTTACTGTTATCACCAGTTTTGCAGATGAGGAAACTCATGGACAGGATGCTGAGTCATTGGTTCAAGGTCGTCCCATGAATGGAGAGAAACCAGGCTGTCTACTCCAGAGTTGGTGCTCTGAACCACAAAGCCATGGTACATCACTCTGGAATCTTGGATTTTGCTGAGTGTGAAGTAAAATTGTGTAAGCAACGAGCCTGGCTTCCTTAATCCACCTTTACCTGGAATACTCTTCTTTGGCTAACACCTTCCTTCCATAAATTTCACCCAAGAATAGCAAAGATGAGCTAACAAGAGGAGAAACGCCCACTGTGTGTTGGCTATCTGCCAATCCACTGCCCCCAGAACGGGCCAGCCACTGTTTCCAGAGATGTTACTCAGGCTCCCAGGCCCAGGTAGTAGAGTTCAGAACTCACACAAAGCCCAGGGGATGTGGGAAAGGAAGGGCCTCCAGGAACCAGGGACTCGCATCAAGAGACGAAGCAGGCAGTGGTCCAGGGTTCAAGGCCGGGATATCCCAGCCATCTGAGACAGACAGAAGCCTAGAAGGCTTGCGTTCAGGGCCAGGATTCTTCATCCCCAGCCTCCATGGAACTTAATGCTGAGCGTGGATGGAGAGAGGGGAGCCACGGACCCCTGAGAAACCTTGGCTCTGGGCTGGCATCACAGGAGGAAAGGGGAGCCAGTCTGGTCCTGGGTGGCATGAGTCACTTGAGGAACCCCACATTCCTCCTGCCACTCCAATCCTTTCGGCGGGGCCAAAAGGAGCTGCCACTGCCTCCCTTTCTGCCATTTGCAGAGTCAAGGTGACCATTCCACCAGCTCTCGAACACCAGGCTTCTAAGGGCTTCCAGTTAATTTGTCAACACATCCCGAGCACTTGCTCTGTGCCTGTCCTGTTCTCTGTGCTCCAACCCACTCCCTCTAAAGTCTGTTTACACCCTTGCAAGGTGAGCACTGCATTATGGCTCCTGTTTTAGAAATGAGGAAACTGAGGCCCAGAGAGTAAAATAATGTGCCCAGGGACACGCAGCCAGTATTGAGACAAAGTACAAATCTTGTTTTGACCCAAACTGAAAATTATAAATCAAGTTTCTGATTATAACTCTTGGGGCTAGTCCAGGAGCAGGAGGCACGCTATCTTGTCCTGGGTGAGATGTGTGGTTTCCTGTCCCGGTAAGATACAATGTTTGAGACTTAATTCCCACATAGGGCCAGAGCCAAGGGGATGAAAACTGAGTGGAAAAGCATTTCTGATCAAAAGGACATTTTGAACCTCTATTTCATAACATGAGATAAGAGATTTTCAAGGACAAATAAAATGTTACAGGTATTTCCTCAGATACGATTAAGAAAAAGACAGATTCCAGCACTCAGATTTTCTGGGGTTGGCATAGGCTGGAGACCAGGAAAACAAGACACTGCATCTTAGCTCAAGTAATACACCCACAGGGACACTGCTTCCCCAGGCGGAAGGCAGGCCACTGAATTGTCACGCTACGCTCAAATGAGAATGTTTGATACGGTTTGGATCTGTGTCCCGCCAAATCGCATGTAGAATTGTAATCCCCAGTGTTGGCAGTAAAGCCTGGTGGGAGGTGATTGGATCATGGGGGTGGATTTCTCATGAATGGTTTCTTGCCATCCCCCCTTGCTACTGTCACTGCAATAGTGAGTGTGTTCTCGTGAGATCTGTTCATTTGAAGGTGTGTGGCACCTCCCCCCTCTCTCTCTGGCTCCTGCTTTGGCCACATAAAACATGTCTGCTTCCCTTTCTGCCATGATTGTAATTTTCCTGAGGCTTCCCCAGAAGCCACGCAGATGCCAGCGTCACGCTTCCTGTACAGCCTGCAGAACTATGATCCAATTGAAGCTCTTTTCTTTGTGAATTACTCAATCTTGGGTATTTCTTTATAGCAATGCAAGAACAGCCTCCTTCAATGTTCTTAATAAAATTAAGAAGAAGCTGCAGCTACTCAGCACTTAGCATGTGTCGGATACACTGACACAAACAACATTTCTATGGTACGGATTCATTTGTTCTATTTTACAGAGGAGGCAACTGAGAAGTAGAAATTGGAGCTTTTACCCCTAAATGTGTGGCTGGGGAGAAGCAGAGCTAGGATGTGAATGTATGTCTCTCCCTACAGAATCTGCAGACCTTTGGGCTCTTCCACCTCCTTCAACAACTGTAAGAAGAGTGCAGAGCCGAAATAAGAGGAAACCATGGAAACACAGAGACACTATGTTCTCTACAGAGGCGGAAAGTCTTCATTCCACTTCCTTCTGCCACAGTAACAGTTGTTCACATAGAGTTCAGGTCTCCAGGTTCCCTTGTGGCCAAAAAGGGCCAAGTGCACACGACATGGGCTCAGATTCAAAGTATGTTTTCAAGGAAGCACTGCTCCCTGGTCTTTTCTTTCTTTCTTCCAACTGAAATGGAAGCATCTAAAATGGTGGCTTGAGCAGCCCCGGAGGACCACAGCATCTGAGTGACAACCGGAGAGATGCCCAGCAACAGAAGGGAGGTTGGGTTCCCCACATTTTACCCAGCACTGAGTGGGAGAGGAAAAAATGAATTGTTATTTAGGCCGGTATTGTTCAGGCATCTCTTGTTTCCAGAAGTCAGTCAATATCAAATGCATCAAGAAAGATATCTGCGACACCTTGATAACTTCCTTTTTCCATTTTTGAAAGTTGTGAGGCTCTCATACGCACGTATAAAATGGGGTGCCACTTCCAAAGGGTAAGAGGATTTGGAGCAAAAAATGGTTTCCTAAGTTTGTCTCTTGAACCAGTCAATAAATCTGACAGCAGTCCCTGAATTATAGCTAAAATGCTGGATCCACAGAGCACAGCACCATCCCTCAGAAAGAATGCACATGTCTCCTGGAAGCCCAAGGCTCAAAACTTTTCTCTGTGGGTTTTTGGTCGTGAATCAGACTTGCTCTTTCCTTTATAAACTGCAATGATGAGGCTATAAGAGAAGTAGGTGGAAAGTGTTTTGTTAGAACAAACAGGGAGGGAGAGAGCTTGAACAAAGAGAAGGAATCACTCCCCAAAGAGGCAAACTCAGTGAGCGGAATTGATGGAGACAATTGAACAAGCCAGGGGGTATGATAATTGCAAAATGTCTTGTGGTTGTTCTCATAACAAACAATTTTGCCAGAGAGGGCTCAGAAGCACTGTGCAGCTTGAAGGAATCAACTCAAGGAGTCTGAGAGCCTTGGAAACTGCCATCCTTCTTTCAGTGCTGGAGTGCACGCTGGGAGGGATCAAAATGGAGCAGACACTGAAAGAAGATTGATCCAAATCCCATTCAGGCAATCCTAGGGGGCAACTCTGTTTTCAAGGCTAGCTTGGACATTTTCAGGAGAAAGATGCTCACTCGCTTTTCAAAGGGTAGCTTTCAGTGTTTCTTATGTTTGTTTGTTTTGAGACAAGGTCTTGTTCTGTCACCCAGTCTGGGGTGCAGTGGCACAGTCTTGGCTCACTGCAGCCTCGACCTCCCATGCTCAAGTGATCTTCCCACCTCAGCCTCATGAGTACCTGGGACTACAAGTGTGCCACCACATGTAGTTAGTTTTTGTACTTTTTGTAGAGATGTGGTTTTGCCATGTTGCCCAGGCTAATCTTGAACTTCTGAGTTCAAGTGATCCACCCATCTCAGCCTTTCAAAGTGCTGGGATTACAGGCATGAGCCAGCAAGCCCAGCTGTGTTTCAGTGTTTCTACTACAACCCAGGCAAAGGTAAAGACCACATAAGCCATAGAGAAGATGGAGGCATATGAGATCTGCTGGACAATGAACTTCAGCAGGAGTGTATACCAAAATAGACTTTGGGAGGAATGTTCTGGAAACTCTTGCACCTGTTCTCTGGGAGACAAGTATGAACATATTTTGAGCAACATTTTTGGTTTTAGCAACAAATGAGAACACTAAAAATAAGCACTTCCAAGAGAAAGGATACAGAAGTGTGTTGTATTTACACTGTGGAATATTATACAACTGGGCAAATGGAAGAATTACAGATACACAAATTAGCAGGTATGATTTATGCTGAAATGAAAAAGACGGTAATTTACAGAAGGATACATACAGTCTATTCCTGAAAAATATTCGTTTATTGAGGGTCTACTGTATGCTAGGCCCTCTTCTAAGCACTGAGGATGTAGTAGTGAACACAGTAGACCCAAACATACTCTTTGCCCTTATAGAGCTTACATTCTCATGGAAATAACACAGACATAACTAAATAGGTAGTCTATGGGGATACATGTTCTGTAGGCACAAGGGAGGAAGGCAGACAGGAAAGGGCAACATTTAAACTTCAGTCCTGAAGTCCTCATGGAGAAGACAACACAGTAACAAAACGTGCAAAGGGGAGAGAGTGGACTATGTGCCCATCAGGGAGGTGCAAGTGTGAAGGCCCTGGGATGGAAGCATGCAGGGAGTGCTGGGACAACACAAAGGGCCAGCAGGTGGAGGCAGAGTGAGTGAGGCAGAAAGAAGCAGAAGCTGAGGTCTGGAGATGAAGACCTGGACACTTAGAGGATGGAAGAGGAGGACAGACCTTAGAGAGCTGTACCAGCAAGAAACATGGCTTTGACTCCATGATGGGAGGGTTTTCAGCAAAAGAGAAGGCATGGGCAAAAGATGAGAAACCGTGGAAATTGATTGTGATTAAGCAGGAGAGAGATGATGGTGGTTTGGCTCAGCATGAGCACCTTACCTGGTAGAACGATAATTGGTTCAAAACATGCAAAACTACACACATATTGCTTATGGACGCATGGATATTTAGTAATCCTCTAAAGAAATTAACAGATGAACAAAAGCCTGGGAAGCAGTTTATCTAGGGGATGGTGATAGGGGAAGAGGAAGTTGATGAGAAAAAGACATACTTGAGGACACCCGTGGCCTGGGGACCATCTTACTTTGGCATGCAGGACTTTCTTTTAATATTCTTTACTTGTCATGTATATTGTATACAGTCTTTTGGGCATGTGATATTCACAATTAAAAATGACTGTCATTAGTTGAAATCTCTATAGTCTCTTGTGTCTTTCTTGTCTTTCTTTCTAAAAAAAGAATGAAGGTGTAATTCATTCATAATCTTGGTCATAAAACCAAGAAGCCACAAATTAGAAAAATGCAATAAAGTTATCAGCCTCCCAAAGTGCTGGGATGACAGGTGTGAGCCACCAAGAGTCAGGAGTTCAAGACCACCCTGGCTAACATGGTAAAACCCCATTTCTACTAAAAACACAAAAAATTAGCCAGGCGTGTGGCACCATGCCTGTAATCACAGTGCTACTTGGTAGACTGAGGCAGGAGAATCGCTGTGAACCCACGGAGGTGGAAGTTGCAGTGAGCTGAGATCGCAACCATTGCACTCCAGCTTATGGGCAACAGAGGAAACTCCGTCTAAAATCATTATATATATATATATATATATATATATAATATATATATATATATATAACCACATGTAGAGTCAAATGAGAATAAAATGAAACAGATCAGAACACCTGAAAGGAAACAGCCCCACTTGACTCCTGTGGGCAGTGAAGGGGTCGTCCCCACACCCTGGTGATATGGTTTGGCTGTATCCTCAAGAAAAATTGCATCTTGAATTGTAATCCCCATGTGTCAAGAGCAGGACCAGGCGGAGATAATCGAATCTTGGGGGTGGTTTCCCTCATGCTGTTCTCGTGATAGTGATTTCTCATGAGATCTGATGATGATATTAATATAGTATAAATGTCTGGCATTTCTCCTGCTGGCACTCACTCACTCACTCACTCCGTCCTGCCACCCTGTAAGGAAGGTGCCTGCTTCGCCTTTGCTTTCTGCCATGATTGTAAGTTTCCTGAGGCCTCCCCAGCCATGAGGAACTGTGCACCAATTAAACCTCTTTCCTTTATAAATTACGCAGTCTCAGGTATTTCCTCATAGTGGTACGAGAATGGACTAACACACATGGCAACACAAAGGAGTGACCTGTTTGCTCCTGGTGTCTTGGAGAATCCTGGGGAGGAACACAGCCACTGCTATTCTGATTTTCAAAGGGAAGGGGAGATGGGCTTGCATTTGTCTGTTGGAACTGCTATAATAAAATAACATAGCCTGAGTGGCTTATACCCAATAGAAATTTATTACACACCATTTTGGAGGCTGGAAAGTCCAAGATCAGGGGGCTGACCCATAAAGTGTCTAATGAGGGTCTATTCTTCATAGAGGGGCACCTTCTAGCTACATCCTCACTTGGTGGAGGGGGCGAACATGCTCCCTCAGACCTCTTTTATAAGGACACTAATCCCAATCGTAAAGGCTCCACCCCATGACCTCATCACCTCCCAAAGGCCCCACCTCCGAATACCCTGGGAATTAGAATTTGACATGTGAATTTCGGGGGGACGTAAGCATTCATATCATAGCAGGTCCTGTCAAAAAATGGGTCTGGCAAGAAACTCTAAAGAATAACCAAGAAACAGGATTCAACCAGATTAAAACACCAAAGAAGGCACTTTGGATTCTGTTAACATTTTTAAAACCCCTTCAATGCCTTTTTGGAGGCTAACTTAAAGGATTGGAAAATGAAAAAAAAGAGATAAGGCTGTCATATATATCAATATAAACATACAGATAAGCTATATTGTCCATGTTGTATGTAATCTACACTACAGTCTGAACTCTGTGTCTGGGGTTAAAAAAAAAAAAAAGCAAAAAACTATTAAACAAAACTGTGCCTCAAAGCACGCATATGCTGATTGTCAGGATGAAACGCCAGCATGAAGACATGTTTTGCAGGGTTTGAAATTCTTCTAGCCCTCATTGTTATTTCAAGATGTGGATATGCTCCTGGCTCTTTTATAATTTAAGTCAATAAGTGATGACTCCCCTTGATCCCAACTCCCCTCTGAACTGGAAAAGGGGGTCGCTATAAATATTATTCGATAAAATGTGTCAACTTTTAATGAAAACAGATGTCACAAACTTTTAAGTGCTTTCATTTCTAGGTCCCTGGGATTTGTTCCAGTTTCATAATACTGTCAACTCTAAAATGAAATTACCCTTACGTAAGATAAAGCGAGGTGTTTGGAGACTACTGAGGAATAGCTTTGTTTAGGGATTTTACCCCACGGCAAAGAACTGCTTGTTCAGGGAAATTTTGCAAGATGAAGTTGTGGTCTACAAAATCTTTTCAAAAGATTGATTCCACTCAGGGGCGTCTTTTGCCTTTATTTTGCATCATTAGGGAGGATTTTCTGAACAAACACCTCCCAAGTATTTATCAATGAAACGCCATGAGCTTCACAAAAAGTTCACTTTCCCTGGTCCTGATCTAGCCCCTGCTTTATCCCCCCACTTCTTAACATGCTAATCTCAGTAAATAAGTAACGCGTGGTTTGGAAACTTTTACTTCCCACAGGTCAGCGGGAACTAAGCTCACACAAGGGGCTGAAGACACATCTTGTAAGAATCTCGTTTTACCTCCGCATGATTTCATACTCACAGGACGTGCTCTACCTGAGGGTCCCCAGCTGCCCCAGCTAAGGCAGAGGAATCGCGAGTCAGGTGATGTGGATTTGAATGTTGAATAAAGAGTATCCTACCTGGAAGGCTTTGCACCAGTCGTATACCCTAACTAAGCCGCCATCTTCTCACCTGTAAATAGCCATATCGTGATGGTGTCTCCACCAGTGCATGATGGAAATGAGCTGAGGCATTCTAATGAACTCATGAGGGGCCTGGTAAGGAGTCACTGTCTACAGGGCCTGGCCCAAAGAGTGGACGCTAGACACAAACACTGTTACCGTGGCTGCTGAACGACCATGCTTCCCTGAGCAGATAGGCTTGGAAGGGGAAGGCACAGCAATGAGCCGACCTTGCAGAAACTCAGGCTTCCTCCAACCTTCTGTTTCTGAACAGCTCACCTCTCCCTCCTCCACAGATTTTTTTTTTAATAATAGGAAGACATGTTCTTAATTTTTCTTTCAGTCAAAGAGATACGGCTATGGAGTCTTCTGGCATCCTGCCTTGGGGATGCTCATTCTCCTGGCAGAATTTAATCCTCTTCTTCTCTTTCCTCTTTTTAAATAAAATAAAAGAGCTTCCTTTACGTGGTCTCTCTGAACCATTTCATTTTATAGATTTTTAAAAAAATTCTGTGTTTCTAATATGCATATTTACAATTCTTTCATCCATTTCTACATACAAATATATATGCCCGTGTACTCTATGTTTTTTAAATAAATAGTGTCTTATATTGCCCATTGTTTTTAATCTAAAGTTTTGTGGGTTGTTTTTTTTTCTTTCTTTCTTTCTTTTTTCTTGAGGCACAGTCTTGCTCTGTCTCCCAGGCTGGAGTGTGGTGGCACAGTCTCAGCTCACTGCAACCTCCACCTCCCAGGCTGAAGTGATTCTTATTTCTCAGCTTCCTGAGTAGTTGGGACTACAGGTGTGTGCCATCACGCCCAGTTAATTTTTGCATTTTTAGCAGAGACAGGGTTTCACCATGTTGGCTAGGCTGGTCTCGAACTCCTGACCTCAAGTGATCCACCCACCTCGGCCTCCCAAAGTGCTGGGATTGCGGGAGTGAGCCACTGTGCTTGACCAAGTTTTTTTTTCTTCTTAAGTTTTTCTCCATACCAATCACCCTTCTGAACAGATAACTGATATTTGTAACTTGAAGTGCACCAGTTCATACCTTTTTCTATGCTCATGAGTGTCACAGGTGTGACTATTTGCGGCTGGTGCTGCACAGGCAGTGAAAAAGAATCTACCAAGACAGTTGTAGGTAAAGAAAGGCAGATTTATTAGAGAAAGTAGGAAAAGACATTGCAAGAAAGCAATGGGCAAGTCAGCAAGAGAGGAGCTGACTGCAAAGATACAAAGGATTTTATAGGATGGTGCTTGTGCTGTGTGCTGAAGAGGGCTTTATGCAGTACTGGTAACGCCTAAGTTGCAGTGAGGTAACCTGCGTTTTTCTATCAGCTGAGGGTCTGGTGATAGCCAGGCACAGGAAGATGATGAGTTATTAGCGCAGGAGAGCTATGTGTCCTGGACCATGAAGAAAGGCTGACTTAGAGCTTATCTGCTTTCTCTTTTTGCTTTCCCCTGCTCTGGCCAGCCTGACTCCTTTTGCCTCATTAGGACTCCACAATGAGGTCATATATGTGCGTTTATGCTAGCACACACACACACACACACACGCACACACACACGTCACAGCTAACTCTTACAGAGTATTTTCTATGCCTGGCACTATTCTAAGTAGATGCCTTTTTAATCCTCACATAACACCTCAATGTAGCTGCCGTTATTATTCTCATTTCTACATGAGAAGAACTGAGGGTACAGTGAGGTTAGGAATTTCACTGAAGTCAGAGTTAATAAGAGTCACACCCACAAGGACAGTGCAGCTCCAGGGCCTGTGCTTCAGAGGAGTTTCTTGGTCATTGTTTATTTGCAAGTTAAGATCATAGGATGTGCATTTTTCCAAATCTTGCTTTCCACGTATCACAATACATTACAAAAATTCATCTAAATTCAATGGATTCTTTTTGAAGTCTGCCTGGCATTCCGCACCTCGATATTTCACACTAGGATTCACTTCTTTATTGCCAAGCATCTCCTTGGTTTTAAGATTTCTGCCCCTAAAACAAATCTGCTGGAAAAACAAAACAAAACAAAAAAATCTGGTTCATAGCCTTAGCTAATGGTGCTTTCATTTCTACCAGAAAAATTTCTTTAAAAAACATAAATGACACCAAGACTGGCCCCAGAAGTAGAAGACAACTTGAATTGACCAATTGAGAAAGAAAAGATCAGAAAGATGATCAAAGAAGTACTATTTGTAAAAGAACCATGACTAGATATGTCCACGGTTAAGTTCGATCTAATATGTGTGATAATTCCAGGATAACTCAAGCTTTTAAAGGCACATGGAAATATGGGAAATTATCATGTTAGAACATCTGGATTGGGCGGAGGTTGCAGTAAGCCAAGATCCCGCCACTGCACTCCAGCCTGAGTGACAGAGTGAGACCCTATCTCAAAAATAAATAAATAAATAAAATAAAAATAGAACATCTGGGCTACCTCCAACCCCTATGGTGCCTGTATGCAAATTAGCAAGGTATGCCCCTCTAGGAGGAGGCAGCCCTTCCTATGATGCTTGGAAAAGAAGTACCCTTCCCTACACACATATGGAAACATCGTCCTGACCCTGTCTGGCCTCAGTGCACACTGTAGTGGTCATGAGGCAGGATCTCAGCCCCACCTGCCCCTCACCAGGAAGGCTTGTGCATTTTAGAAAGTGCATCACTCCACCGGATGGCTCACTTGAACTCTGAAACCGGGCACCAAATGTGGTGCAAAGAGGAACACTTGGCCAGTTATAGTGGCTCACTCCTATGATCCCAGCACTTTGGGAGGCCAAGGCAGGTAGATGGCTTGAGTCTGGGAGTTCGAGACCAGCCTGGGCAACATGGCAAAACCCTGTCTCTACAAAAAAAAAAAAAAAAAAAAAATTAGCCTGTGGTTCTAGCTACTCAAGAGGCTGAAGTGGGAGAACCACCTGAGGCCAGGAGATCAAGGCTGCAGTGAGCCATGACTGTGCCGCTGTGCTCCAGCCTGGGAGACAGAGCAAGATCTTATCTTCAAAAAAAAAAAATATATATATATATATTTATAGACCAGCCTCATTGATCAATGTAGATGTGACACTTCTAGACAATATATTAGCAAATTCATATCTGGAAGTAGAGGGGGAAAATAAAATTCTATAACCAAGAAGAGTTTATTCCCAAAATTGAAACATGGTTACTTTTATTGGAAATTCACCACCATAATTTTAACTCAACACATGAAAGGAAAGAAGATGTGAAAATATGCTAAGAAAACATTTGACAAAGCTTAGCAATCATACATACTAAAAATTTTAAGTAAAACATAAATAGAAGAAACTTAATAAGATAAATGCTATTTATGCAAAACAAGTATCAAGCATCATTCTGAAGGGCAGATAACTGAAAGAATATCCATTATAATCAGGAAGGCAGACAGGAGACTTGCTGTCAACATTATCATCCACCATACTTTTAAAGTTTCAAGGCCGGGCAGTGTGGCTCATAACTGTAATCCCAGCACTTTGGGAGGCTGAGGCGGGCAGATCACTTGAGGTCAGGAGTTCGAGGTCAGCCTGGTCAGCTTGGTGAAACTTGTCTCTACTAAAAGTACAAAAATTAGCTGGACATAGCAGCATGTGCCTGTAATCCCAGCTACTCAGGAGGCTGAGGCAGGAGAATCACTTGAACCTGGGAGGTGGAGGTTGCAGTGAGTCAAGATCATGCCACTGCACTCCAGCTTGGGCAACAGAGTAAGACTCCATCTCAATAAATAAATAAATAAATAAATAAATAAACAAATAAAATAAAAAAGTTTCAGAGACTATAATGAGATAAAAATAATTTTAAACAGGATAAGGAGGAAATAAAATTATTTTTGCCCCTGATGTTATGATTGTATACTTAGATAACCCAAAAGACTCCAGAAAATAAACAACACTACTATTACTAAAGAATTGTATTAGGTGGAGAGATAAAATATAAATAAAAATTAGTAGTTATTCTTTATCTCATAAATAATTTCAATCACAGAAAATTGTGCTTGCTATCTATCAAGACTGTTCTAATTTATTTACATAGATTAAACTCATTTAATACTCACCACTAGGTTATGAGGTAAATACAACTATTATCCCTATTTTATAGGTGAGGAAAGAAAGCACAGAGGTGAGGTAACCTGAAAATGACTCTCTACCCTTTGACATTTTTACTATTACCATATAGTTATTAATATATACAAATATACCAATATTCTTATGTGCACCAATATTTTAGTCATTATTTTGTAAAATGAGATCTTTGTATAACTAGCTCGCTCTTTTAATCTCTGCATACAATTTCCTATTTTGTGTAATTGTACACTTTTCCATTTGATGTTTTCTTTCTTGGGAGTTTTACTTGGTTTTTGGCCACTTGGAATACAGCTGTAGAAACTAGCCTTATATATATAACCGTAGGTACTGGCATTTGTCTTTTATGTGATAGGATGGAATATATCTTTTTAATTTTAATTAATGTTGTGAAATGCTGCCCAAATGACTGTAAAATTTTCCATTGCCACAAAAATCTTGAAACTGTACTCTCTCTGGAGTATCTTGTCAAGAGCAGGTGATAAAGCGTTCCTTTTCATGGTCTGATTGTTGTAGAGACATATCTCACGTTAACTTCAAAGTACCTTTCCCTGGCTGCTATTGGGTAAGAGTGTCTTCTCCCATTTATCAGTCACTCGGATTTGCTCTTCTGTGGGTTACCTTCTGATGCACTTGGGCCATTTCAGTTGGGTATCCTTCTTTTACTTGTTTTTCAGTGATTTTTATATTACAATTGTTCATCATTTGCCTGCTGTATGCATTGCAAATATTCTGGGGATCTCTCTGTGTTTACTTTTAATTTCTTGCCATCAGAAACTTTTCTTTTGATTGAATCAAATGTATTTCATCTTAGAGCTTCTGAATTTTTTCCTTAAGAAATTCTTTCTTCTAGGTGTTTTATATTCTACAGTTATTTTTATGCACAGTTCATACTTTAGGTGTTGTTTACTTTCAGAAAGATGGCCGATTGCCCCAGTATCCACTTATCCCATTCCCAGGGATGTAGGACGGTCCCCATCCTGAGCTCGGAGTCTGGATTTTCTATTCAGTGCCTCCACCAGAACCTATTGGATGAGTGGTTTGCAGTCTACTTTGATATTAAACAAAAGGAGATTCTTCTTGCCATTTTTCTCTTTCAAACTGTTCTTCGCCATTCCTAGTACTAATTGTTCCACATGAACTTGAAGGTTATTTTTCTAATTCCCAAAATAACCCCAAACCAACTGACCATCACAGCAATAGTCTGTCCCTCTGTCTGTCTCTTCTTCATACAAGTCCTATCTCTCTTTGTCTATTTTTCAGATGCTTATTGCTAAAATAGGAAAAGCTATTAGGTTTTGTATATTCCTCTTTTTGCCATCCACTTTATCTAATTTCTTTCTTAATTATCATAGTATGATTATTTGACTATCTTGGAATTTCTAATTATACAATCATATCAGCAAAGAAACAGAACAAAAGATAGTTTTATCTTTTCTTTCCCAATGTTTATACTGATTATCTCATTTTCTTATATCAGTGCCTTCTCCACAATAACAAAATAATGTTGAGTAATACTTGTGGTAGTGGGAATCTCTTCATTACCTGTTTAATTAAAACAGCTGTAGAGTTTTGTCATTTCGAATAATATTTTTGTTGAGCTTCGGTAAATAATTTTTATCATATTTAAGTAGCATTCATTTAGTGCTATTTTACATAGGATTTTATCATTAATGGTATCTAAATTTTATTGATTGCCTTTTCAGCATCATTACTATAATCACATGTGTTTTCCTCCTTTATTTTCTGATAGAAAGATTATGTTAATAGATTCAGTCAAACTTACATTGATAAAGCGAATCTCTTTTAAGTTATTTAAAAATAAAGTGCAATGAAGAATTATTAAAATAAAAGGACATATCTGCCGAATATTTTATTTATATTTATATTTTGTAATATTGTTTATTATTTATATTTCCATATCACTTATGTTAGTAAGATTGGACTGAGCTTTTCTGTTGGAGTTTTATCGTTGTCACAGTCAGCAGAAAAACGATTACACTTGGTTTGACTCCTCCCATCTTGCCTTATGTTATTTCTTTTACTTTGTTATTTCATCATTATTTTTTCTATTTATTTTTCTGGTGTGATCAAATTACTGTTGATTTCTCTTTTCCCTTGAACTATTTGGAAGTGGCAATGGATTATTATAATAAAATTCCCTTATAAACCTCACCTCCAAGTGTCCATGCACATTTGCAGTGGGCTATGACTATGCGTCCATGCACATTTGCAGTGGGCTATGAGCATGTATCTGTGTCCATTCACAGTGGGCTATGACTACGTGTCCACGTCCATTCACGGTGGGCTATGTCCATGTGCCCATGCCCATTCACAGTGGGTTATCATCATGTGTCCATGACCATTCACAGTGAGCTATGACCATGGGTCCACAACTATTGACAGTGGGCTCTGACAACGTATCCACGACCACTTACATATGGGCCTATGACCATGTTAATACAACCATTCACAATGGCTATGACCCATGTGTCCATGAACGCTTGCACTGGGCTATGAGCATGTGTCCACATCTATTCACAGTGGGCTATGACCATGTGTCTATAGCCATTCACACTGGAGGATGATCATGTGTCCATGACAATTTTGCAGTGGGCCATGAGCGTGTGTCCACATCTATTTGTAGTGGGCTATGAGCATGGTTCCACGTCCATTCACAGTGGGTTATAACTGTTCTTCACATCAAGAGGTAGAGTCAGTGTCTTCATCCCATTGAATCTGAGCTGACTTTGTGACTTCACTTAACCACGAAATTAGGGGAAGTGATATTGTGCAAATCCTAGAGCTGAGGACTTAGGAGTCCTTAAGATTTCCATTCTTGCCATTTTGGTGCCTGCCTCTGTGCACAGACGTTCAGGCTGCACTCTTTAAGGATGAGAGAAGAAGGAGAGACCCAGCAGTCCTTATGTTTTAGCTGAGCCCATCCCCAAGTCCAGTCCCCATCAGATACCCCACATGAGTGACCCCAGTCAACACCAGCGAATCATGAGGAAGAATCAATTGTTGTTTGAAGCTGTAATTATGAAGCTTCAAATTTCAGGGGCAAAATGATGCCAAAGTATTTTTCCGTCTGGTATACTCATAATCGAACAAGTATTTCTTCATTATTGTATAAAAATGGTACCAACTCTTTTCCCCACCCAAAATAGGTATGACCCCATCTGACTAATTAGCTGTGAACTGAGAGCACGTTGATTTCTGCCTTCTCTTTCCCTATCTTGTCTATTTCCTACACCAAGACAGCTCCATTCCAGTTGGCAAGTATGTCTTCTCAAGAATGTGTATTTGGCAATTATATTACTTCTTTTATACATATCCAGTCATTTTATTGTTATACATTTACATTTGACTGTGTCAGTGTGCATTTTCAAAGCGTATATCACATTTAAATATGAGTAAATATGTATCTCTGTTCCACTGAATCTGAGTTGGCCTTCTGACTTCATTTAACCAAGAGATTAGGGAAGGTGATGGTGTGCAAATTATCCTTTCAGTTTCTCAAAGAGTCCCTTTAGCGTCTCATCCTTTCAGTTGCTACTTTCTGTAAACCTGCTCATCCTCTGGGCTACTGCTTACAAATTGGCAAAGATCTTAATGAAAACCAATGGCAATGTTGGATTTCTTCTCTCTACATTTCTGTCTTTGCTATTGTTTTTGCCCCTGAAGTCCTGGCTTCCTTGGTAACTCTTTAATACCTCCAAATGGACAAATATATACATAGATATATAAGTGTATAGTTCCCCAAAGTTTTCTCCCTCATATTTCCAGTGTAAAAGTGTCTATTCTGCTCATTTCTGAACTCTCCCCCAGATGGAGTCTCTGTGTCCCAGCATATTGGAGATTTGTTTTCTCCCATCAGGTGAAGCTTGTCTGGTCTCCTGGGTGGTAGTTCTTTTCCTTCCGTAGTCTGTTTATGTTATTCCACACTCTTTTAGTTTTCAGAGCAGTAAAAGAGAAGGCTGGTGCCAATCTAACTCTTCTTTTTCTCTCCTTCTTTCTTTTATGCATGTTGAATTGTGGTGCCTGTACTTGGGGTACCTAGTTAGGTAACTAAAGGGAATAGATGTAATTCTAGGGGTTTTGGTAGAAGGGAAAACATCTTGGCTTGCCGACGGTTGCATTGCCTGGGACTGGCAAGGCTGTCCTCTCAAAACAGATCTCACCATATGAGCTGGCTATGAGAAGTTAACACTCTTAGACTGACTTTGTGATAGAAGAAATCACAATGTGTGATAGAGATCACTATAATATATATAATTTGCCAAAATGTAAACACATTTTAAGTGGTAGTCAAACAGAAAACTGCACTGCACACAGTTCTCTTCTGAAATTCACCATCTTGCCATCTGTATTTCAGACGACATTATTCATTTTTAACTCTGTATACGATCATTTTAGTATCTTAGTCAACTACAAGACTGTTTATATTGTCTGTTTTTTCTCTTGGATCTTGGACATTTGGTTATGTTCCCTGGTGTTCCTGTCAATTTTTATGCAGAGTGCATGAGAAAAGCTTGAGTGATAATTTGATAAACAGAATGGTATCACCTTCCTCTGGAGAGAATTTACTTTTGCTTTTAGCAGGCAGTCTGAGCAAGGGTTTTTCACTTTAAACCAATTAGTGATTGAGCTCTTTCAGAACTGGGTTCAGTTTTGTCGGCACTGGTCAATTTCGGGTTCTTTCCTACTTTCACTGTGTAGCCTTCAAGGATCCTAACTGAAAAACTTGAAAAGTTTACCACTACTCCTTTTTCTTGTTAGGTCTTGAAATTTTACTTTTATCTCCACCACATTATGAGACTGTCAAAAGATCTCATCAGCTTCCTATCCTTTCAGTTGCTACTTTCTGCTATCCTTCTCATCCTCTGGGATACTGCTTACGAATTGGCGAAGATGTCAATGAAAAAGAATGACACTACTGGGCTCCTTCTCTCTTCATTTCTGTCCTTGCCATTATTTTTATCCCTGAAGTCCTGGCTCCCTTGGAAACTCTTCATTGACTCTAAATAGAGGTAATTTAATTTATTCAGCTTTTTAGTTCCCTGTTGGAAGTTCGGTCCAATTCAAGCTTGTCCACCAGAGCAAGAAGCCAAATCTCATTTTTCCTTACCAAATATATTGTGCTTTCCTATTAAAAATGTGTCATTTTTTTCTCATCCTTGGAATTCAAGAATTTCACAATGTCAATACTATTTTTCATTAATCCTGCTTGGAATTTCTTAGCCTATAAAAGTTGATATTCCTGTCTTTTCTTTATCACAATCATTCATTTAATAAATAAAATCAATCACATCCAGCAACTTCATTCCTGAGCATATCCTCAAAAGAATTGAAAGCAATCAAACAGATATTTGTTTACCCATATTCTTATAGCATAATTCACAATAGATAGAAATAATCCAATTGTTCATCAAAAGACAAACAAATATTGTATATTTGTACAATGGAATATTATTCAGTGTCTTTAAAAAGAAGGAAATTCTGACACATACTAAACATGTGTAAACCTTGAAGATACTACTCTAAGTGAATAAGCCAGATATAAAAAGACAGACAGCGAGAGATAGCTAGCTAGCTAGATAGGTAGATAGATAATAGATGGATGGTTGGATGGATAGATGATAGATGAATGGATAGCAATGGAATGATGGATGGATGGATAGATAGATAATGGATGGATGGATGGATAGATAGATAATGGATGGATGGATGGATAGATAGATAATGGATGGATGGATGGATAGATAGATGATACATAGATGAATGGATAGCAATGGAATGATGGATGGATGAATGGGTAGATGAATGAATGGATGGACGGACAGATGAATAGATAGATAGATAGATAGATAGATAGATAGATAGATAGATCTCATCAGGGAATGGATGGTGTACTCAAATTAGTGATTGGAGAGATTTTAATAAAGGACTACCTACATAGTTGCAGTGGGATAAGAAAAGCACACAGGATAATGGGGGCTTTGAAGCTGGTAAGTGCTGGGAGCTATTACCACCTAGACCTTGAGGGGAAAAGGGAGGAAGTTACAGGAACCTGAAGAGAGCTGTATGGAGGGGGCGCCTTGGCAAAACTGTGGACTTTGGCAGAGGAATACACATGTTCTGTAGCAACCAGGTTGGAATTACAGATGCCCTAATCTCAGTTTTCCTCCCTTGCTCTGTTTATCCCTCTCCCTTGCCTTCTCCCAGCATCCCCACACCCCCACCTTTATTGGCAGAATACAACAGGCAAGCAGGAGACCAAAAGAGTGAATATATTCAGTTCCTCCAGGTCAGCCTCTTGGGGAAGAAAATGGGTTGATCAAAAGTGGATCGTGTATCTGGAGGAGGAATAGAGGAAATCCAGCACAATAAATATTTACTAAGCACCTCTTTTGTGCCAGTTGTTGTCCCAGGTGATAAAGACAGAGCTACGGCCCAAAGACCCTTCTTTGTAAAGCTTACCTTCTAGCTAACACAGGGAAATTTATTTATATGATTTATTTAATATGTTTTAATTTATTCTTTGTCCTTTTCCTAGAACTCCTAATAATCTTATATCAGGGTTCTGGAGACATATCATTCATTTTTCTCCTTAATATTTTAACCACGGCTTTTGTTTGGGATTTAAAAAATTCCTTTTACACCCTAGATACAAGTCAGAAAAATTTTTCTGCAAAGAATCAGAGAGTAAATGTTTTAGACTTTGTGAGCCATATGGCCTGTCTCAACTACTCAATTCTGATGTTACAATGCAAAAGCAGAAATATACACTACGTAAGTCAATGGGCTTGTCTGTGTTCCCATAAAACTTTATTTATAAAACAGGTGGTGAGCCAGATTTGGCCTATGAGCAATAGTTTGTCAATTCTTGTTCTAGGCCAGTAACTTGGATCTCAATGTTGACTTATTCTAACCTTCAGTTCATCTACTCCATGTTCTAATAAAAATAATCTCATTTAGTTAATGTGTTGTTTTCCAGAAAGTGCACTTATGGTGTAATTGAATCTCTGTAATTGTTCTTCATGGCTTTGTTCAACTTGCTCTCCAGCACCTGGGCTTTCTAGAGTCCCCCAGTTTGCAGTGTTGTTTCTTCCTCACGCTAGGTGCAGGTCCTTTGGGGTGCATTATTATTTTCCTTTGGCAACTCCAGGCTCATTGGGCCCAAGGGAACTTCGAGTGGTGGGGTCCAGCAGCCTCTGCTCCAATGGGCAACAGGTGGCAAGACAGCAGTTCCCTGTCTGGGAATCAGGTACAGAGATATGACCTCTCTCCTCCCAGCCTCCTTGAGCAGCAAAGTTGGAGTTTCTGGGGCAGCAGCCCCTCTTCCCTCTGTTTACCTGTACCCCAGACCTTTGGGAATCTGGGAAGCCAACAGGCCTCATGAGACAATGCGCCTGGAAGGAGCTTTCACTTTCTCCAGAGAATCTGTGCAGCTTCAGTTCTTGTACCAGGCTCACTGCACCAGGCTCCCACCATCCCAGAAGAAACTATGGCCTGCACAGGATCTGGAAGCCAGGAAGCCCACCCCAATAACATCTTGATTGTTCCCTCCATGGCCCATATACCTGCCAGCCCAGAAGCTCTGGGGATGGCCCTCTGCAGGTGGATTAGCATTGGAGTGTGGGAAGGGCAGCAGGGGACTGCCGTCTTTTACAACACTGAAACCAGGGTTTCAATCTATTGAAGCATAAGAGGTTTTCAGACTGGCAGCAACTAACAGTTTTCAGAGTCAGTGTTTTTGATTACCAGCCCGAAGACACAAGCAAACTGAACAGATTGGGTAAGAAGGCTTATTCACAAGAGCCAAGTCCTGACATTGAATGTGAATCCATCCAGGTAACCTGAAGGGAAGCTTTGGTCAGCACGGAGAATAAGTCTGGAAAAAAAGAACATTCCTATACAAGGATTTGGGCCTTAGAGAGGTGATTTGTCTACCATGTGGTGTGATCAGCATCAGAATGAGTAACTGCCATGCTTTTTCCAAGAAATGGCCATGTTTTAGGGCAGGACCCTAGAATCCTGGATGTTAGAGTTAAAAGAGACCACTGAGACTATTAGCCAAGTTACCCCCAGTTCCCTGACACTTCTAAAAAAAATGCATCTCTAGAGCATCTTCAGGGGCTGTTGGATGGCCAGAATACATCTTTAACTTCTGCCCATTCTGAAAAATGTGGGCACCTGGCTCAATGGCTCTACTGAAATAACAAAGAACACGGCAGCAAAATTATCATTGGTTCCCATTGTCTTTAGAGAGTGAGAGACACTCAGGATCTAGGCATGGGGGTTTATGCAGGAAGGCATTAAAAGATTAAATACGACTTTATGTTTGACAACAGATCTAGTCTCCATTCAACATCAATATGCTGGCATTATTATTATTTTATGAAAACAATAATTCACAGTTTGCTGAAAGAGAATAACAGTATTGATCTTCTGAACACTGCATTTTATTTTCCATTAAATTTTTATGGAGCATGACAAGCCGTGTGCTGGGTCTGATCTTTTCTGCACATTAATGTACAAAGCTTTTGCAGATGTAGAAATTACGAGGGCTGTGTTAATAAAACCAGCTCATATGGCCTAGGAGCAAAAAGTAAACAGTTCCTCACTGGAGTTCTGCTCTGAGCTTATTAGTTTTTCAGGTTTGTGAACTGACCCACAAAGGAAATAGAAATCTCTCCTTAGTGAGCAGAGAGAAAGAAATATGTTAGCAACAATGAGAAACTCTTTCTCGAAGACTCTTTAATAGCACTGCAAGTGCTCATTTCAGAAGCAGTAGAGCAAATGCAAACAAAGGCATGGGGTAATTTACTCAAATCCTGGCATGTCTTTCTACTCTGTGACATTATCTATCATGATACCAGAGTATTTCTAACATCAATTGGAGTAACTATATTCTTAGTATATTAGTCTGTTCTCCAGCTGCTATGAAGAAATACCTGGGACTGGGTAATTTATAAACAAAAGAGGTTTGATTGACTTACGGTTCTGCATGGCTGGGGAGGTCTCAAAAAACTTTCAATCATGGTGGAAGTCACCTCTTCACAGAGCAGCAGGAGAGAGAACGAGTGCCAGCAGAGGACATGCCAGGTGCTTATAAAACCATCAGCTCTTGTGAGAACTCACTAAAGAGAACAGGATGGGGGTAACTGTCCCCATGATTCAATTACCTCCCACCAGGTCGCTCCCCCAACACGTGAAGATTATGGGAACTACAATTCAAGATGAGACTTGGGTGGGGACGTAGCCAAACCACATCATTCATCAGTACTGCTCTGAGGATCTTAAAACCAGTTCACTTCTTTCCTTTCACTAATTTTCACTCAGAAGTTAATATTCTGACTGATCCATTGGTAATTTGGGCATGGGGCTATTTGAATGTCTCCAAATTCTAGATTGTAAACTAGAGGCATTCACTGCTGTCCTTTGGCATGATGTGTTTCAATGTCTTTCTCAAAAAAAAAAAAAAAA